>NC_092354.1:83144857-83463992 GCF_963676685.1 Mytilus edulis | reverse complement strand
ATTCATTACCTGTATTACATAGTTCTATCTATATATACATACTTGTTGATTAAATATTGTTAAAATTTATTAGTGTTTTTTTATAAGGCTATTTTTGTATGCCCTATAAAGAGGCATTATGATTTTCAGTTTGTCTGTCTCTAAGTCTGTAATATAAAAAAAAAAAAGATGTGGTATGATTGCCAATGAAACAACTGTCCACAAGAGACCAAAATGACACAGACATTAACAACTATAGGTCACCATACAGCCTTCAACAATGAGCAAAGCCAATACCGCATAGTCAGCTATAAAACACCACGATAAGACAATGTAAAACAATTCAAATGAGAAAACTCACGGCCTTATTTATATAAAAAAATGAACAAAAAAACAAATACCGGTATGTAACACATAATCAAACTACAACCACTGAATTACAGGCTCCTGACAGGCACATACATAAATAATAATGTAAGTCCATTTGTGCATCAGTCTGTCCTCATTCAGGCAAGTTGACACTTATTCAGGGCAGGAACATCAATGCTTAATTAGTGTAGGCAAATTGCCACTTATTGAGGGCAAGAACCCTAATACTTACTCATTGTAGGCAAATTGACACTTATTGAGAACAAAAACCCTAATACTTACTCATTGTAGGCAAATTGACACTTATTGAGGGCAAAAACCTTAATACTTACTCAGTGTATGCAAATTGACACTTATTCAGGGCAGGTACACTGACACTTAGTGAAGACAAATTGACACTTATTCAGGGCAGGTACATTGACACTTAGTGAAGACAATTTGACACTTATTCAGGGCAGGTACATTGACACTTAGTGAAGACAAATTGACACTTATTCAGGGCAGGTACATTGACACTTAGTGAAGACAAATTGACACTTATTCAGAGCAGGTACATTGACACTTAGTGAAGAATTGACACTTATTCAGGGCAGGTACATTGACACTTAGTGAAGACAAATTGACACTTATTTAGGGCAGGTTCATTAACACTTAGTGAAGACAAATTGACACCATTAACACTTAGTGAAGACAAATTGACACTTATTCAGGGCAGGTACATTGACACTTACTTAGTGTAGGCAAATTAACACTTATTCAGGGCAGGTACATTGACACTTAGTGAAGACAAATTGACACTTATTCAGAGCAGGTACATTGACACTTACTTAGTGAAGACCAATTGACACTTATTCAGAGCAGGTACATTGACACTTACTTAGTGTAGGCAAATTGACACTTATGCAGGGCAGGAACATTAATACTTACTTAGTGTAGACAAATTGACAATTATTCAGGGCAGGAACATTAACACTTACTAAGTGAAGACAAATTGATACCTATTCAGAGCATGTACATTAAAACTTATTAAGTGTAGGCAAATTGACACTTATTCAGAGCAGGTACATTGACACTTACTTAGTTTAGGCAAATTGACACTTATGCAGGGCAGGAACATTAATACTTACTTAGTGTAGACAAATTGGCAATTGTTCAGGGCAGGAACATTAACACTTACTAAGTGAAGACAAATTGACACTTATTCAGGGCATGTACATTAACACTTACTTAGTGAAGACAAATTGACATTTATTCAGGGCAGGTATATTAACACTTAGTGTAGACAAATTGACACTTATTGAGGGCAGGTACATTGACACTTAGTGAAGACAATTTGACACTTATTCAGGGCAGGTACACTGACACTTAGTGAACAAATTGACACTCATTGAGGGTATGTACATTAACACTTAGTGAAGACAAATTGACACTTATTCAGGGCATGTACATTAACACTTAGTGAAGACAAATTGACACTTATTCAGGGCATGTACATTAACACTTAGTGAAGACAAATTGACACTTATTCAGGGCATGTACATTAACACTTAGTGAAGACAAATTGACACTTATTCAGGGCAGGTACATTGACACTTAGTGAAGACAAATTGACACTTATTGAGGGCAGGTACATTGGCACTTAGTGAAGACAAATTGACACTCATTGAGGATATGTACATTAACACTTAGTGAAGACAAATTGACACTTATTCAGGGCATGTACATTAACACTTAGTGAAGACAAATTGACACTTATTCAGGGCATGTACATTAACACTTAGTGAAGACAAATTGACACTTATTCAGGGCATGTACATTAACACTTAGTGAAGACAAATTGACACTTATTCAGGGCAGGTACATTAACACTTAGTGAAGACAAATTGACACTTATTCAGGGCAGGTACATTGACACTTAGTGAAGACAAATTGACACTTATTGAGGGCAGGTACATTGGCACTTAGTGAAGACAAATTGACACTTATTCAGGGCAGGTACATTGACACTTAGTGAAGACAAATTGACACTTATTGAGGGCAGGTACATTGGCACTTAGTGAAGACAAATTGACACTTATTGAGGGCTGGTACATTGACACTTACTTAGTGTAGACAAATGGACACTTATTTAAGGCAGGTTCATTGACACTTACTTAGTTTAGGCAAATTGACACTTATGCAGGGCAGGAACATTAATACTTACTTAGTGTAGACAAATTGGCAATTATTCAGGGCAGGAACATTAACACTTACTAAGTGAAGACAAATTGACACTTATTCAGGGCAGGTATATTGACACTTACTTAGTGTAGGCAAATTGACATTTATTCAGGACAGGTACATTAACACTTACTAAGTGTAGGCAAATTGACACTAATTCAGAGCAGGTACATTGACACTTACTTAGTTTAGGCAAATTGACACTTATGCAGGGCAGGAACATTAATACTTACTTAGTGTAGACAAATTGACACTTATTTAAGGCAGGTTCATTAACACTAAGTGAAGACAAATTGACATCATTAACACTTAGTGGAGACCAATTGACACCATTAACACTTATTGAAGACAAATTGACACCATTAACACTTAGTGAAGACAAATTGACACCATTAACACTTAGGGAAAACATATTGACACTTATTCAGGGCAGGTACATTAACACTTACTTAGTGTAGGCAAATTGACATTTATTAAGGGCAGGTACATTAACACTTAGGGAGCTACCATTTGATTTTTATGGGGGGGCTAGGATGAAATTTGAAAAAAATAGGCAGGACAGGAGTTTTGAGTAAAAAAAAAGGCAGGATGAGACACTTGCAAAAAAAAAAGTCAGGACGACAATTTAGGTAAAAAAAAGTCTGGATAATTTAAAAAAAAAAAGGCAGGACCGAACAGAGTGAAAAATAAAAAGGCAGGACAGAGATTACAGCTAAAAAAAAATGCAGGACAAAATTTTTCATCCTAGCCCCCCCCCCCCCCCCCCCCCCCCCCCATAAAAATCAAATGGTAGCTCCCTTACTTAGTGTAGACAAATTGACACTTATTCAGGGCAGGTACACTGACACTTAGTGTAGACAAATTGACACTTATTGAGGGCATGTACATTAACACTTAGTGAAGACAAATTGACACTTATTCAGGGCATGTACATTAACACTTAGTGAAGACAAATTGACACTTATTCAGGGCAGGTACATTGGCACTTAGTTTATTTTAAGGGGTTATTGGGCAAACAGTCTAGGAATAAAGGGGCAAAAAACAAGCATTTTTCTAGTTTCCAGACGATAACTTGTGTGTAACTGTATTGATCTCTCTGAAATTGTACCACAAGTTTCAATATAACACAGGGAAGGCTGGGATTCAGAATATGTAGGAATGAGGGGCCAAAAAGAAACATTTTTTACGAGCCTGCTACTTTTGTTGCAGAAAGCTCGACATAGGGATAGTGATCCGGCGGCGGCCATGGCGGTGTTAGATAACTTCTTAAAAGCTTTATATTTTAGAAGGTGGAAGACCTAGATGCTTCATACTTTGTTGTAGATGCCTCATGTTACGAACTTTCCGTCACTCACATGTCCAATATCCTTGACCTCATTTTTCATGGTTCAGTGACTACTTGAAAAAAAGTAAATATTTTTTGTAATGTTAAATTCCCTCTTATTATAAGTAATAGGATAACTATATTTGGTATGTTCGTACCTTGTAAGGTCCTCATGCCCGTCAGACAGTTTTCACTGCACCTTTTCATGGTTCAGTGGTTATAGTTATTTTTTTGTGTTTTGGTCTGTTTTTCTAATACTATATGCAATAGGTCTACTATATTTGGTGGCTGGAATGATTGTAAGGTGTACACGTCTAGCTGACAGTGTCATCTGACCTTGGCCTCATTTTCATGGTTTAGTGCAATTAGTGGTCAAAGTTTAATTTTTGAGTTTTGGTCCTTTTCTCTAATACTATATGCAATAGGTCAACTATATTTGGTGTATGGAAATATTTTATGATCTTTATGTCAGTCGCGCAGGTTTTATTATACCCCCGCTTTAAAAAAGGGGGTTATACTGTTTTACCTCTGTCTGTCCTTCCATCAGTCCGTCCGTCCCATGAATATTTTTCGTCGCATTTTTCTCAGGAACTACAATACAAGGATTTCTGAAATTTGGTTTCAGGGTTTATCTAAGTCAGCTATACCGTGTGATGCGTTTTCAGATTGATAACTTGACAACTTCCTGTTTACCTAACACTTGTATGATTTTACACATGATAGCCAAGTTGAAAATTTTCGTCACATTTTTCTCAGGAACTACAATACAAGGATTTCTGAAATTTGGTTTCAGGATTTATATAAGTCAGCTATACCGTGTGATGCGTTTTCAGATTCATCCCTCGACAACTTCCTGTTTATCGAACACTTGCATATTTTTACACTATTAATATTATCCACTTGCGGCGGGGGTATCATCAGTGAGCAGTAGCTCGCAGTTTCACTTGTTTGACCTTGACCTGATTTTCACGGTTCATTGCAAAGTGTTTAGTATTTGTGTTTTGGTTTGTTTTTCTTAATTTATTGATCAATGTTTAGTTTTCTTGGTTAATTTTGAGTTTATGTGACAGTTGAAATAAAGCTTTATATTAAGGACTATCAACATAATATCAATGATTAGTAAAGAAGGCGAGACATTTAAGCGTGTGCACTCTTGTTCTAGTTTACAGACAATTACTTGTGTTTAAGTGTATGTATCTCTATATTTTTTTACAAGAAAGTTCAATACCACTAAAGGAAGGTTGGGGTTGATTTTTGGGGTTATGGTCCCAATAGTTTAGGAATTAGGGGCCAAAAAGGAGGCCCAAAAAAAATCACTTTTGTAGTGTTCAAACAAAAACTTATGTTTAAGTGTATGAATCTCTCAGAAATTAAACCACAAGTTTCCATACCAAATATTGACTTAGAGGGGTTATGGCTCTAAATGTTTCGGAATTAATGGCAAGAAAGGGGAACAACTAGGTATTTCTGGTCGAGAGACAATTTTTTAAGACAAATTAAAAGCAGTGTAAGGGAGGTAATTCTAAAACATTTCACATACAATGTTGGGTATATTTGGATTTCCCTCCCTTACACTACTTGTATATTATGTATAAAGAAATGTCAGGTTTTGGAATAATTGCAAAAAATAGGGGGGTGGTAATTGTTTTCAATTTTTTTTTCTTCAAATTTCTCAAATTCTAAATTTTTGAAAGTTAAAAGAAGAAATCTTTAATAACACAAAATTGTGCAATAGATTTGTAAGATCTTGACATTTGTTTTGTTTGAGAAACTCATATTATGTCAAAAATTTGATCGCAATCCAAATTCAGAGCTGTATCAAGCTTGAATGTTGTGTCCATACTTGCCCCAACTGTTCAGGTATCGAATTCTGCGGTCGTATAAAGCTGTGCCCTGCGGAGCATCTGGCTGAAAATTATGTGAACGTTTCATGATGTTCCGGAGATACTAATTTACCCCTTTCTAATTGGCTGGAGCTGTGACTGATTTATTAGTTCAAGCTATCTGAAACATATGTTTTTCGTTTTGTTGTATACTTTCCTTGCAGAGGTCAGGAATAAAATTAAGAATGGGAATAGAGAATGTGTCAAAGAGACAAAAACCAGTCCATAGAGCAGAAAACATGCAGCCGAAGTTCACCTATGGGTCGCTTCAACACAGCGAGAAATCCCCGCACCAGTAGACGGGCTTCAGCTGGCCCCTTAACAAAAATGTGTACTTGTTCAGTGGAAATGAATGTCACACTTAACAAACTCCATAACATAAAAATGAACTAAAATTAAAAATTATACAAGTCTTACAAAGGCTAGAAGCTCCTGACTTGGTTCAGGCGCAAAATTCGGGGCCTAGCGAAAAGAAAACGAATGTCGAGAACGAAAATGTACTAACAATTTCCTAATGTTCTATGCTGAAAATGATTCTAATTAATTCGTATGTTATCAATTGAATTATGTGGTATGTGTGACAGTGGAAAAAGCAGCTTCGTTTATTATTTTGGACTTTAATACAAAATTCTCAATTGTGATATTTTAGACTTTAATTCTCTGTGTTTTATAATTCATTTTATTTTATAATTTTGTTTCTATTTACATTTCGTATCCAGGACTTAAAATCAACATGCTTTTTAATTCTTAGTTTGGACATTGAGTGACATGTTTCAATCTGTTACCTAATTAGTGACATTTTACCTTATTCATAATGTATGTTCTTAATTGTCATAATCAGATTATCATTTAATATCTATTCTTCAAGTTCTAAAAATAGTTTAATCTTTGTCAGTGAACAATATCACTCAAATTAATTGTTATTTGTTGTGTCTATTCTTGTCATTTCAATTGTGTATAATACTTGCTTATAATTTCAATAAGCAAGATTCGGACTCAGGACTTTACCCTGAACACAGTCCATCTGTAATAAAAGTAATAGTATTCCATGCTGAATTATTGGTTTATTCATCGCTAGTTCCAGAGTCTCAAGAGTTAGTATTCACCAGAGTTTCAGAGTTCAGAGTTCTCATTGCTATTCACAGCAATCGTTCGTTGTGTGATCAGGTGCATCACACAGTTTCAGTAACAAGAGGCCATTCAGCCAGGCTCTTGTTGCACATCCTAACAAGTCACCCGTGTTTCCCCGGTGACAGATTGGTGGACGACGACGGCGTGCTGACTTCTATGCTCAGCACACGATCCAGAGACCTCAAGCAGCCAAGCGAGTTCCCAAGACAAGTAGCGTTAACAATATTCAGCGATGGAGTACAGCTTTCGACCACAATGGAGACCATGGAACATCCAGTCAGGTTACAGTCCAGCATGTGGGAGATGCGGTAAATTCCATAAACATTATATTTGCAATTCAATCAATCAAAGATGTTATTCGTGTGGAAAATTCGGACATTATTCCACTAAGTGTTTTTCAAAAGCAGCTAAGGACATAAAACATACAACAGTTCATGTGAAATCAAGAAAGCAAAAGGAGCGCGATTCAGCTAGGATAGACAGCTATATTGAACGCAAAAACATCATCCGAGCTTTACCGTTCTCAGGTATGAGAAATTCAGCGTTCGTGCAATATTTGGACATTGCAAATGTGCTCAAAACAGAACTAAAAAGTGTAAAACAGAAAATTTTCAAAGAAAAAAATACAAATCTAGAACAGCAAAAGTGCATCGAGGCACTCAAAATTCTATTAAAGAATCAGCAAATTATCAAATCAGAGAGAGACCAGTTCAAGCAAGAACTTGAAAACCTTCGTCAACAGAAAGAAGAAAGTGCTTCGCGCATAAACGTAGAGGAATATGTGAATCAAATTCAAGAATTAAAGGACCAAGCAATTGAAAAGGACGGAACTGTGAAAATGGTGCAAGACCTTTATTATATGCGTTCAACCGAATTTACTGATGAAATCCAATCATTGAAAAATGAAAAACAAGCATTGGAAAAAGAAAAGGCAGACCTATGTTCAAAGGTAAATTTTCAAGCGGATTCGATTTCTCAATTGACTTTTCAACTTCAGGACCTTAACCACGAACTCCATCTTGTATCCTTCCAAAACCAACAGCGACCCACTCAAAACAGACACTATAACAACCGAAGAGGCGGCCGATATAGATAGTGCTAAGTCCGAGGACGGACTTAATTGGGAGGAGAGGCATATGTGACAGTGGAAAAAGCAGCTTCGTTTATTATTTTGGACTTTAATACAAAATTCTCAATTGTGATATTTTAGACTTTAATTCTCTGTGTTTTATAATTCATTTTATTTTATAATTTTGTTTCTATTTACATTTCGTATCCAGGACTTAAAATCAACATGCTTTTTAATTCTTAGTTTGGACATTGAGTGACATGTTTCAATCTGTTACCTAATTAGTGACATTTTACCTTATTCATAATGTATGTTCTTAATTGTCATAATCAGATTATCATTTAATATCTATTCTTCAAGTTCTAAAAATAGTTTAATCTTTGTCAGTGAACAATATCACTCAAATTAATTGTTATTTGTTGTGTCTATTCTTGTCATTTCAATTGTGTATAATACTTGCTTATAATTTCAATAAGCAAGATTCGGACTCAGGACTTTACCCTGAACACAGTCCATCTGTAATAAAAGTAATAGTATTCCATGCTGAATTATTGGTTTATTCATCGCTAGTTCCAGAGTCTCAAAAGTTAGGTTTCACCAGTATTCAGAGTTCTCATTGCTATTCAGAGCAATCGTTCGTTGTGTGATCAGGTGCATCACACAGTTTCAGTAACAAGAGGCCATTCAGTCAGGCTCTTGTTACACATCCTAACAAGTCACCCAGTTTCCCCGGTGACAGATGTATATTTTATGGGATGGATTTTAAACAAGGAGCTATCACATTAAAATCAAGCTTATGATTTCCATAGTGATTATTTAGTACGACACCTTCATCCATGATCCATTGACTTACAATGTAATGCACAGTTTACATGTCAAAGTATTGCTATTTTAAGTTCAACATTGGTATTATACAACATACACTGTCAGGTGAGAAAGGATTCTAATTATTGTTTTGTTCATGAATCAGGCTATTTATAAGTCATTTCGGGTCCTTTTAGGGCTTTCTAAGCGGTATATATATATATGTTTTTCTCATTGTTGAAGGTCATTCAGTGAACTGTAGATGTTTAACTTCTACTTGAATCGTCTCTGGTGTGGACAGTTTTCTCATTGGTAATCACACTGCCAAAATTAAACTATTACTGGTTTATATATCTTAAAATTGAGAATGGAAATGGGGAATGTGTCAAAGAGACAACAACCCGACCATAGAAGAAACAACAGCAGAAGGTCACCAACAGGTCTTCAATGTAGCGAGAAATTCCCGCACCCGGAGGCGTCCTTCAACTGGCCCCTAAATAAATATATACTAGTTTAGTGATAATGAACGCCATACTAATTTCCAAATTGTACACAAGAAATTGAAATTAAAATAATACAAGACTAACAAAGGCCAGAGGCTCCTGACTTGGGACAGGCGCAAAAATGCGCGGCGGGGTTAAACATGTTTGTGAGATCTCAACCCTCCCCCTATACCTCTAGCCAATGTAGAAAAGTAAACGCATAACAATACGCACATTAAAATTCAGTTCAAGAGAAGTCCGAGTCTGATGTCAGAAGATGTAACCAAAGAAAATAAACAAAATGACAATAATACATAAATAACAACAGACTACTAGCAGTTAACTGACATGCCAGCTCCAGACTTCAATCAAACTGACTGAAATATTATGATTTCATCATATGAACATCAGGCACAATCCTTCCCGTTAGGGGTTTAGTATCATACCATCATAAGATATATGAGAAAAAAACATAACCCGTGTCATGCCAACAACTGGTTTTTGAATAAATGTGTTTATTTCCGATGCAAAGACCCTATAAGTGAATCAATATTAACGCCAAAATATGCAATCTTTAATGACCTGACAACAGTATCGTAACTATATCCCTTCTTAATAAGTCTATTCAAAGGTTTTGTTAGTTTCTGAGTTGAATACTGACACCTTTGTGCTTTATAAAGAATATTTCCATAAAAAATTGGATGTGAAATACCTGAACGTATAAGAAGTCTGCATATTGAGCTATATTTACGAATGATGTCCTTATACCGATGATAAAATTTAGTAAATATTTTGACTAGTTTGTGATATCGAAAACCCTGGTGTAATAATTTTTCAGTAATACATAAATTTCTCTCGTTAAAATCTAAAACATTGTTACATACACGAGCGAATAGTACAAGTTGAGATATATAAACACCGTAAGATGGTGACAAGGGAACGTCACCATCTAAAAATGGATAATTAACGATAGGAAATGAAAAATCATCTCTTCTATCATAAATTTTAGTATTCAGCTTTCCGTTAGTGATATAGTTATCAAGATCAAGGAAAGGGCAGTGGTCATTGTTAGTATTAGCTTTATTTAAAGTAAGTTCAACAGGATAAATTTCTTTAGTATACATACTGAAGTCGTCATTATTGAGAGCTAAAATATCATCCAAATATTTAAAAGTATTATTAGGTGTGTAAATTGTTTCTTAATAAGAATGTGAGGCAATGTGGTATACAGGGTAGAAAAATATAAACTTTGAACAGATTCAAAATCACCAATTTAAGCATGCAATTTATCGAGTACTTCCAACGAGTTCTTGCCACTCCAAAAGTAATTAATTCCACTATATTCGAAGGCCTTATTTGAACAATTTTTATCAGATTTTTGTGTGCTGGTAAGAAAAATAGACAATTTAGTAGTGGAACAATGGCTTGAAGACGAAATAAATCTATATTTGTAAGGCGTTTTGTTTAGCTTCGGAAGCCAATACATAGTTGGGACTTTCATTGTTTTTGGTTCTGCTTGTAAAACGGTAGCTAAAAGTTTATGTTTGTTACAGATGTTGTTTTCTGAAAATGGAGTCAGTTGGAATGTTGGTGAATTGGTGATTACTTTTTTCAGAACCTCAATATATATCTTCTTTATTTGAAAGCCCCCGTAATTGTAATACATGGTAAATTAGAAGAAAAAAAATATAAAGTACGGAAAACATACTATATTATTTATGTACGTCAAGGTTTCACTTCAATAAAAAGGATAAGTCATGGTAGACAATAATACTTTATTTTACAAACATTTTTTTAGCCGGTTACTACTAGTCTGACTTTAACAGTGATTGTTCCAAAATGGCATAAAAAGTGATGCCAGGATAGCCATTAAAAATTAGGATAACAACTAATCTTTGATAATCTACATCTTGTATGGAAAAGTGCAAAATTTGAACATTTCTCAATCCAGAGGGCAGGTATCAAATGCAGACTTATGTTAGACACTTATTTACTTCAAATCCATATACAAAAATTTAACAAGTATGAAGTAGACTCAACCTATTTATTATGTCATAATGGTGCTGAAGATAGGACACATTTCCTCATTCAATGTGTCGCTCTTGACAGTATAAGAAGTCCATTCTTGAAAATACTACATGATAAAAACACTGAGGTGGTAAGAGATGTGAAACTCACTGATGCAATTTTTGAACAGCCGGATGAGTTGTTGTCTATGATTCTTGACTTGGTAGGGGTAAGGGTAAGCGGAAATACATGCATTATTATTTTATTTTTTTGCCTAATCTAATGAAAATAAATCCGAAAAAGCTCTTTGGACGCACACTATTTGTTGTTTTAATCAATAAATAGCCTTCGATGTACATGTAGTAGAATTGAATTTATTGTCAATAACTGATGTCTGTTCTGTAGAATAAAAGTTTCAATGCGGGTTTATTCAGAGATCAGTATTAACCACTCTCGGGGTAATTTTATGATTTTTATTTCCCGAAAACAATATAGGCGAAAATAAATGGATGAAATGATATTTGTTAGACTTTTTCCCTAATAAAGGCGACAAACACAGTCTATGATGATAAACCACCTCTTCTCCTTTTTTTACCTGACATTTAATTCATTGATATTTTTATGATAAGATCTAGGCTATGATACCAGGTGACTTACAAGATCTAAAACAGATAAATATGATAAATATTGTGAAATGACACCTTGTAATTGATAAGAACATGATTGACAAGTGACGTTTTCTCAATCAAACCGGAAGTTAGACATGGTCAATCCCGTGAAACATTCAACGTTTATTTACATACCACCGTATGTATACTATGACTAGTTACTTCAAAGATTATGGAATTCTTATTTCAGATTGTAGTTTCGATGCGTTACATAACAATGATCATAATGATATATGATACATCTGGTCAGTGGCTTTAAGGACACTAGTTATTTTAAAATAGACCATTGCATTATTGCTGGCTTTAAATGAAAATCAAATTTATCAAAATGTTGAGATAATTCCATTATTCCAAATGAACAATCTAAGAAAAGAATAAATTTGTGAAATTCAAATTATCTTTATCTTACTGATATTCTCAAGAACATACATATATTAGGCATTCTTTTACGTTTTTGTTTATCGATTGTAAACATGTTGAGAAAATGCTACATACTTGGGGTCAAATAGGGTAACCTTGTCGCAAGCAATAATTTGATCAAAACTTAAGCAAAAATGAAATAGACATATTGGATAAACTATTCAAATGCACATTATTATTATAATTTCTTATTTTGAAAAGTAACCATGGATTATATCGTAACGGTATATGTTGTATATTCCACTGGTACGAATTTAGTTACGAAATTATAAAAAAAGTTATAAAAGATAAAACTAGTTTGTATCATAAACATCTTACATCTTATCATTTAATTATAACGTCTCATTTATGTTATGAATTTTAATATGGACATAATTTTCAGAGCTGAATCGGATTTTTTTTGTGTATTACAAAATGCATTTCTATTCATGTATGTGTACGGAATCAGGAACATATATATATAAATCATGCATCAATGAGTAAAAAGAACATATACTTCAAATAGGACAAGGTATCTTACCACAAGCATTAAAAGAAAGGAATGATTTTGATTTAAGAAAATAGGTACGGAGTATATATCCAAAATTATATGTCAAAGCTTAATATTCCACTAGACCCCCCCCCCCCCTCCCCCCTATAAAAAAATACACGAATATTCCGGTCCTACTAAAAAGCGCCCGGGAGCGCCCGGGAAAAGAAAAAGCGCCCGGGGAAAAGAAAAAGCGCCCGGAGAAGGAAAATTAGCGCCCGGAGAAGAAAATTAGCGCCCGGGAGAAGAAAATAATAATATTTTATAACAATATTTTTCCTTAAAAAATAACTAATCATTGCTAGTTTTGTCCTTAATATAAATGGGGATATGTACGATGCTACATCTAAAGTGTTGTTGTACTTTTTACATTTTAGATTTCAAAATTGTATATTAAAGTAAGTAAATAAATATATATAAGAGTATATAGAAGAATCATGAAAGACATTGTCCTCGATCAAAATGTATAGTTTGTTACTAAAAATAATCGGTGCCTGAGGTCTAATATTTTCGCAAGGCATGGTGAACACTTTTTTATACAGATGCTGAGATAGATTTATTATATCTTTTTATAAAACTAAAACTGTTTCAATGGCTATGGTTATCAGGGAATGCTTAGACTTAAATTTAAACCAAACTTCTGCTTTTTATCCCCTTGTTTTAACTACGGTACATATCGTTTTTGGAAAACATGTCTTTTGATGTCTTACATGTTATAAATCTTCCGCATAAACTGTGATCCATTATTATCAGTCTTTCGAAATAGTATTCATATATTATTGTTAAAATTGAAATATTCATACTTGTTTTTGGCCTTTATTACAAACGTATATATTATCTGAATTGGCAAATTACTTGTCTAAAATAAAAATAAATCAATTTTCATAACTTAACAAAGGTGTCTCATGCCAATAAAATATAAATATATTTTACCCGGGCGCTTTTTCTGTTCCCCGGGCGCTATATTTTCTTCTCCGGGCGCTTTTTCTTTCCCCTGGGCGCTTTTTCTTCACCCGGGCGTTCCCGGGCGCATTTTAGTAGGACCCGAATATTCCTATACGCAGAACAAAGCACACAAATCAATGAAATGAAAGGAAGAGACCATACCAGGACGTAGAACTAAGTCACATGACACCAGGACGTAGAATCTAGTCACATGACGATAGCACATCCATCCATCAATATATTAACCCCCTCCGGGCCAAATACACATGTCGTGGTGTTAGTGTAATGATATTTATGTAATATTAACATCTCTTCTTAATGTTAAAAAAGTGTGTTTTATTATTTTGTAATTTTCGTGAATTATTAGACTGAAATATAATGTGATTACATTGGAGAACATTGTGAATTATTGTAATTGTTTGTGAACATTATTGTGAATTATTGTAATTGTTTGTTGGCATTATTGTGACATTAATTTAATCATAATTCGACATACAACTATAAGTAAGTATATATAGATAGATAGATATGACACGGTGACCCGCTAAAAAAATATTTCAATTTCCATTATTTTGTTTCATCTTTATTATAATGCAATGTTGTTAAACGTGAAAGATGTTCGCAGTGACAGTCGTCTGGAATTAATTTAAAGTTACAAACAAGTAGCCAAATACAGAATATATAGGAAGTGAGAAACAAATATAGGGAAAGACCCATGTTTTTTTGGAAAACAGGACGAAATGCGCAATAAAAAAAACCTGAATATACACTGATTTTTTTTTTACCAATCGGCGCAGGGATTAAACTATGTCTACTGAGTCGGATACTGATTTAACCCAATAATTTCATTTTAATTTGGGATAAATATTTAAACATTCTGCGGATGCTGGAACGCAGTTTAAAATGTTAAAATGCTCTCATGGGTAAAGCATCATTCCGTCATCACTTTTTATTTTAGTTCTCGCCGATATTCATCAGTTTAGAAGATAAATCAGTTTGAACATAAATGTACAACAGCCATAAAATTGTTACGAAACCAGACACCATTAATGTTCTTAAAACCAGATATTTATATGGTGTAACCTGCATGCATTTGCATTCAGATTTGCATTCAGGTATCACAGATCAAATTTATTCGTTCATAGTGTGTTAATTTACGTTTTTTGATTGCGTTAAGCCTTCCAATTGATATTTTATCGTGTGGTTTTCTATGTTGTGATGTTATGCTATTATTTCAGAAAAAGGGAGAAGGTTTGGTACCATGATTAAAACGTTAAATCCCGCTGCAAATGTTTGCACCTCCTAAGTCAGGAATCTGATGTACAGTAGTTGTCGTTTGTTTAATATGTAATTTATACGTGTTTCTCGTTTTTTATATAGATTAGACCGTTGGTTTTCCCGTTTGAATGGTTTTACACTAGTAATTTTGGGGCCCTTTATAGCTTTTTGTTCGGTGTGAGCCAAGGCTTTGTGTTGAAGGCCGTACATGGACATATAATGGTTTACTTTTATAAATTGTTATTTGGATGGAGAGTTGTCTCATTGGCACTCACACCACATCTTCCTAAATCTATATAACATAAGATAATTTAATAAACCAATGACGGTGCTCAAAATTTGAGCTAGACAATCAAATGAATTACAAAATTAAATACAGTAATGATTAGAATGACAAGAACAATTAAAGTACATGTAAACAAAAAAAAATGAATATGCGAAAAAGAGCATAAAATACAAATACATTTAAAATCTTCCTCGAATATAACATCTTTTAAGGATAGCTAGCTCAGCCTTAATATAATTTAATGGGTGCAACCTTTCAACATGGTTAACAGCCAGAGAACATAATTTGCTAAAACACATGCAGTGGACGTTTTAATATTTTACGAGGAGTAGATTTTATTATCTAATTCTAAGGTTTCAGCTTTAGCGTAGAATGGAGAATACAACTCTCTTTATGTTGTATTATTTGGCGTCTCCATTCTGACGGCGCTCCACCAAACTACTAGCTATATATCATATTACTGATAAAAGAGGGACGAAAAATACCAAAGGGACAGTCAAACACATAAATCGAAACTGATAAACTGATAACGCCATGGCTAAAAATGAAAAAGACAAACAGACAAACAATGGTACACATGACACAACATAGAAAACTAAAGAATAAACAACACAAACCCCACCAAAAAATAGGGGTGATCTCAGGTGCTCCGGAAGGGTAAGGCGCGTGAGATACTGCTCCACATGTGGCGCGCGGTAAATAGTCTAATTCGGTAGTTCACATTCATGAAAGGGAGGGGATTGTAGTTATGACGTAAGGAACATATCCGATATCATTTATGAAAATGCATATATAATATCAGCTACTCGATCTTTTCACAAAAAATCTTAATTAAGAGTAAAAATTTATACACATTGAAGTATAACTTACGGTCCGGAAATTTTAATCGTATTTTTTTTTTTTATGAAAAGAGCCACTTTATTGTATTGCAATGATACCGATTAACGTATAAATAACTTCCTTCTGTAATAACTTTCGTCAGGTGCTCACACACCATTCGTTTTTTTTTTTATATACTAAATAATAAAACAATAAAAGTGGGCCTGGAGCGTGATGTTTTTTTTTGGAAAAAAAAGTTTGTTTCCAGTTTTTGGAGAAAAAAAATAATTTGTTTTTGATTCTGAGAAAAAAATTGTTGGTTTCACCCTCAGCTGCCACTATATGTAATGCTAAAATTGAAAGAAAAAAATAGATTGTTTTTAGCCGCAGGCGAAAAAAAAGTTTGTACAGAAAAAAAAACATAGCCCCCCCCCCCCCCCCCCCCCCGAAAATCAAATGGTTGCTGCCTAAGGATAAAAATAAGCTAAAAATATTGATAGGTCATGGAGCTCCTTTTCGGGATATTTGATTTTTTAAATATGGCGGGAAAAAGCTGACTCGGACTTTTACCGTATAAATGCATTGGTATTATTTGGGTCTCAAATCAAAAGAAAGAAATCAAGAATCTGCTAAAATTTTGTTAATTGACCTTTCATGAGCTATTAAATGTTATGTGAAAAAATAAATGGGTGTTATGGGGCAAGATATTTTACATTGTATCGTATGAAAAAACACCAAGGAGTTCGAACATGTATCACAAATTCCAAAACCTCACTTAAGTACATCCTTAAATAAATGAAAACTATTCTGCATCGATACTAACGTGATTTATTTTGACATAAGAAGATAAGATATGAGTCCCAATGAGACAACTCTCCATCCAAGCCACAACTTGTAAAATTTAACCATTATAGGTCAAGGTACGATCTTCAACACGGAGCCTGGGCTCACACCGAATAGCAAGCTATAAAAGTCCCCCAAAATTACTAGTGTAAAACATAAATTTCTAGACCTGCCAAATATCCTGATTTATTTGGAATATCCCCCTCCCCCCATGAGAGGTGTTGACCTGAATTTTGAAATTCTTTATTATATAAACTGAACTCTTCAATACAGATCTGTACATTCAAATGAGTTAAAAGGGTATTTCGGCACACATCACATATATGGTCAAATATAATCATTCAAACAGTATAGTTGTTAATGTCTGTGTCATTTTTGTCTCTTGTGGACAGTTGTCTCATTGGCAATCATACCACATCTTCTTTTTATAGTTGTAGATTAAGAACACTTATATCTATAACAGAGCTAGAAGCATTAGGTGTTCTTGCACTTAAAACAGATGATCTTGGAGATTATGATAAGGGAGCTACCATTTGATTTTTATGGGGGGGGGGGGGGGGGGGGGGGGGGGGGCTAGGATGAAATTTGAAAAAAATAGGCAGGACAGGATTTTTGAGTAAAAAAAAAAGGCAGGATGAGACACTTGCAAAAAAAAAAAAGTCAGGACGACAATTTAGGTAAAAAAAATCAGGATAAACTAAAAAAAAAGGCAGGACCGAACAGAGTGAAAAATAAAAAGGCAGGACAGAGATTACAGCTAAAAAAAATGCAGGACAAAATTTTTCATCCTAGCCCCCCCCATAAAAATCAAATGGTAGCTCCCTTAGTTGGCAGGATCAGGATTTTTCTAAATATACTCTGTCTATTCTTTTATGTACCTTTAGGTCTGTGCACCTCACATTTATGCTTCGTTGGCTTTCATGTTTTAGAGTTTGAATGTTCCTGATGATGGTCACTCCAGAAAAAGCACGTCGGACGCAAGAATAAGAATAAGAATAAGAATAAGAATATTTTATTTCCAATTAAAGGGCCCTATAAAGAGCTTTCATGACATTACATACAAATACGTAAGATTAGACATAAATTAGAGACATATAATAAGAAAACAACATTGTTTAATACTATTAAAAATGCTATAAAAGGCCATGACAGAACCAGATAATACAATTTACATCTTTAAAATATACCATTTAATATCATATACCACTCAAAATATGTATATTTGTGGCTAATTTGCATTTATTATTTTTGAACCTCTCCTTATCTCTAGATTTTATGATAAATACTTTCCTAAACATTTATATACACATTTAAAATTTTCTTGTGTAAATAGCCATAAAAACTTTGAAAAATTGTCTAAAGATTGAAAATTATTACAATTTAGAGAAATTTCAGTAAAAAACTCATTTCTGTTATCAATATATAGTGGACATTCAGTTACAAAGTGTATCTCATCTTCAACTTTATTAAAAGTACAGTATAAACATTTTCTCAGTGTCCTATTCACATAAAGTTTGGCATATCTATCATTTATCGGTGTTATTTTCATTTACAATCAGCGTATAACATTTTCTAGGCATATGACTGTAGTTGACAAATACCACAGTAATAATATATAAAAGAGAATATCCAAAATGTGTAAAAGCAGTACGATCACAAAACAACAACAAAAATTTCTGCCCTTTGGTCGGGTTGTTGTCTCTTTGACACAGTCATCATTTCCATTCTTAATTTTTAATACACAGCTCACAACAACCAACAACACACAATAACCGATAACAAACCACCAACAACACACAACAACCGACAGCACACAACCAACAACACACAAAAAACGACAACACACAACCAACAACACACAACAACCGACAACACACAAAAACCAACAACACACAACAACCGACAATACACAACAACACACAACACACAACCAACAACACACAATAACCGACAACATACAAACAACAACACACAATAACCGACAACACATGCTTAAGATAGACCTACATGGTTACAGACGCAGAAAGTGTTTTAGTTAAATAAGTTTTACGTGCGCATACCATGCACGATTTAGTATGAAACATAGTGGTATATGCATATAAGAAAATTTATATGAATAATCGTGAATAGTACTTACGGAAATTTTCCCCCTTCATTTCATTTCAAATATTCATTAGTTTCAGTGGGAATTCGAGTTAATGAAATAAAGAGGGGCAATAAAGGAGTCCGAGGTAGATTTAAGGGGCCCCCTTTAAGTAAAAAAAAAATATATATAGGGAATCACTGAGAATCGCTTAGGAATGACTGGAGGGTGCCCCCTCTTATGCAGTCAGTGCCTCCCTTTTCTATGAAACTTTCTGGATCCGTCACTTGGAGTCAAATATGAGTACTAATAATAAGTATAAACCGACATATAATCATCGTCCTAGGTCAATGTATCGGGGAATGACATTAAAAATCAAAATAAACATATTCCGCTTGAGGGCAATATTTCGTAAGTCAAGTTATAAACTACTTTATTATTTTACAATGTTATCCCGACTTCTGAACGATAAAACACGAATCATTATGATCAATTAAACATATTTATTTATAGTGGATTGGGAAACAAGTTTTTGCAACTTATATTAATCCCTTTCCACTTTGCGTGTGCGAGTGCTGCCTTGTAGCGGCATTAGCCTACTCTTTTTCGAAATCTACAAGGGTGTCTTTAACGTGCAAGAGATATGACTCTCTCTTAACACGGGTCAGCCATTTATCGTCGCCTTCCGACGGACTATCATTGTTTCCTCAAGACCATACTCGCCAATGGTGTCAAGGGAGAGCCGAAAATCAGTCCCTGAAATTTTCATCCCGGAACGGGAATCGAACCAGGAACCGTTGTGTTAGTAACCCAATCTGCACTAACCACTACACCACTGTGATTAGAACACTATCACCAGGGGCAGATCCACCCATTTTAAAAGGGGGTCCCTAACCCAGGATAAAGAGAGGGATCCAACTGTATGTCCCCATTCAAATGCATTTGTAACGTGTACACAGGGTAAGCGTGTCTGTTTCTATTTTAGAATGAGTCCGTTACCAGTTTGATACTGGATCCAAAATTGCTCTTTTTACAAAACATATAACAAATAATCTTTATTCAAATATTAACGTCAATGAACCAAAATATGTACAACTGCTCTTTGCAATCTTTAATAAACTAGCTATAAACAATTCTTCTTTATTATATATATATATACAACTGGTACAAATTTGTACTATTACAAATTTGTCCTAGGTCAGGAACAAACTTGTCCTCCTGGTACAATAATGTACCCTACAAGTTTACACACTTGTCTTTGTTCCGTTGGTACAATTATGAACTTTACAAGGTGGTCACACAGACTCACACTTGTCCTATACGGTACAATACGGTTCAGCTTGTAAATGCACAAGTCCGTATTTATAACAGGCACCAACCTGTTCTTTATTACACTTAGTAATATTAACACAATATATAATATATAAGAGACAGCGATCTCGAATATCTACGTACCGTACTTCAGGTCTTCGTCTTCTAACGTATGACAATCGACCCTGAGCTAGGAATCTCTCCTGCTTATATACCCCGATGGTAGCCGTACCATTATTATAGGAGGGGTGTTCTTCCAAAGTGTCTCATTACTCGTATTGACAGTTTCCTTTGGAACACCCCTTCATATTTGACCTGACCCAAAGTTTACCCGCGAAACATCTTACTCTTTTCTATGTTTTATTAAAGTATATACACAATGCATAAAATAAGGCTTCTGCCGAACTGTAACCAATGTAAACAATTTAACCACAGATACAAAATCATCACACATTGATCGTCCAACCCACCCCACCCCACCACCAAACCTGGATCCGCCACTGAGCACCTGAATACAAGAACAGTTACAGCAGTCCTAATCTAACTTGTATCATTTATTATTTAACATACTAGTTAGTTTAAATATCAGAAGCTTTTCATATTTTCCCATTGTACTCTAAAACGAAATGACATGTTCATTTTAAAGGGTTCAGGCGCTATATTTTTTTCCAAGGGTCCATGCTTTGACCTATATATAATGGTTTAGTTTTTCAAATTATGACTTGGATGGAGAGTTTTCTCAATTGAACTCATACTAAATCTTTTTATATCTAGTACGTTAAGATATAAGTAGCTTTTTGTATTTCCAGTGGCGGATCCAGGGAGGGGGGGGGGGGGTCCGGGGGTTGGAACACCCCTTTTTTTGACGATCAATGCATTTGAATGGGAGCATGTAGTTGAAACCCCCCCTTTTTACTCATGGTTGGTAACCCCCCTTTTAACATGTTTTCCCCGTTTTCCCACACTATATGCTGTAGTCGAATCTAACAAAATGACATGTCCATTTTAAAGGGTTCAGGCCCCCCCCTTTTACTCCTGGTTGGGAACCCCCCTTTTAAAATGTTTTAAAGGTAAATACCCCGTTAAATGGGAGGACATTACAAAATTCCCATAAATTTACCGATTATGTCTGTTTGTTTTGTTCACACATTGTTGTCAATATAATGGAATATGATGCGACTGTCATACAAGTGAGAGGTTTAACTAGTTTTAAAACCAGGTGAAATCCACCATTGTCTTCATAAGAAAATGCCTGTAACGTGTGGAAAGTCAGGAATATGACAGTTATTATCTATTCGTTTAATGTGTTTGAGCTTTTGATTTTGCCATTTGATTGAGGACTTTCCTTTTTGAATTGTCCTCGGAGCTCAGTATTTTTGTGATTTTAATATTTTGTTTTTATCTCCAGCATAGCATGACAATGTATCTGGCAACCAGTTTTGTGGGATTACTCTATCTGGTATGCGTTGTAAATGGATTAACTAAAGGAGGAGCCAACGTCTGTGAGAAAAATGTTGCGTAAGTACCTCAATGCAAAAATAGAATAACATTTTATATGATACTGCTATTACACATGTTACAGATTGAATTGTGTTGCCAGAAATGATGAACAGCTTTGAATGAAAACAGTCTGGTCAATTTAAATCAAATACAATTTTACATTCAAAGGCTCTCGTGTTAAGGTCAAGTTACATCTGGGCTATGTCAGTACTCACAGACTGATTTCCTTAAATTGGCCTCCATTGAACTGTATCGGAGAATCGAAAGACTAATGCAGTGATCTTTTTTATCTGAAATAATATTTATAGAATTCTTACAAAATAGGTGCTCATTTGCTTTTAGTGCTTCATTTTTGTGCTGTGAAATTTATTGCATGTGTATTATGTGTTGTCAGGGGCGTAGCTAGAACGAAGCGATGTGCAAGCAACTACCGCCGAGCGGAGCGAGGCGAAAAATTTTTGGGACCCTTTTATGCAGATTTTTTTTTTTTCGGTTTTCGGTCATAGGACGGTTAAAAGAGGAGCTACATGTAGAAAGGACTTATAAACAATTTATGAATGAAAACTATTAATTAATCTTCTGAATAGAGTAAATCATGGTAAATTGAATACATAAACAACACATTTTTGTGATACCGAAATTACTCAAAATTGTCCAAAATCTGCTCTTCGGGTCTAGGCAGAAACGAACTTCTCTATTACTTTGTCAATAGTAACACTGAATTCCCGATGAATATGCAGTAATGCTAGCGATGATAACCTGTCGTTGTTCATTGTTGATCGTACATTTGCAAGTTTTCAACAGACGTAGTACCTTGATATATCTCCACGGTAGCACTCGCGAGGTGTTATAAATCAACGTACGTGTTCGCCATCGAGCGACCTCCCAATTGAATTCGTCAAAATTACATGCCAGGTCAGTTTCGTATGTCTCAGAGATTTCTTCGTTTGTTATATTTCCAACAACACAAGGAAGCAGATACGGCGCAAAGAAGCGATTTTCTAGTAATACCAGACGAGACTCCACTCTCCAGTTTCATTATCATATGGTCTATGAACGCAAAATATAATGAGACTTTCCAATACTGTTTTGGCGTGTTTGCAGGGTGATTGGGTCTTGTTGTCTGTCGAACACATCGCCTCGGGATCTGATAAATCTAATGCCGATTGGTACATCTCATTCCAAACAGATAAACCGTACTCAGTAAAATGTGCTCCGAAACTACACGTCTTAGACTGAGTATAACAAATTCAAATCTTGTAAAAGATACAAGTTACTGTCCGATTTTGTCATGATCTCCAATAAAACTTTTATTTTGAAACCAAATGCCGTTATTTAATGACATTTCATTAATAAAAAAAAAGTGACAACATATGTGTTTCCTTTAATCATTTAATTTATATTTTTATTTTGCCATATTTTTTTTTTGGATGCCGAATCGATGTGCACGCAACTGCGTGTTAGCGTATATGCAGCTACGCGCCTGGTTGTATTGTTAAAAATGTCTCATATGTCGGTTAAAAGCTCATTAGAGCTTATATTTGTCTTTGTTTGTATACCTTGCCGACTCAAAATAAAGCTTATTTATTATTAATTTATTAAAGCACATAAAAGCGTCGACAAACGTTCTCTCAATTTTTTTTTAAACTATTCATCAAACCAATTTTTACTCCATAGAATGCAATCAGTAGTATTTTAGAAAATAAATACAGATATTATTTTTTTCGATTTTTCAGATATTATTCAATGAGCCCAAGTTATATGCAAAAGTATACCAAAACCTGTGACATAGCCAAATTACTGTTCCTTAGTCTTACAGTACAGATTTTCTTCCAATTTACAAGTAGAAAGCAACGATTTTAATGTCAACTTTTTATTATTTTTTTTATGAATTCTTCTCAATCTGATTTGTTATTTGATCTCTCTCTCTCTTTCTTTTTCTCTCTTAGGGATGTTGGTAGTTGGTCCATCAATATCCCACTTCCATACCTCAACTGTCAATTTACCCGAAGTCGAAAATTTCCGGAAAAATAGTCCGAATCCGATTATGTTTTTACATTTTTGGCGGGAAATCTGAATTGTTCCCCTTTATAGAATAAAAAAAAGTATTGCCTAAGGTTTGTAGCACAGGACTAAACTCGACTACCATAGTACAGCTTCTCTGTTCTCTCTACTGTATAATAGTTAATTTTGGTACATTTATTATATTTACAATTTCACTCATTATTTAATCTATTCACAATCATCAGTGACTTCACGTTTAACAGTGGCGGATCCAGAATTTTTCATAAGTCAGTGGGGGCCCACTAACTGACATAAGAGGGGCCCGCTCCAATCACTCTTCAGTGATTCCCTATATAAGCAACCCTAAATCCGCCTCTGTTTAACCACAAGTCCTAGAAGGGCGTAAAGAGGGGGGGGGGGTGTCTGCACGGAAGAAAGCGAAATAAAATTGCCATTTCACGATGAACGAACAATTAAAAATTTCTTGCACTTTGATCTTTTTACCGATTTCACAAAACACGGTGAATAATGTACCTTTTTCACGACTGCACGTGAAATAAAAACGGCAAAACATGTTGCACGAAAATAACCCTTTACCACTCTCGTCCTACAGCCATGGCTTGTAAACAAATGTCTAGTGCTATGTTTGTGTCAATTTAATGTATCTGCATTCTGTCAAATTCATGCCTTTTATCTTGAATAAATATATATTATTGAAATGATAAGATTTCAACGTCCTGCATTTTTACAACTTCAACATGTATATTAAAGGATTTGTATCATGTGTATAGTAAATCCTTTGTTTGTAGTCTCTAGCAGCAGGATGCAGCTCAGTTCTCTATCAATCACTTAAAGGCAAACATTCTCCTAGTGGCAATAGTTAACACATGTGATAAAGATGTGTGTCATAAGAGCTGTATATAATATATATAGATAAAAATAATTGTCAGTGAGGTTTACTTCTTCTTTAGGTTTCTAGCGATTCTACTGGTCATCAACTGGTATACCACATATCATATTTTCAATATAATTCCAATAAGATGTTCTTTGTTGGTTTTTGTATATCATGTTTTAATTTTTTAAGTTGGTCTAGTTTCCCTTTGCCTTTCCCTGTGTACTTTTGATATTTTTTCTTGTACTTTTTCATTTGCCGTCAAATACTGTCTGTTATCCAAGGTAAATTTTTGCTGTTTCTCATCATTTTCTGTGGTATGTTCTCGGTGATAGTGTTTTGTAATGAGTTTTTGAATATTAACCAAAGTGTGTTTGTATCTTCACTATCTTTTTTATGTATGATCTTTTGATATATGTTATCTATATCCTCTTTTATTTTTTGCCAGTTTGCATTTTTATATTTATATACTTTCAGAGCTCCAGATAAGCTGCGTATTTGTGTGATCACGCAATACAAATAATAAAAAACCCAATGCAATTGCCCATTGCAGGGTTCAATAACCCAATTAATTCAAAGGAAAACCCAATTATATTCCAAAACCATGAGTTTTCAACCCTTTTATTGACTACCATTTGCGTTATTTACCCTTCTCTGCTTACAGTCGTCGCGTAAACTATTTTTATAATATTTATAATTGGAAATTTCCTTTCGTTCTAAAAATAGATCCCTGCATCAAGTAGCTGAAATGGGTCCCTGTTAGAGTTTTCCGTTGCTCAATAGGTACACATGTTTTTGAAAACATTTCGATCTTCTCGGCGTTTATCCAATTAGCGTGTGTCATGAAGTCATATTTTTCGCATTGCTCGGGATTTATCATAACATACATTGAATTAAAACAAAAGTGAATGTCCGGTAAAAATATTGAATAGAAGCATGTTTTCTGCTTCTTTTGAAAAGCTTAGGGAAAGTTATGATGATATCAAGACTCAGCCAGTGTTTTTAGGAAGCGTCCATCGAACAAACAGGCGTGTGTGCGTACTTAACGAGAACATTGCTAATAAAAGCAGGGTTTCCTCAAAAACGAATAAAAGACAACTAAACCCAGATTTATGAAAATTGGAATAAAACAAAAACATTCAAGTATAATTAGAGTTTATATACTATTTTTTTCATTTTACGGTTAATTAATGAATACACACACAGGCACTGGTATCAGAATTTATTATATATAGGTATAAGACGAGTGCCTGGGAATACACATATATATCAGTTTTTTTACAGTTTATATGAGAAAATACAAAACTGGCAGAAGGTTTGAAACGGAACACAAATTTAACCTACAATTGCTTCTCAGTCAATAAACCAAATAAAACAGCTAGCAAATAACCCTAACCCTAACCCTAAACCAAATAAAACAGCTAAACAAAGAAAGAAACATATTTAAGATGGAAAACAAATCTGGGGTTGATATTGCCCAAATATTCAATATTGTGTTGATGAAAAAACCCAATTTATTAAGGAGCTTGGTGGTGAAAAACCCAATTTGATATTAACATGAGGGGTGAATTGGAATTGATAATGCAATCAAAAACTTTATCACCCAATTATATAAGAAAATGGTGGATAAAAAACCCAATTTGTGAATTCTTATCTGGAGCTCTGTACTTTTCGTGGCTTGGTTTGGCATCTTTTTAGTGATAGTAAACATTCTATATATACAATATCAATATAATCATGGTCTGCCTCCCCTAATGGTGGCATGGTTTCAGTTTTTTCAATGATGGCTGGATAATTTGTTAACACAAGATCTAAAATTTTATCATTTCGAGTTGGTATGTTTACAACTTGTGCTAATGAATGGTCATTTATTATATCTAAAAATTGTTAATGTTGTTTTTGGTTTGCTTTTCCAGGGATGACACTTGTTGTTTTCCAATTGATGTTTCCTAAATTAAAGTCCCCACCAATAATTATGGCTGACTTTGCCTTTGCGTTTATTTTACTTATGGATTCATTTAGTAAATCTAAAGATGTATCATCATCTGGCTGGGGTCGATAATAAGCACATATATAACATTTACGTGCATTTGATATCGATAGTTCTACCCATATTACTGTAACGTTACATGCTTAAAAAATAGGATAGGTAGGTAGGGAATTTATTTTTTTAACATTTTTTTACAGTGAGTATATGTGCATGGGGCATGATTTAAAAATGGTCAAAAAATCTTAGCAATGTTTAGTGTAGGGGATGAAAATACAGGTAGGACATATACATGATATATAGGAAGGGATACTGTGAGAGAACTTGAAGTCACATACTATTGTGTTTGGTCTGATACATTTTGTATTTGATTTTGGTTATAATTTTCATAATTTACCCATTTATTAAAATCCTCCACAATAAAATAAAATATGTCAACTAATTTCTTTCACAGGACAATAAAAACTTCATTGAAATATGTGGCTACACCATATGAGACGTGCCAGAGAACATGGTGTCTCAGTTTACTGGATTTATTTAGATGTGATAAATGCATGTAAGTACATAGCCACACCATATGTGACAAGTTAGACAGAATATGGAATGGGCTTTGCTCATTGTTGAAGGCCACAATTTCTGTGTCATTTGGTCACTTGTGAAGAGTTGTCTTATTGGCAATTATAACACATATTCTTTTTTATCATGTTTATAACCCAATTTTATACCTTTCTTTGTTTGTTTTTATTCAACAACTCTGTACTATAGTATAAAGTTTAAAAAGAAAAGAGCAACATAGTTCTGTTTTCCAAAAGGTTTGTTTAAGAAATTATTTTTTCATGCCATGGTCTATGCTCATTTTAACATGGGTAGGCAATATATTTCCAAAGCATATTAGAATTTAGATTTTTGAGCATGTGAAATAAAGCTCAGCAGTGAACTACAAAATCTTAGTTCTTCCATAACATGCTTTAAATATTTTATATGTATTGTATATTTTAGAACACGGTATAAAGCTGAACAGAAAACTGAAGAATCTAAGATTTACACCACAGAATATGTTTGTTGTTCAGGGTACATACTCAAAAGAGACAAATGCCGGCGTAAGTTTTAAATCATAACCACTTTTCTACCAATGTAATTCAGGTAGAGTTATTCCCCTTTTTGTGTGGGAACATGCTAAAAAGAGACAAATTTATGCAGACTTAATTAAGTTCTAAATCATAACAACTAATAAAGATAGTTTAGATGTAATAAAGATAAGAGTTATTTCCCCTTTGATTACCCTTTTGTGTACATACTTATAAATACCTTAACATAAGGGGAAAAAATTCTGATCAAGACAACTGCCTGTGCATCATCCCTACCTTCCATTGTTGAGCTAGTGGTTGAAAAAGTATGATGTTATATTGTCTATTTATTCTGCAAATTGACAAAGACTCTTGATAAACTTTAAAGTAGAGGCTGGGATACAGGAGTTCCCCCCTTTCTGTAAAATGACCTCATTAAGATGCTCATAATGGATGAAAATGTTTTCGTTGAAGTACATCACTCTAAAGTGATTTATTGGCTACTAGTACTATACTATTTAATGTCTTCCTGTTTTTTCAGCTGTTTGCAGTAGTGGTTGTGACCATGGAGAGTGTGTGTCACCTAACGAGTGTAAATGTCACCCTGGCTGGAGGGGACATTCATGTTCTAGTAGTAAGTAACCATAGTAACATGGTGAATAGGTGTCACCTAACGAGTGTAAATGTCACCCTGGCTGGTGGGGACATTCATGTTCTAGTAGTAAGTAACCATAGTAACATGGAGAGTGTGTGTCACCTAACGAGTGTAAATGTCACCCTGGCTGGCGGGGACATTCATGTTCTAGTAGTAAGTAACCATAGTAATGGATTTAAACTTTAATTGTTACAGATGGGTAAACTGACTGAGAGGGGGTAAGAGGGTCCTGATCCCGAAGTCGGGGGGCCTAAAAGCACGAAATCCCAGGGTCCTGAATTTGAATAAATTTAAATCCTGAGTCCAGAAATTTGGAAAAAGAATTCCCGGATCCTGAAAGGGTCAATCCCTAAATCCTGAGCTTGAAAACACTAGATCCCAGAGTCCTGATAAAGGGTCTATCCCCCTCCTTAATGTCTGGACAGGCAGTAAACAACGTCTGTTTTGTTTGATTGTGTAATATCAACTCAATAAAGTATAAAATTGAGAATGGAAATGGGGAATGTGTCAAAGAGACAACAAAAAGACCATAGAACAGACAACAGCAGAAGGTTACCAATAGGTCTTCTATGCAGCAAGTACATTACAACAGAACAATGTTAACAAAATATATAGTGACGTAAACTATGGATAAATGAAAACGGCGTTAAAAGTAGTGTTTAAGTTTGATGCTTAAGTTGAACTGTCTCTAAATTGCCAACATTAATATCATCTAGACCATTCTTCTTGAGTTATCAGTTTTGTATAAAAAAGAAGATGTGGTATGATTGCCAATGAGACAGCTGTCCACAAGAGACCAAAATGACACAGACATTAACAACTATAGATCACCGTACGGCCTTCAACAATGAGCAAAGCCCATACCGCATAGTCAGCTATAAAAGGCCCCGATATGACAATGTAAAACAATTAAAACGAGAAAACTAACGGCCTATATGTATAAAAAATTACCGACATTAATAACATCTTCTTCTTGTTTTATCAGTTTTGACATGTTAACAATCTATTATTAGGTTGTAGTGATGATGAATGGGGAGGTAACTGTAAATTGAGATGTAATTGTAACGGACACGGATCATGTGACCCACAGACGGGACATTGTATATGTGCCGCAGGATGGACAGGAGAGAGATGTCAAACCCCCTGCAGTGAAGGAACCTACGGACCAAACTGTCGTTTAATGTGTCATTGTCGCAATGGAGCTACATGTGATAGGACAAATGGAGCGTGCTATTGTTCAACAGGGTTTAAAGGGTCATTGTAAGTGTCATGTGACAAGACAAAAAAGCTAATTCTATTGAAAAATGGTTGCATCCCTTTTTAAGGCCTTTCAGATTATGTCCCTTTCCAAAAAGAAAAATTTAGGATTTCTAAATTTTACATTTCTGTTCACTAAGGGAGGACATCAAAAGATCGATGTAGGATAACAAACTTAAATCAAATCTTTTTTTTTTTGGGGGGGGGTTAAAATTCTGCAAGTTTTGTATAGATATATCTAAAATCGATTTTTACATATATATCCCTATTGGTAAATAAATTTTTCCCAAATTAAGTTAAGAGGGGGGGGGGGAGTTTTTTTATCCTACATTGAACTTTTGATGTCGTCCCGAACTTTAGTTTGCCTCAACCAAACGTTATGAGACTTTCCCTAATGCTAATTACCATAAAACATAGAGTATAAGTTAGAATTTTGATGACATGACTTTTACAGTTATTTTGTTCTGTCCCTTTATAACTTTATATCAATGTATACAAGCAGGAGCCTCTTCTGTGTCCTATTGACATATTCTCCATGTATTATTATTTATTTATTTTAGTTGTGAAGTGAACTGTCCTGACGGTACGCATGGATCAAAGTGTCAGTCGAAATGTTTATGTCAGAATGGTGCAACATGTGATTCAGCTGGGAAATGTAAATGTCCGAGAGGCTGGACTGTAAGTATGAGCTATCATGAATATTCATAGGATGCAAAATAAAATTCAGAATGGAAATGGGGAATGTGTCAATGAGACAACAACCCGACCATAGAACAGACAACAGCAGAAGGTCACTTATAGGTCTTTAATGCAGCGAGAAACTCCCGCACACCCAGAGGTGTCCTTCAGCTGGCCCCTAAAGAAATATCTATACTAGTTCAGTGATAATGGATTATAAAACAATGAATTATGTATATACATATCCCTCTTGTACAAAATTATGAATATTCATGTCCTATCAACAATGAATTCTGAATTTCTATTTCCTACTGAAAATTATGAAAATTCTAATACATGAACAATGAATAATGACTATGCACATCTTCATGATCCTACTTTGTATGAATTGTGAATATTCATATCCTACACACAAATGAATTGTGAATATTCATGTCCTACACACAAATGAATTGTGAATATTCATGTTCTACACACAAATAAATTACAATTATTCATGTCCTACACACACATGAATTACAATTATTCATGTCCTACACACAAATGAATTATGAATATTCAAGTCCTACACACACATGAATTATAATTATTCATGTCCTACACACAAATGAATTATGAATATTCTTGTCCTTCACATAAACGATTTATTCATTGTCTACTTATTGAAAATTATGAATCTAGTCATACAATACAGACAATAATCATGTCAATACTTATATCAAAGGTGAAATGTAAGTATTATCTGCTCTATGTCGGGTTGTTGTCGCTTTGACACATTCCCCATTTCCTTTCTCAATTTTACAATCATGAATTTTCATGTTTTTACCTTCTATGAATATTAAATATATGTAGGTCTTTATATCAAAAGAAATTGAAGATGGATGGTCAGAATTCACCTCTATGGACACTTAATAATTAAAGAATAAAACAAATGCATTGAGAACTTCATCTAAATAAGTAGATGTGTTCTGATTGCCAATGAGACAACTGTCCACCAAAGTTTAAATAAAATGGATATAAGCAATTATAGGCATCTGTTCATGAAAAATATGAAACAACACAATTGAGAATGCTAACGACCAATTTATAACCAAACAATTTATGAAAAACAAATATGACTGACATGAATCAACAACAACCACTGATCAACCAACAGACTCCTCAGTTGTAAAAGGCTTAACTCATAAGATGGATACAAATAGAAATATATCTAACAAAACTACAGTGTGGACTTGGAAGAATACATCCCAACATCAAAAGACCCTTAGTACAGATCTGAGATGTTAACAAGTTACTTTCAAAGTTTTTGAAATACTTTTCTCATAAAAAAAGTTAAAAAATACCTTTGAATATTTTTAGGGATCGATTTGTTCTGAGCCGTGCCCGGGAGGTATGTGGGGTGGAAACTGTAAGGCTCAGTGTAGGTGTTACAATGGAGCAACATGTGACAGAATCACAGGACAGTGTACATGTGCTCCGGGATATAAAGGAGAAAGGTAAATATAACAGATAGAACTACTAGAAGTGTGTGTAACGGTTTATTTCTTCCTCTGTGATATTTTATCCTAAGGATAATTTGTCCCGGTGATATTTTTCCAGGCATGGTATTTCACAGGTTGATTTTTTCCAGAGCAGTGAAAATCTATCTGTGGTATGCGGATAGTATGTACCGGTATATATTTGCCGTGCTATATTTCACAGCTCCGGGATATAAAGGAGAAAGGTAAATATAACAGATAGAACTACTAGAAGTGTACATGTGCTCTGGGATATAAATGTGCTCCCGGATATAAAGGAGAAAAGTAAATATAACAGATAGAACTACTAGAAGTGTACACGTGCTCCAGGATATAAAGGAGAAAGATAAATATAACAGATAGAATTGCTAGTAGTGTACATGTGGCTTAATTCCTGTTTTTGGCCTAAAATATTCCAATTTCTTGGTGAAGTTTAAAAACAAATTAAATTGAAGAACCCTCAAAAAGTGGTTTCTCCCTGAACCACAAAATTGATTCTAAATGAAAATAAATGAGTTCTAACTATCATGGTTTATTCTTCTATTCTAGATAAACAGCTAAATTGTGTCAGTAAGTTTTCTAAACAAGAGGAAAATTCATTTGGTCAGGGTTATTATAACAGGATTTTTCCTCTCACAAATATATGACACCATCCAACCAAAAGCATTGTTAAAAGAACACATTATAATGTCTGTTTATATTTTTTTCAGTTGTACTATTCAGTGCCCTGAAGGAACATTTGGACCATACTGTTCTCAGAAGTGTTCCTGTAAAAATGGAGGAACATGTGATGCAGTGAAAGGAACATGTATCTGTCCTGTGGGTTATACTGGGACAGACTGTACTGAAAGTAGTAAGTATCATGTGACTGTCATGTGACTGTCATGTAATTGATTAATCATGTTAATTGGACAGATTTTTACGAGAGGCATAAAGGGGGTGGGGGTGGGATGGGGTATACGCAAGGAAGAACGCGAAATAACTTGCCATTTCACCATGAATGAACAATTTAAAATTGCGTGCACATTGATCTTTTTACCAATTTCACGAAACGCGGTGAGTAACGAACTTTTTCACGGCTGCACGTGGATAAAAAATTAATTGCAGGAAAATAACCTCTTACCACCCTCTTTTACCTGTCTTGACTCAAAACATTTCGAAAACAATTATTTGAAAAGGTAGCAGAGGGGTTTGGAATTTGAAAGTTTTGTATTGTGAAATTTTGGTGAAGAGAATGTCTTTTTTATTTTAATTGTATGTCAGCTAAAGTCTACGTTTAAGGAATAACAGTACTGTAATTGAAGAGTTACCACTGTCAATTGTTGATTTGACAGTGGCAAATGCAGTTTTACTGGCGACACGAAACACAGTACAACGAATATTTGAGATGGACGGTGGCAACTCTTCAACTACAGTACTGTTATTCCAATTCTAATGCATAACAAACAGAAATAATATGTTAGAGCTTGAAAAAATGTATTATTTTGACATACAAACAAATTCTGTGAATTTTTATGAATGATGAATGGCTAAACGTGATGTCATACAAATGAAAACTTACAAACTGGAGGTTAAAATGTACCTCTACTATTGTTTGTGACTGAAAATGATAAACACTAAATTTACATTCATATCTTATTAACATAAACTGTTTCATTTAAAAAAAAATGTTTTGATTTTCCACTGAAACCAAAACATAATTTATTTTTATCACTTTGAAAAAGTCCATAGAATTAAGTACAAAACAAATACCACTGTAGATCATACTATATACCATCAAACTGTTTATGTTGACTGTTATTGGCAAATATATATACCCTCACTCTAAGAAAGGGACTAAATTGATATGACATCTGTCCCTATTTAAGGCCTCTTCATCTATCAATTCTTTCAACTATTATTTTGTCACACAAACAGAAATGTTATCTTACTTTTGTTCTGTTTTCAGATTGTCCATCTTTTAAGTTACAGAAATGTTATCTTACTTTTGTTCTGTTTTCAGATTGTCCATCTTTTAAGTTACAGAAATGTTATCTTACTTTTGTTCTGTTTTCAGATTGTCCATCTTTTAAGTATGGAGAGAAGTGTCAAAAGGATTGTAAATGTAACAGAAAAACTACAGATCAGTGAGTAATCTCCCTTTGTTATACGCCTGTTTATGGGACATATTATGTATACCGCTGTCTGTCTGTCTGTTTGTCCGCCGTCAACATTTTGGGCAATAACTTAAAAATGCTTGAACCAAATCCAAGAAATTTTGGTGAATTATTTATATCTATTGAAATGAGCTCTCTTTCCTTTTTAAAAAATTTCAAATTTCAGATTTGAAGTTATGACTTTTGGTTTTTTTTTTTCATTTAAAAAGGGGGATTTTCCAGTTTTGGACAATAACTTAAAAACACTTTCACCAATTTGCAAGAAACTTGATGTAAGCTAGCTCACTTTCCATTTTTATAAATTTTAGATTTCACTTGAGAGATATGTGATTTTATTCATAAAAAAGAGGGGATTTTCTAGTTTTTGTCGAGCCTGCAACTTTTGCAGAAAGCTGGACATAGGGATAGTGATCCGGCGGCGGCGGCGGTGTTAGCTAACTTCTTAAAAGCTTTATATTTTAGAAGGTGGAAGACCTGGATGCTTCATACTTTGTATATAGATGCCTCATGTTACGAAGTTTCCGTCAGTCACATGTCCAATGTCCTTGACCTCATTTTTATGGTTCAGTGACCACTTGAAAAAAAAGTTCAGATTTTTTGTAATGTTGAATTCTCTCTTATTATAAGTAATAGGATAACTATATTTGATATGTGCGTACCTTGCAAGGTCCTCATGTCTGTCAGACAGTTTTCACTTGACCTCGACCTCATTTCATTGATCGGTGAACAAGGTTAAGTTTTGGTGGTCAAGTCCGTATCTCAGATACTATAAGCAATAGGGCTTGTATATTCGGTGTATGGAAGGACTGTAAGGTGTACATGTCCAACTGGCAGGTGTCATCTGACCTTGACCTCGAGCTCATTGTCATGGTTCAGTGGTTATAGTTAAATTTTTGTGTTTTGGTCTGTTTTTTTCATACTATATGCAATAGGTCTACTGTATTTGTTGTATGGAATGATTGTAAGGTGTACATGTCTAGCGGGCAGATGTCATGTGACCTTGACCTCTTTTTTATGGTTCAGTGGTTAAAGTTAAATTTTTGTGTTTTGGTCTGTTTTTTTCATACTATATGCAATAGGTCTACTATATTTGTTGTATGGAATGATTGTAAGGTGTACATGTCTAGCGGGCAGATGTCATGTGACCTTGACCTCATTTTCAGGTTCAGTGGTCAAAGTTAAGTTTTTGAGTTTTGGTCTATTTATCTAATACTATATGCCATAGGTCAACTATATTTGGTGTATGGAAATATTTTATGATCTTTATGTCAGTAGCGCAGGTTTCTTTTGACCATGACCTCATTTTCACGGTTCATTGCACAGTGTTAATTTTTTGTGCTAACAGCTTTGGTCTATTTTTCTTAAACTATAAGTAATAGGTCAACTATATATATTGTATAGAAGCATTGTTAGCTGTACATGTCTGCCTGGCATGGTTCATCTGACCTTGACCTCATTTTCATGGTTCATTGGTCTTTGTTTAGTTATCTTGGTTAATGTTAAGTTTATGAGACTGTTGTAATAAAGCTTTATACTTAGGGCTATCAACATAATATCAATGATTAGTAAAGAAGGCGAGACATTTCAGCGTGTGCACTCTTGTCTGAAAATGCTTTGAACAGTTATCATGAAACTTTGGTGACTGATTTATATCTATTAAGATAACCTCCCTTTAGTTTTTCATGAATTTCTGATATGACATTGACAAATGATTGAGAAGTTATTGAACTTTATTATTTAAATAGCGACAGGCGTATCATGCGCTCATGGCACAGCTGTTTATTGTAAATGTGTTACAGAGTTCCCTCCCTTGAAATGTGACAGATATGAAAATAGATCATCATCAGTTAGTACTCTCCCATTATTTCAAGTTTGTTTAAGAGTTCTCTCCCTTAATTGTAGAATTGTTAAACACAAATAATTTCCCTTTATTACAAGAGTGTTACTAAGTGGTGCCTAATGAAGTTAAAGAATGATTTTAGAAAAATGGCTGCTTTGAAAACATGATACCAGAAACTAATACATCTAAATATAGCACTAATGGAAAAAAAATAGTTAAAAGTTGGTTGAGTTTTCGTGTTTTGACAAAAAGAGATATTGTAGATTTGAAATTAACCATATAAAAAAGAAGATGTGGTATGATAGCCAATGAGACAACTGTCCACAAGAGACCAAAATGACACAGACAGCTCGCTCACAAGCAAAAAACATTCAAAATGGATGTCAAACCAAAAAAAATTACATGATTCAGTGGTAGAGGAATCAACAAAAAACTGGAAGTGATATATCTGTAGTGTAAATGATACACCCTTGTATTTATCTTTTAACTTGGTTATATTAACCAAACATCACATCTGTTTACATTACTATACCTGAATTTATTTTCTATATTTGAAAAACTTAAGCTTGTGAGATATCTATATCTTATTAAAACGAAACTTAAAAATTGAAATTCTCAATATCATGAATATGTATTCGAAAAATGATGCTTTATGAAAAAAATATTATTTCTGTCAAAATACATATAGGTTTAAAACTGTATTGACACAGTGTAAAATATGAGGGTGTGATAAAATTCACCTACTCTGATGACAGAGGTTAAAAGGTTAGAGTTATCTGATTGGTCTGATAGTTGTGATGTCATCCATACATTATGTATTTTATTATAGGTGTGACCCAGGGAGTGGGAAGTGTAGTAAATGTTCCAGTGGATGGACTGGTCCCCTATGTAATGAGACCTGCCCAGCTCCATATTATGGTGATGGATGTCAGAAGATCTGTTACTGTAAGAATGGTGGACTTTGTAACCATAAAACTGGAGTTTGTCAATGTCAAGCTGGTTACACAGGACAATAGTATGTATCATAGACTTTCAGATAGTTTTAGCCAATCATATAGTATGTATCATAGACTTTGAAATAGTTTTAGCCAATCATATAGTATGTATCATAGACTTTGAAATAGTTTTAGCCAATCATATAGTATGTATCATAGACTTTGAAATAGTTTTAGCCAATCATATAGTATGTATCATAGACTTTGAAATAGTTTTAGCCAATCATATAGTATGTATCATAGACTTTGAAATAGTTTTAGCCAATCATATAGTATGTATCATAGACTTTGAAATAGTTTTAGCCAATCATATAGTATGTATCATAGACATTCAGATAGTTTTAGCCAATCATATAGTATGTATCATAGACTTTTAGATAGTTTTAGCCAATCATATAGTATGTATCATAGACTTTTAGATAGTTTTAGCCAATCATATAGTATGTATCATAGACTTTGAAATAGTTTTAGCCAATCATATAGTATGTATCATAGACTTTCAGATAGTTTTAGCCAATCATATAGTATGTATCATAGACTTTGAAATAGTTTTAGCCAATCATATAGTATGTATCATAGACTTTGAAATAGTTTTAGCCAATCATATAGTATGTATCATAGACTTTGAAATAGTTTTAGCCAATCATATAGTATGTATCATAGACTTTGAAATAGTTTTAGCCAATTGTATGTATCATATACTGTAGAATCATTTATTTTCGTCGGTATCAATTTTTCGTGGGTTGATGAAAAATTGTATTTTGATGGATATTTGATTTCCTGGTTTTTGCCATTGAATCTGTGCGTACAAAGCCTATAAAATTTATAATTGGTTAAACATTTGAATTCTTGGTTCACCTGTACCCATGAAACCCATGAAATTTAGTATCCAACGAATAATAATGAATTCACAGTATAGAGTTTGTGATATAAGATTATGCTATTGTTACCAATCATATCATACATATAGTATGTATCATAGAGTATGTGATATAAGCTTATGCTATTGTTGGCCAAACCTATCATACATATGGTATGTATCATTGAGATTGTGATTGCCTTGTCCAATCCGATACTGTAAATTCACATATTCTTTCTAGTACCTTTATTCGAGAGATTTTGAGTATTTGGGCTGAGTCTACACAAATCCAAGCTTTTCATTGAAACACATGTTTGTAAAAGAATTGTAGGACATATATAAACTTATGCTTATGGTCTTTATGATTGGTAAAATAAAGTTTATATGTGGATTCCCTTATAAAACTTCAGAGATGTGGTAAGAGACAACTATCAACCAAAATTTAATTAAAGTTTATGTAAACAACTACAGGCAGCTGTATGGCCTTCAACAGTGAGAAAAACTCATACCAACTAGACAGCTATAAAAGGCCCCATTGGGACTTGGATGGAGAGTTGTTTCATTGTCACTCATACCACATCTTCTTTAATCTATGACAGACATGAACCTTATCATGCTAATTGTAGACTATTTATGAATGATTATTGTTTATTTTACAGTTGTGGAACTAAATGTACGAAGGGAAAGTTTGGTTTAGGATGTCAACAGGCTTGTCTTTGTCAGAACAACGCTGAGTGTGTACCAGAGAATGGATTCTGTATTTGTTCACCAGGTATTTTAGAGAGTGATAGTTTAACCAATCATAGGCGGATACTGGGTGCTAAATTTAAAACACATAGATATAGATAATATCTTACCTATTGGTAAAATTGTAACAAAATAACCTTTTGTTTTTTTCAAGTAGCAAGGTTTATGCCTTTGATGTTATCATTTAGCTGCAAATTCTATTTTAGTTACAAAAATGCTTTAACAATGGCTTTAATACAAAAGAACTGATACTAGACATACTGTTACAAAATCACTCATTTAATTAAGTTGTTGTAATTTATTACCAAAATATTTTTTCTGATATTTGTTTGTTGAGCTCTTTGATTCAAGAACATAGAAATATTTCAAGCATATCATTACTCCAGCTTTTGTCTCTGTGAATACAAGGCATCATATTATCTGTGATTTGTATGTGAAATTTAAGTTATAAAAGTTTGAAATGTAAATAATACTGAACACTCATAATGTAAAAATTAAATTTATTTATAGGTTGGAACGGTTTGATCAGTGAATAATACTGACCACTCATAATGTAAAAAATAAATTTATTTTTAGGTTGGAAAGGTTTGACCAGTGAATAATACTGACCACTTGAATGTAAAAATTAAATTTATTTTTAGGTTGGAAAGGTTTGACCAGTGAATAAAACTGACCACTTGTAATGTAAAAATGAAATTTATATTTTTAGGTTGGAAAGGATTGACCTGTGAATCCCAATGTCCAAAGGGTTTATATGGTAAAGATTGTCAATCTAAATGTAAATGTCAAAATGGTGGATATTGTTACCCAGCAACAGGTCACTGCACATGTCCTCCTGGTTTCTATGGTGATTCCTGTGAAAAAACCTGCCCTGTAAGTATTTCTTTGACCGTGCTAGACCCTCGTGGTTAGTCAATATAAAAAAAGAAGATGTGGTATGATTGCCAATAAAACAACTCTCCACAAGAAACCATTGCAAAATGACACAGCAATTAACAACTATAGGCCACTTTACGGCCTTCAACAATGAGCAAAGCCCATACCGCATAGTCAGCTATAAAAGGTCCCTAAAGATTGTTAAACATTCCCTAATATGGAAGTTGACTCAGGTGCTCTAGAAAGTGAAGCAGTAAGGAGGGGAGCTAATGGGGGAATTCTGGTGCTCTGGAAGGTGAAGCAGTAAGGAGGGGAGCTAGTGGGGGAATTATGGTGCTCTGGAAGGTGAAGAACTAAGGATGGGAGCTAGTGGGGGAATTCTGGTGCTCTAGAAGGTGAAGCAGTAAGGAGGGGAGCTAGTGGGGGAATTCTGGTGCTCTGGAAGGTGAAGAAGTAAGGAGGGTAGTGGGGGAATTCTGGTGCTCTGGAAGGTGAAGCAGTAAGGAGGGGAGCTAGTGGGGGAATTCTGGTGCTCTGGAAGGTGAAACAGTAAGAAGAGGAGCTAGTGGGGGAATTCTGGTGCTCTGTAAGGTGAAGCAGTAAGGTGGGGAGCTAGTGGGGGAATTCTGGTGCTCTGGAAAGTGAAGCAGAAAGGAGGGGAGCTAGTGGGGGAATTCTGGTGTTCTGGAAGGTGAAGCAGTAAGGAGAGGAGCTAGTGGGGGAATTCTGGTGCTCTGGAAGATGAAGCAGTAAGGAGGGGAGCTAGTAGGGAAATTCTGGTGCTCTGGAAGGTGAAGCAGTAAGGAGGGGAGCTAGTGGGGGAATTCTGTGCTCTAGAAGGTGAAGCAGTAAGGAGGGGAGCTAGTGGGGGAATTATGTGCTCTAGAAGGTGAAGCAGTAAGGAGGGGAGCTAGTGGGGGAATTCTGGTGTTCTGGAAGGTGAATCAGTAAGGAGGGGAGCTAGTGGGGGAATTCTGGTGTTCTGGAAGGTGAAGCAGTAAGGAGGGGAGCTAGTGGGGGAATTCTGGTGTTCTGGAAGGTGAAACAGTAAGGAGGGGAGCTAGTGGGGGAATTCTGGTGCTCTGGTAGGTGAAGCAGTAAGGAGAGGAGCTAGTGGGGGAATTCTGGTGCTCTGGAAAGTGAAGCAGTAAAGAGGGGAGCTAGTGGGGGAATTCTGGTGTTCTGGAAGGCGAAGCAGTAAGGAGGGGAGCTAATTGGGGAATTCTGGTGTTCTGGAAGGTGAAGCAGTAAGGAGAGGAGCTAGTGGGGGAATTCTGGTGCTCTGGAAGATGAAGCAGTAAGGAGGGGAGCTAGTAGGGGAATTCTGGTGCTCTGGAAGGTGAAGCAGTAAGGAGGGGAGCTAGTGGGGGAATTCTGGTGCTCTAGAAGGTGAAGCAGTAAGGAGGGGAGCTAGTGGGGGAATTCTGGTGTTCTGGAAGGTGAATCAGTAAGGAGGGGAGCTAGTGGGGGAATTCTGGTGTTCTGGAAGGTGAAGCAGTAAGAAGGGGAGCTAGTGGGGGAATTCTGGTGTTCTGGAAGGTGAAACAGTAAGGAGGGGAGCTAGTGGGGGAATTCTGGTGTTCTGGTAGGTGAAGCAGTAAGGAGAGGAGCTAGTGGGGGAATTCTGGTGTTCTTGAAGGTGAAGCAGTAAGGAGGGGAGCTAGTGGGAGAATTCTGGTGCTCTGGAAAGTGAAGCAGTAAGGAGGGGAGCTAGTGGGGGAATTCTGGTGCTCTGGAAGGTGAAGCAGTAAGGAGGGGAGCTAGTAGGGGAATTCTGGTGTTCTGGAAGGTGAAGCAGTAAGGAGGGGAGCTAGTGGGGGAATTCTGGTGCTCTGGTAGGTGAAGCAGTAAGGAGAGGAGCTAGTGGGGGAATTCTGGTGTTCTTGAAGGTGAAGCAGTAAGAAGGAGAGCGAATTCTGGTGCTCTGTAGGTGAAGCAGTAAGAAGGAGAGCGAATTCTGGTGCTCTGGTAGGTGAAGCAGTAAGAAGGAGAGCGAATTCTGGTGCTCTGGTAGGTGAAGCAGTAAGGAGGGGAGCTAGTGGGGGAATTCTGGTGCTCTGGAAGGTGAAGCAGTAAGGAGGGGAGCTAATGGGGGAATTCTGGTGTTCTGGAAGGTGAAGCAGTAAGGAGGGGAGCTAGTGGGGGAATTCTGGTGCTCTGGTAGGTGAAGCAGTAAGGAGAGGAGCTAGTGGGGGAATTCTGGTGTTCTTGAAGGTGAAGCAGTAAGAAGGAGAGCGAATTCTGGTGCTCTGGTAGGTGAAGCAGTAAGACGGAGAGCGAATTCTGGTGCTCTGGTAGGTGAAGCAGTAAGGAGGGGAGCTAGTGGGGGAATTCTGGTGCTCTGGTAGGTGAATCAGTTTCTTCCCACTTTTACAATCTGTAGAAACTCTTGTTCAAATTAAAGAAAAAAGCAATTGAAATCATTTATGTTATTAAAATTTATGCGTTTATCCTTTGTAGCAATGGATGTTTGGTTATGTTTGTGGACAGAAATGTTCCTGTGAGAAACAGAACTCTTTGTCATGTGAAGCAGGAACTGGACGATGTGTTTGTAAATCAGGGTGGCACGGTAGGTGGGAATGATAGACAAACTTGATTATTTTTAAGCAATGTATTCGCAATTTGTTAATATGTTTTTGTGTTTGAAACTAATATGTCATTGAAAATAGTAATGTGTAAGATATACTGAGGAAAAACCTTGATAGAGTAATATTTACAGTGAAAACCTTTATAGAGTAATATTTACAGTGAAAAACTTGATAGAGTAATATTTACAGGGAAAACCTTGATAGAGTAATATTTACAGTGAAAACCTTGATAGAGTAATATTTACAGTGAAAACCTTTATAGAGTAACATTAACAGTGAAAACCTTGATAGAGTAACATTAACAGTGAAAACCTTGATAGAGTAACATTTACAGTGAAAACCTTGATAGAGTAATATTTACAGTGAAAACCTTGATAGAGTAATATTTACAGTGAAAACCTTGATAGAGTAATATTTACAGTGAAAACCTTGATAGAGTAACATTTACAGTGAAAAAGATAAGAGAGTATTAAAAGACCAAGACATCCAAACCAAGCAGACAGACAATTAAAACTTGCGCTATAAAAAGTTGAAATACATCTGGTAAAAGGTAGACAATTCCTTGTCCAATCTGGTAAAGAGGAGACAACTCCTTGTCCAATCTGGTAAAGGGGATACAACTCCTTGTCCAATCAGGTAAAGGGGAAACAACTCCTTGTCCAGTTTGGTAAAGGAAAACAACTCCTTGTCCAATCTGGTAAAGGGGATACAACTCCTTGTCCAATCTGGTAAAGGGGAAACAACTCCTTGTCCAATCTGGTAAAGGGGATACAACTCCTTGTCCAATCTGGTAAAGGGGAAACAACTCCTTGTCCAATCTGGTAAAGGGGATACAACCCCATTCAATCTTGTAAAGGGGAAACAACTCCTTGTCCAATCTGGAAAAGGGGAGACAAATACTTGTCCTATCTGGTAAAGAGGAGACAACTCTTTGTCCAATCTGGTAAAGGGGAGAAAACTCCTTGTCCAATCTGGTAAAGGGGAGACAAATACTTGTCCTATCTGGTAAAGAGGAGACAACTCTTTGTCCAATCTGGTAAAGGGGAGAAAACTCCTTGTCCAATCTGGTAAAGGGGAGACAAGTACTTGTCCTATCCGGTAAAGGGGAGACAACTCCTTGTCAAATCTGGTAAAGGAGAAACATCTTGTCCTATCTGGTAAAGGGGAGACAAATACTTGTCCTATCTGGTAAAGGGGAGACAACTTGTCAAATCTGGTAAAGGAGAAACATCTCCTTGTCCAATCTGGTAAAGGAAAACAACTACTTGTCCAATCATGTAAAGGGGAGACAACTCCTTGTCCAATCTTGTAAAGATGAGACAAGTCCTTGTCCAATCTGGTGACCTTTTTTTTTTTAAACCATATTGATACAATTTAAAAAAAAAAAAACCTTATTATATGATTTTCAGGCATATAACATTGGATTGTGGAAAATCCTACATCTGGTAAGCCTAAGACCAAAAGTTTGGAATTAGAAAACATGAACAAGTATAAAAACTAAAACAGCCTAAAAATAAAAATACTAATATAAACATTGCTGGTTGGATTTTAAACATTTCTTTATTGCAATGTTAAGCAATCAATAATCAATTAATCTTAATCACAAGTAAATTATTTTATGCAAATATGGATTTATTAATTGTAAGTTTCATTATGTTGTAGGAGTCCATTGTGACAGTAAATGTCCACAGAGCAGATGGGGAGAAAGTTGCCAGAAGTTTTGTGATTGTGGAATAGATGGGTCATGTGACCCAGTGACTGGAAAATGTCATTGTCAACCTGGCTATACAGGATCTCATTGTTCTAAAGGTACATTGATTTTTAGCTCACCTGGCCCAAAATGACATTTTCTCATCACTTGACGTCCATAGTCTGTCGTCGTCGTCGTTAACTTTTACAAAAATCTTCTTCTCTGAAACTACTAGGCTAAATTTAACCAAACTTGGCCATAATCATCATGGGGTATCTCATTTAAAAATTATGTCCGGTGACCCAGCCAACCAACCAAGATGGCCACCATGGCTGAATATAGAACATAGGGGTAACATGTAGATTTGGCTTATATCTCTGAAACCAAAGCATTAAGAGCAAATCTGTCTGTGGTTAATTGTTCATAATGTAAGTAAACCTGCCCTGCAAATTTCAGATGAATCGGACAACCTGTTATTAGGTTGCTGCCCCTGAATTTTTAAGAAAATTTTGCCGTTTTTGGTTATTAGCTTGAATATTATTATAGATAGATATAAACTGAAAAGAGCAATAATGTTCAGCAAAGTAAGATCTACAAATAAGTCAACATGACCAACATGGTCAGTTGACCCCTTAGGGAGTTATTGACCTTTATAGTCATTTTTGTCCAATTTTTTGTAAATTTTTGTAATCTTTTACAAAACCTTCTTCTCTGAAACTACTGGGTCAAATTTAACCAAACTTAGCCACAATCATAATTAGGGTATCTAGTTTTAAAAAATGTGTGCAGTTTTAAAAAATGTGTGCAGTGACCCACCCAACCAATCAAGATGGCCACCATGGCTAAAAATAGAACATAGGGGTAAAATGTAGATTTTGGCTTATAACTCTGAAACCAAAGCATTAAGAGGAAATATGACAGGAGTTAAATTGTTTATCAAGTCAATATCTATCTGCCCTGAAATTTTCAGATGAATTGGACAACTGGTTGTTGGTTGCTGCACTAATTAGTAATTTTTAAAGAAATTTTGAGTTTTTTGGTTATTATCTTAAATACTATTATAGATGAAGATAAACTGTAAACAGCAATAATGTTTAGCAAAGTAAGATCTACAAATAAGTCAACATGACCAAAATGGTCAGTTGACCCCTTAAGGAGTTATTGCCCTTTATAGTAAATTTTTAACCATTTTCATTTATTTGGTAAATTTTTACAAAATATTTTCCTCTGTATCTAAAGGGCAGAGTCTATATAGATAGAGAAAATTATAAGTAGCAAGAATGTTCAGTAAAAGTAAGATCTACAAACCCATCACCATCACCAAAACACAATTTTGTCATGAATCCATCTTGTGTCCTTTGTTTAATATGCACATAGACCAAGGTGAGGGACACAGCCTCTAGTTTAGTTTCTTTATTTATATACTATCATATTATACCAGTCTTTTAAAAAGCTTGTTATTTTTAAACAGAGTAGCGAACATCCTTAAGTACTTACAAACACATCTTTACTAGTCTGACAGAAACATCACTGTTTATCCTTATATAAAAAATACAATAATCATTGAATAATATGGTAAATGTTTTAATATAAACAAAGAAGATGTGGTATGATTGTCAGTGAGACAACTCTCCACAAGAGACCAAAATGACACAGAAATTAATAACTATAGGTCACCGTATGGCCTTCAACAATGAGCAAAGCCCATACCGCATAGTCAGCTATAAAAGGCCCCAAAATGACAATGTAAAACAATTCAAACGAGAAAACTTATGGCCTTATTTATGTTATTTTATTTTAGTTTGTCCGGCTGGGACCTTTGGTAACTTATGTGAACAGAAATGTACTTGGTGTGACGAAGGACAATTCTGTGACCACATCACTGGTCAGTGTCTTGCCATTACCTGTCCACCTGGTTATACTGGACATACCTGTCAGAAGGGTGAGTGGTCACTTATAAAATAACATTAAAACAAGTATAAATAAATGGTGACTTCAATGAGAAAGCAACCCAGTGACACACAACAACTTTGGGTATTTTACTATCCTGAGAACTTTAAATTCATTCTTTGGGAAATGCAGTCTTCAACCTCTCAACGAGATGACTCGTTTCTAGGTGTCAATATAAATGAATCCAGCTTGAAATATTATTTGCACAAAAGTTATATCTAGTGATTATTGTGATATGCTCTAATATCAATTTACCCTTTAAAATCTAATGCATTCTGGGTGAAAAATTCATAAGCATACACCAAAACGTTGTGATCGGTTAAAAAAGGTTTTAAACAATTGAAATTCAATCGATGATGTAACGTTATTTTAAGTGTACGAACACTGAGATTACCCATAGTCCTCTAGATTCTGAAAAGGGAAATTGTAAAAGCTGTACATTGTTGTTTGCAGGTAAAGACTTTCAACAAACGTTTCAATAGTTGCTTCTTTTGATTTGTACCCTAATTATTTTGTCATAAGAGTATAATAGAATGTCCTAACTACTCTCATTTTTAGCTCACCTGGCCCAAAGGGCCAAGTGAGCTTTTCCCATCACTTGGCGTCCGTCGTCCGTCGTCCGTCGTCTGTCGTCCGTCGTCGTCCGGCGTCGTTAACTTTTACAAAAATCTTCTCCTCTGAAACTACTGGGCCAAATTACACCAAACTTGGCCAAAATTATCATTGGGGTATCTTGTTTAAAAAATGTGTCTGGTGACCCTGCCAACCATCCAAGATGGCCACCATGGCTAAAAATAGAACATAGGGGTAAAATGCAGTTTTGGGCTTATAACTCAAAAACCAAAGCATTTAGAGCAAATCTGACAGGGGTAAAATTGTGTAACAGGTCAAGATCTATCTGCCTTGAAATTTTCAGATAAATCGGATAACCTGTTGTTGGGTTGCTGCCCCTGAATTAGTAATTTTAAGGAAATTTTGCTGTTTTTGGTTATTATCTTGAATATTGTTATAGATAGAGATAACTTGTGAACAGCAATAATGTTCAGCTAAATAAGATCTAGAAATAAGTCAACATGACCAAAATCGTCAGTTGACCCCTTGAGGAGTTGTTGCCCATTTTATTCAATTTTTAACAATTTTCACTAATATGGTAAATTTTTGTAAATTTTTACAAAATATTTTCACTGTATCTAAAGGTCCAAGTTTATTATAGATAGAGAAAATTCTAAGTACCAAGAATGTTCAGTAAAGTAAGATCTACAAAACACAATTTTGTCATGAATCCATCTGTGTCCTTTGTTTAATATGCACATAGACCAAGGTGAGCGACACAGGCTCTTTAGAGCCTCTAGTTAACTTTCAGTTTGACCTCAATGTGCAACATAACGGCTATTCCATAAAAATGTATGTGGGAAGGTAGGAATGGGCTTCAAAATATCCCTATAGCCATGAACCATTTTTTTTTAGATAATTTTGTGTACTGAAAAAAGACCCATTCAATTATTAAAACTTCCCTTTCTACCCTCCTACATACATTTAATTGGAATAGCCCTGATAGACTATAAAATGTCCTAACTACTTTCATTTTCTACTTTCAGTTTATCCCAAAGGATCATCAGGAGTAGACTGTTTAGACAAATGTCCTAACTACTTTCATTTTCTACTTTCAGTTTGTCCAAAAGGAGCATCAGGAGTAGACTGTTTAGACAAATCTAACCACTTTCATTTTCTACTTTCAGTTTGTCCTAAATGAACATCAGGAGTAGACTCTTTAGACAAATGTCCTAACTACGTTCATTTTCTGCTTTCAGTTTGTCCTAAAGGAACATCAGGAGTAGACTGTTTGGATAAATGCCCTAAGTGTGACAATGGAGGGTTATGTGATTATAAATCAGGGAAGTGTATCTGTTTACCTGGCTTTAGAGGAGATTTCTGTCAAGCTGGTAATTAATTATGCAGTTTCTATTTTATTTTTGAAAATGGCAGGTTGATATTTTAAACAATGTTAACTGTAGTATTTTCAGTAAATAATGTTGATTTAGAAAACATGTTTAATACAACATTTCATTTATAAAGATAATTCAATATTATATGTTAACTTGTAAGCCGTACCTTGACCTATATGTTGTTACTGGGATGGAGAGTAATGTCTCATTGGCACTCATACCACATCTTCCTATATCCATATAGAGAGATTGGACGAATATTGTCCATTACTTGACATAAAAGTGGAAACAATCTACCAGTCACATGACATAAAAATGACATCAATTTGACAGTCACATGACATAAAAGTGACAACAAAGTCACATGACATAATAGTGACATCAATCTACCAGTCACATGACATAAAAGTGACAACCATATGGCAGTCATATGACATGAAAATGACAATAATCCAGTCATATGCATAAAAGTCCATATCTTATCACTAAGCTGTGTAAGTAATAAACATGGTTAAAGAAAAATTTAACAAAAAACACTACTTATTAATTTTTAATCATTATTTTGTCAAACAGAATGTCCAAAGTCCAAATATGGTATAGGATGTAAAACCACATGTAACTGTGAGAACCAAGCCTACTGTCGACCAAGTGATGGCTTCTGTAAATGTTTACCTGGCTACATGGGAGTCACATGTTCTCAAAGTAAGTCACATGATCACAGAGTTAGTCACATGATCTTAGAGTAAGTCACATGATCTCAAAATTAAGTCACATGGTCTTAGAGTAAGTCAAATGATCTCAGAATAAGTCACATGATCTTAGAGTAATTCAAATGATCTCAGAGTAAGTCACATGATCTCAGAGTAAGTCAAATGATCTCAGAGTAAGTCAATTGATCTCAGAGTAAATCACATGGTCTCAGAGTAAGTCACATGGTCTTAGAGTGAATCAAATGATCTCAGAGTAAGTCACATGGTCTCAGAGTAAGTCAATAGTTTTAGAGTAAGTCACATGGTCTAAGTGTAAGTCAAATGATCTCAGAGTAAGTCACATGGTCTAGGAGTAAGTCAAATGATCTCAGAGTAAGTCACATGGTCTTAGCGTAAGTCACATGGTCTTAGCGTAAGTCACATGGTCTTAAAGTAAGTCAAATGATCTCGGAGTAAGTCACATTGTCTCCGAGTAAGTCAAATGATCTCAGAGTAAGTAACTCACATAGTCTTAGAGTAAGTCACATGGTCTCAGAGTAAGTCACATATTCTAAAAGTAAGTCACATTATCTCAGAGTAAGTCACATGGTCTTAGAATAAGTCAAATGATCTCCGAGTAAGTCACATGTTGTCAGTGTAAGTCACATAATCTCAAATGTAAGTCACATGGTGTCAAGGTAAGTCACATAGTCTTAAAGTAAGTCATATGATATCAGAGTAAGTCACATGATATCAGATGAAATCTTTTTTTATGTCCCTTGCCATTGTTACCCTTGTCTTTCTGTAAGTCTGTCCGTAGGTACATCCCAAAATGGTTTCCATTCTCTAAATTAAGTTTTCTTCAACCAAATATCAATAAACTTATGCAAAACCTATTGATTTTAAAACTAAGATCAAGTTTGCAATTTTGATGGCATCACTTTAATTGTTCTAGAGTTATGTCCCTTTATTATGGTATATGTTCTTGAGTTATGTCCCTTTATTATGGTATATTTGTTCTTGACTTATGTCCCTTTATTATGGTATATATGTTCTTGATTTATGTCCCTTTATTATGGTATATGTTATTGAGTTATGTCCCTTTATTTTGGTATATATATTCTTGAGTTATGTCCCTTTATTATTGTATATGTGTTATTGAGTTATGTCCCTTTATTTTGGTATATATGTTCTTGAGTTATGTCCTTTTATTATGGTATATATATGTTCTTGAGTTATGTCCCTTTATTATGGTATATATGTTCTTTAGTTATGTCCCTTTATTATGGTATATATGTTATTGAGTTATGTCCCTTTATTATGGTATATGTATGTTCTTGAGTTATGTCCCTTTATTATGGTATATACGTTCTTGAGTTATGTTCCTTTATTATGGTATGTATGTTCTTGAGTCATGTCCCTTTATTATGGTATATGCTCTTGAGTTATGTCCCTTTATTATGGTATATGTTCTTGAGTAATGTCCCTTTATTATGGTATATTTTCTTGAGTTATGTCCCTTTATTATGGTATATGTTCTTGAGTTATGTCCCTTTATTATGGTATAGATATGTTCTTGAGTTATGTCCCTTTATTATGGTATATATGTTCTTGAGTTATGTCCCTTTATTATGGTTTATGTGATTGTGGGCATCATTTGTATCCCTGCTTTATTAAAAGTTTCATTCACTTTCATAATCACCATTCTGTAAGAAAGTATAGAAATAATTGATGGAAGTCACATGACAGAGTATAGAAATAATTGATGGAAGTCACATGACAGAGTATAGAACTAATTGATGGAAGTCACATGACAGAGTATAGAAATAATTGATGGAAGTCACATGACAGAGTATAGAAATAATTGATGGAAGTCACATGACAGAGTATAGAAATAATTGATGGAAGTCACATGACAGATTCAACTTAAAATCGTATCCCTGAACTGACAAGTCGAATTCCCCTGGTCCGTACCAGTTCTAAGTTGGCTGTTAGTCGCCGGATGAAGCTAACAACCGTGAGAGCCGCAGCACAGCTGAGGCAGTCCATGCAAGACAGTTGTCTGTAGTGAAATTGTTCAAATTATGCAATATGATTAATGTTTTTTTTGTTGTGTTTTCAGCCTGCACAACTGGGTATTACGGAGAAAACTGTGCAAAGCAATGTCAGTGTACAGACAAACAGGAATGTAACCCGGTGTACGGGTGTATAGGTATGTGTAAACAGAACATTAGGAATGTAATCCTAATTTACAATACTTCGTCAATTAAGAGTACAGAGATTGGTTAAAAAATATAATAAGACAGATTTGGTCAGAAAATTTAACTGATAAGTTAATAGAAGGTAATATAAATTTTAGATTTCTGAAATAATATATATAAGAAGATAGTTCTTTTCAAAATTCTTTAAAAATATCAAAATTAAAAAATCGGGCTACTGTACTTTAACGTAAAATAGAAAATATTCTTGTAGATTCCTTTATGAGTTTATAATACAATTTCTAAATTAAATATTATAGATATACCACATAAATTTGTTCATTTTAACAATAAAAGTTATTGAATCATTATTGAAGGCTGTACAGTGACCTATAGTAATTTAAGTCACATGCCATTTGGTCTCTGGTGTAGAGTTGTCTCATTGGCAATCCTATTTTGTTTTATATAAGTAAATTGCATTCATGTTTTTAAATTTGTTGACTTGATTGAAAATCTAAAGGTAATGTGTTCTGCTATTTGACAATCAAAGATGGCAGAAGACCTCATTCCTTTCTAGGTAAACCATTCTGTTTTTTCAGGGTAAAACATTGCACAAAATATTTGAAAAACTGATAAATGTATATATAAAAGATATAAGAATTATGTATTTATAAAAGATATAAGAATTATGTATGTATAAAAGATATAAAAGAGGGACGAAAGATACCAAAGGGATAGTCAAACTCATAAATCTAAAACAAACTGACAACGCCATGGCTAAAAATGAAAAAGACAAACAGAAAATCAATAGTACACATGACACAACATAGAAAACTAAAGAATAAACAACACGAACCCCACCAAAAACTAGGGGTGATCTCAGGTGCTCCGGAAGGGTAAGCAGATCCTGCTCCACATGTGGCACTCGTCGTGTTGCTTATGTGATTACAAATCCGGTAAATAGTCTAATTCGGTAGGTCACATTCATGAAAGGGAAGGGGATTGTAGTTACGACGTAAGGAACATATCAGATATCATTTGTGAAACGGTTATTCCATAACGGTCAACCAACTCGTGATGGCGTCCGTAAAATTTACGAAGGGATGATTTCAACTTCACCATTTGGAACTCTTGGTTTAATAGCTTCCTTGTGAGCAGAAACCCTCTATCAAGAAAATCATGATAGGAAATGCAAGCACGGGAATATCGTATCAATTGGGAGATATATACCCCGTATGCAGGTGCTGCTGGAATGTTGCTACTTAGAAATGGAAAGTTCACAATTATAAGATTTTATGTCAACTTGACAGCAACCAAACTTCATATAATTAGACTTTTTCTTCTTTCAGGAAGAGATGCAGTAGGACATATCATTTCACCTTCTGAGACGGCCCCTCAAGAATCAGATCCAGCTGTTGCCATAGTGACAGTCATGATTGTTTTGTTTCTATTGGTCGTATTGTTTGTAGGAGTTTACATGTACAGGAGAATGAGCAGGTTGAAAAAAGAGAATGAAATCCTCAACTCTGTTCACTTCTCTAGTTCACAATCAGGTGAGTACCTCAACTCTGTTCACTTCTCTAGTTCACAGTCAGGTGAGCACCTCAACTCTGTTCACTTCTCTAGTTCACAATCAGGTGAGCACTCTAGTTCACAGTCAGGTGAGTACCTCAACTCTGTTCACTTCTCTAGTTCACAATCAGGTGAGCACCTCAACTCTGTTCACTTCTCTAGTTCACAATCAGGTGAGCACCTCAACTCTGTTCACTTCTCTAGTTCACAATCAGGTGAGTACCTCAACTCTGTTCACTTCTCTAGTTCACAATCAGGTGAGTACCTCAACTCTGTTCACTTCTCTAGTTCACAATCAGGTGAGTACCTCAACTCTGTTCACTTCTCTAGTTCACAATCAGGTGAGCACCTCAACTCTGTTCACTTCTCTAGTTCACAATCAGGTGAGTACTCTAGTTCACAGTCAGGTGAGTACCTCAACTCTGTTCACTTCTCTAGTTCACAATCAGGTGAGTACCTCAACTCTGTTCACTTCTCTAGTTCACAATTAGGTGAGCACCTCAACTCTGTTCACTTCTCTAGTTCACAATCAGGTGAGTACCTCAACTCTGTTCACTTCTCTAGTTCACAATCAGTTGAGTACCTCAACTCTGTTCACTTCTCTAGTTCACAATCAGGTGAGTACCTCAACTCTGTTCACCTCTCTAGTTCACAATCAGGTCAGTACCTCAACTCTGTTCACTTCTCTAGCTCACAGTCAGGTGAGTACCTCAATTCTGTTCACTTCTGTAGTTCACAATCAGGTGAGTACCTTAACTCTGTTCACTTCTCTAGTTCACAATCAGGTGAGCACCTCAACTCTGTTCACTTCTCTAGTTCACAATCGTATGAGTACCTCAACTCTGTTCACTTCTCTAGTTCACAATTAGGTGAGTACCTCAACTCTGTTCACTTCTCTAGTTCACAATCAGGTGAGCACCTCAACTCTGTTCACTTCTGTAGTTCACAATCAGGTGAGTACCTCAACTCTGTTTACTTCTCTAGTTCACAATCAGGTCAGTACCTCAACTCTGTTCACTTCTCTAGCTCACAGTCAGGTGAGTACCTCAATTCTGTTCACTTCTGTAGTTCACAATCAGGTGAGTACCTTAACTCTGTTCACTTCTCTAGTTCACAATCAGGTGAGCACCTCAACTCTGTTCACTTCTCTAGTTCACAATCAGGTGAGCACCTCAACTCTGTTCACTTCTCTAGTTCACAATCAGGTGAGTACCTCAATTCTGTTCACTTCTCTAGTTCACAATCGGATGAGTACCTCAACTCTGTTCACTTCTCTAGTTCACAATCAGGTGAGTACCTCAACTCTGTTCACTTCTCTAGTTCACAATCAGGTGAGTACCTCAACTCTGTTCACTTCTCTAGTTCACAATCAGGTGAGTACCTTAACTCTGTTCACTTCTCTAGTTCACAATCAGGTGAGTACCTCAATTCTGTTCACTTCTCTAGTTCACAGTCAGGTGAGTACCTCAACTCTGTTCACTTCTCTAGTTCACAGTCAGGTCAGTACCTCAACTCTGTTCACTTCTCTAGTTCACAATCGGATGAGTACCTCAACTCTGTTCACTTCTCTAGTTCACAATCAGGTGAGTACCTCAACTCTGTTCACTTCTCTAGTTCACAATCAGGTGAGTACCTCAACTCTGTTCACTTCTCTAGTTCACAATCAGGTGAGTACCTCAACTCTGTTCACTTCTCTAGTTCACAATCAGGTGAGTACGTTAACTATGTTCACTTCTCTAGTTCACAATCAGGTGAGTACGTTAACTCTGTTCACTTCTATAGTTCACAATCAGGTGAGTACCTCAACTCTGTTCACTTCTATAGTTCACAATCAGGTGAGTACCTCAACTCTGTTCACTTCTCTAGTTCACAATCAGGTTAGCACCTCAACTCTGTTCACTTCTCTAGTTCACAATCAGGTGAGTAACTCAACTTTGTTCACTTCTCTAGTTCACAATCGGGTGAGTACCTCAACTCTGTTCACTTTTCTTGTTCACAATCAGGTCAGTACCTCAACTCTGTTCACTTCTGTAGTTCACAATCAGGTCAGTACCTCAACTCTGTTCACTTTTCTTGTTCACAATCAGGTCAGTACCTCAACTCTGTTCACTTCTGTAGTTCACAATCAGGTCAGTACCTCAACTCTGTTCACTTCTCTAGTTCACAATCAGGTGAATACCTCAACTCTGTTCACTTCTCTAGTTCACAATCAGGTGAGTACCTCAACTCTGTTCACTTCTCTAGTTCACAATCAGGTGAGTACCTCAACTCTGTTCACTTCTCTAGTTCACAATCAGGTGAATATATCAACTCTGTTCACTTCTCTAGTTCACAATCAGGTGAGTACATCAACTCTGTTCACTTCTCTAGTTCACAATCAGGTGAGTACCTCAACTCTGTTCACTTCTCTAGTTCACAATCGGGTGAGTACCTCAACTCTGTTCACTTTTCTTGTTCACAATCAGGTGAGTACCTCAACTCTGTTCACTTCTGTAGTTCACAATCAGGTGAGTACCTCAACTCTGTTCACCTCTCTAGTTCACAATTAGGTGAGTACCTCAACTCTGTTCACTTCTCTAGTTCACAATCAGGTGAGTACCTCAACTCTGTTCACTTCTCTAGTTCACAATCAGGTGAGTACCTCAACTCTGTTCACTTCTCTAGTTCACAATCAGGTCAGTACCTCTACTCTGTTCACTTCTCTAGTTCACAGTCAGGTCAGTACGTTAACTATGTTCACTTCTCTAGTTCACAATCAGGTGAGTACGTTAACTCTGTTCACTTCTCTAGTTCACAATCAGGTGAGTACATCAACTCTGTTCACTTCTCTAGTTCACAATCAGGTGAGTACCTCAACTCTGTTCACTTCTCTAGTTCACAATCGGGTGAGTACCTCAACTCTGTTCACTTTTCTTGTTCACAATCAGGTGAGTACCTCAACTCTGTTCACTTCTGTAGTTCACAATCAGGTGAGTACCTCAACTCTGTTCACCTCTCTAGTTCACAATTAGGTGAGTACCTCAACTCTGTTCACTTCTCTAGTTCACAATCAGGTGAGTACCTCAACTCTGTTCACTTCTATAGTTCACAATCAGGTGAGTACCTCAACTCTGTTCACTTCTCTAGTTCACGATCAGGTGAGTACCTCAACTCTGTTCACTTCTCTAGTTCACAATCAGGTGAGTACCCCAACTCTGTTCACTTCTCTAGTTCACAATCAGGTTAGCACCTCAACTCTGTTCACTTCTCTAGTTCACAATCAGGTGAGTAACTCAACTTTGTTCACCTCTCTAGTTCACAATCGGGTGAGTACCTCAACTCTGTTCACTTCTCTAGTTCACAATCAGGTGAGTACCTCAACTCTGTTCACTTTTCTTGTTCACAATCAGGTCAGTACCTCAACTCTGTTCACTTCTGTAGTTCACAATCAGGTCAGTACCTCAACTCTGTTCACTTCTCTAGTTCACAATCGGGTGAGTACCTCAACTCTGTTCACTTCTCTAGTTCACAATCGGGTGAGTACCTCAACTCTGTTCACTTCTCTAGTTCACAATCAGGTGAGTACATCAACTCTGTTCACTTCTGTAGTTCACAATCAGGTGAGTACCTCAACTCTGTTCACTTTTCTTGTTCACAATCAGGTGAGTACCTCAACTCTGTTCACTTCTGTAGTTCACAATCAGGTGAGTACCTCAACTCTGTTCACCTCTCTAGTTCACAATTAGGTGAGTACCTCAACTCTGTTTACTTCTCTAGTTCACAATCAGGTGAGTACCTCAACTCTGTTCACTTCTCTAGTTCACAATCAGGTGAGTACATCAACTCTGTTCACTTCTGTAGTTCACAATCAGGTGAGTACCTCAACTCTGTTCACTTCTATAGTTCACAATCAGGTGAGTACCTCAACTCTGTTCACTTCTATAGTTCACAATCAGGTGAGTACCTCAACTCTGTTCACTTCTCTAGTTCACAATCAGGTGAGTACCTCAACTCTGTTTACTTCTCTAGTTCACAATCTGGTGAGTACCTCAACTCTGTTCACTTCTCTAGTTCACAGTCAGGTGAGTACCTCAACTCTGTTCACTTCTCTAGTTCACAATCAGGTGAGTACGTTAACTCTGTTCACTTCTCTAGTTCACAATCAGGTGAGTACCTCAACTCTGTTCACTTCTCTAGTTCACAATCAGGTGAGTACCTCAACTCTGTTCACTTCTCTAGTTCACAATCAGGTGAGTACCTCAACTCTGTTCACTTCTCTAGTTCACAATCAGGTGAGTACCTCAACTCTGTTCACTTCTCTAGCTCACAGTCAGGTGAGTACCTCAATTTTGTTCACTTCTGTAGTTCACAATCAGGTGGGTACCTTAACTCTGTTCACTTCTCTACTTCACAATCAGGTGAGTACCTCAACTCTGTTCACTTCTCTAGTTCACAATCAGGTGAGTACCTCAACTCTGTTCACTTCTCTAGTTCACAATCAGGTGAGCACCTCAACTCTGTTCACTTCTCTAGTTGACAATCAGGTGAGTACCTCAACTCCGTCCACTTCTCTAGTTCACAATCAGGTGAGTACCTCAACTCCGTTCACTTCTCTAGTTCACAATCAGGTGAGTATCTCAACTCCGTTCACTTCTCTAGTTCACAATTCTCTAGTTCACAATCAGGTGAGTACCTCAACTCTGTTCACTTCTCTAGTTCACAATCAGGTGAGTACCTCTACTCTGTTCACTTCTCTACTTCACAATCAGGTGAGTACCTCAACTCTGTTCACTTCTCTAGTTCACAATCTGGTGAGTAACTCAACTCTGTTCACTTCTCTAGTTCACAATCGGGTGAGTACCTCAACTCTGTTCACTTCTCTAGTTCACAATCAGGTGAGTACCTCAACTCTGTTCACTTCTCTAGTTCACAGTCAGGTGAGTACCTCAACTCTGTTCACTTCTCTAGTTCACAGTCAGGTGAGTACCTCAACTCTGTTCACTTCTCTAGTTCACAATCAGGTGAGTACCTCAACTCTGTTCACTTCTCTAGTTCACAATCAGGTGAGTACCTCAACTCTTCACTTCTCTAGTTCACAATCAGGTGAGTACATCAACTCTGTTCACTTCTCTACTTCACAATCCGGTGAGTACCTCAACTCTGTTCACTTCTCTAGTTCACAATCAGGTGAGTACCTCAACTCTGTTCACTTCTCTAGTTCACAATCAGGTCAGTACCTCAACTCTGTTCACTTCTCTAGCTCACAGTCAGGTGAGTACCTCAATTCTGTTCACTTCTGTAGTTCACAATCAGGTGAGTACCTTAACTCTGTTCACTTCTCTAGTTCACGATCAGGTGAGTACCTCAACTCTGTTCACTTCTCTAGTTCACAATCAGGTGAGTACCCCAACTCTGTTCACTTCTCTAGTTCACAATCAGGTTAGCACCTCAACTCTGTTCACTTCTCTAGTTCACAATCAGGTGAGTAACTCAACTTTGTTCACCTCTCTAGTTCACAATCGGGTGAGTACCTCAACTCTGTTCACTTCTCTAGTTCACAATCAGGTGAGTACCTCAACTCTGTTCACTTTTCTTGTTCACAATCAGGTCAGTACCTCAACTCTGTTCACTTCTGTAGTTCACAATCAGGTCAGTACCTCAACTCTGTTCACTTCTCTAGTTCACAATCGGGTGAGTACCTCAACTCTGTTCACTTCTCTAGTTCACAATCGGGTGAGTACCTCAACTCTGTTCACTTCTCTAGTTCACAATCAGGTCAGTACCTCAACTCTGTTCACTTCTCTAGTTCACAATCAGGTGAGTACCTCAACTCTGTTCACTTCTCTAGTTCACAATCAGGTGAGTACATCAACTCTGTTCACTTCTGTAGTTCACAATCAGGTGAGTACCTCAACTCTGTTCACTTTTCTTGTTCACAATCAGGTGAGTACCTCAACTCTGTTCACTTCTGTAGTTCACAATCAGGTGAGTACCTCAACTCTGTTCACCTCTCTAGTTCACAATTAGGTGAGTACCTCAACTCTGTTTACTTCTCTAGTTCACAATCAGGTGAGTACCTCAACTCTGTTCACTTCTCTAGTTCACAATCAGGTGAGTACCTCAACTCTGTTCACTTCTGTAGTTCACAATCAGGTGAGTACCTCAACTCTGTTCACTTCTATAGTTCACAATCAGGTGAGTACCTCAACTCTGTTCACTTCTATAGTTCACAATCAGGTGAGTACCTCAACTCTGTTCACTTCTCTAGTTCACAATCAGGTGAGTACCTCAACTCTGTTCACTTCTCTAGTTCACAGTCAGGTGAGTACCTCAACTCTGTTCACTTCTCTAGTTCACAATCAGGTGAGTACGTTAACTCTGTTCACTTCTCTAGTTCACAATCAGGTGAGTACCTCAACTCTGTTCACTTCTCTAGTTCACAATCAGGTGAGTACCTCAACTCTGTTCACTTCTCTAGTTCACAATCAGGTGAGTACCTCAACTCTGTTCACTTCTCTAGTTCACAATCAGGTGAGTACCTCAACTCTGTTCACTTCTCTAGCTCACAGTCAGGTGAGTACCTCAATTTTGTTCACTTCTGTAGTTCACAATCAGGTGGGTACCTTAACTCTGTTCACTTCTCTACTTCACAATCAGGTGAGTACCTCAACTCTGTTCACTTCTCTAGTTCACAATCAGGTGAGTACCTCAACTCTGTTCACTTCTCTAGTTCACAATCAGGTGAGCACCTCAACTCTGTTCACTTCTCTAGTTGACAATCAGGTGAGTACCTCAACTCCGTCCACTTCTCTAGTTCACAATCAGGTGAGTACCTCAACTCCGTTCACTTCTCTAGTTCACAATCAGGTGAGTATCTCAACTCCGTTCACTTCTCTAGTTCACAATTCTCTAGTTCACAATCAGGTGAGTACCTCAACTCTGTTCACTTCTCTAGTTCACAATCAGGTGAGTACCTCTACTCTGTTCACTTCTCTACTTCACAATCAGGTGAGTACCTCAACTCTGTTCACTTCTCTAGTTCACAATCTGGTGAGTAACTCAACTCTGTTCACTTCTCTAGTTCACAATCGGGTGAGTACCTCAACTCTGTTCACTTCTCTAGTTCACAATCAGGTGAGTACCTCAACTCTGTTCACTTCTCTAGTTCACAGTCAGGTGAGTACCTCAACTCTGTTCACTTCTCTAGTTCACAGTCAGGTGAGTACCTCAACTCTGTTCACTTCTCTAGTTCACAATCAGGTGAGTACCTCAACTCTGTTCACTTCTCTAGTTCACAATCAGGTGAGTACCTCAACTCTTCACTTCTCTAGTTCACAATCAGGTGAGTACATCAACTCTGTTCACTTCTCTACTTCACAATCCGGTGAGTACCTCAACTCTGTTCACTTCTCTAGTTCACAATCAGGTGAGTACCTCAACTCTGTTCACTTCTCTAGTTCACAATCAGGTCAGTACCTCAACTCTGTTCACTTCTCTAGCTCACAGTCAGGTGAGTACCTCAATTCTGTTCACTTCTGTAGTTCACAATCAGGTGAGTACCTTAACTCTGTTCACTTCTCTAGTTCACAATCAGGTGAGCACCTCAACTCTGTTCACTTCTCTAGTTCACAATCAGGTGAGTACCTCAACTCTGTTCACTTCTCTAGTTCACAATCAGGTCAGTACCTCAACTCTGTTCACTTCTCTAGTTCACAATCGGATGAGTACCTCAACTCTGTTCACTTCTCTAGTTCACAATCAGGTGAGTACCTCAACTCTGTCCACTTCTCTAGTTCACAATCAGGTGAGTACCTCAACTCTGTCCACTTCTCTAGTTCACAATCAGGTGAGTACCTCAACTCTGTTCACTTCTCTAGTTCACAATCAGGTGAGTACCTCAACTCTGTCCACTTCTCTAGTTCACAATCAGGTCAGTACCTCAACTCTGTTCACTTCTCTAGTTCACAATCAGGTGAGTACCTCAACTCTGTTCACTTCTCTAGTTCACAATCAGGTGAGTACATCAACTCTGTTCACTTCTGTAGTTCACAATCAGGTGAGTACCTCAACTCTGTTCACTTTTCTTGTTCACAATCAGGTGAGTACCTCAACTCTGTTCACTTCTGTAGTTCACAATCAGGTGAGTACCTCAACTCTGTTCACCTCTCTAGTTCACAATTAGGTGAGTACCTCAACTCTGTTCACTTCTCTAGTTCACAATCAGGTGAGTACCTCAACTCTGTTCACTTCTCTAGTTCACAATCAGGTGAGTACCTCAACTCTGTTCACTTCTCTAGTGCACAATCAGGTCAGTACCTCTACTCTGTTCACTTCTCTAGTTCACAGTCAGGTCAGTACCTCTACTCTGTTCACTTCTCTAGTTCACAATCAGGTCAGTACCTCAACTCTGTTCACTTCTCTAGTTCACAATCAGGTGAGTACCTCAACTCTGTTCACTTCTCTAGTTCACAATCAGGTTAGCACCTCAACTCTGTTCACTTCTCTAGTTCACAATCGGGTGAGTACCTCAACTCTGTTCACTTCTCTAGTTCACAATCGGGTGAGTACCTCAACTCTGTTCACTTCTCTAGTTCACAATCAGGTCAGTACCTCAACTCTGTTCACTTCTCTAGTTCACAATCAGGTCAGTACCTCAACTCTGTTCACTTCTCTAGTTTACAATCGGGTCAGTACCTCTACTCTGTTCACTTCTCTAGTTCATAATCAGGTGAGTACCTCAACTCCGTTCACTTCTCTAGTTCACAATCAGGTGAGTACCTCAACTCTGTTCACTTCTCTAGTTCACAATCATGTCAGTACGTTAACTCTGTTTAGTCCTTTAGTTCACAATCAGGTCAGTACCTCTACTCTGTTCACTTCTCTAGTTCACAATCAGGTGAGTACCTCAACTCTGTTCACTTCTCTAGTTCACAATCAGGTGAGTACCTCAACTCTGTTCACTTCTCTAGTTCACAATCAGGTCAGTACCTCAACTCTGTTCACTTCTCTAGTTCACAATAGGGTGAGTACCTCAACTCTGTTCACTTCTCTAGTTCACAATCAGGTGAGTCTGTTAACTCTGTTCACTTCTCTAGTTCACAATCAGGTGAGTACCTCAACTCTGTTCACTTCTCTAGTTCACAATCAGGTGAGTACCTCAACTCTGTTCACTTCTCTAGTTCACAATCAGGTCAGTACCTCAACTCTGTTCACTTCTCTAGTTCACAATCAGGTGAGAACCTCAACTCTGTTCACTTCTCTAGTTCACAATCAGGTCAGTACCTCAACTCTGTTCACTTCTCTAGTTCACAGTCAGATAAGTACCTCAACTCTGTTCACTTCTCTAGTTCACAGTCAGGTGAGTACCTCAACTCTGTTCACTTCTCTAGTTCACAATCAGGTGAGTACCTCAACTCTGTTCACTTCTCTAGTTCACAATCAAGTGAGTACCTCAACTCTGTTCACTTCTCTAGTTCACAATCAGGTGAGTACCTCGATTCTGTTCACTTCTCTAGTTCACAATCAGGTGAGTACCTCAACTCTGTTCACTTCTCTAGTTCACAATTAGGTGAGTACCTCAACTCTGTTCACTTCTCTAGTTCACAATCAGGTGAGTACCTCAACTCTGTTCACTTCTCTAGTTCACAATCAGGTGAGTACCTCAACTCTTCACTTCTCTAGTTCACAATCAGGTGAGTTCCACAACTCTGTTCACTTCTCTAGTTCACAATCAGGTCAGTACCTCAACTCTGTTCACTTCTCTAGTTCACAATCAGGTGAATACCTCAACTCTGTTCACTTCTCTAGTTCACAATCAGATAAGTACCTCAACTCTGTTCACTTCTCTAGTTCACAGTCAGGTGAGTACCTCAACTCTGTTCACTTCTCTAGTTCACAATCAGGTGAGTACCTCAACTCTGTTCACTTCTCTAGTTCACAATCAGGTGAGTACCTCAACTCTTCACTTCTCTAGTTCACAATCAGGTGAGTACATCAACTCTGTTCACTTCTCTACTTCACAATCCGGTGAGTACCTCAACTCTGTTCACTTCTCTAGTTCACAATCAGGTGAGTACATCAACTCTGTTCACTTCTCTACTTCACAATCCGGTGAGTACCTCAACTCTGTTCACTTCTCTAGTTCACAATCAGGTGAGAACCTCAACTCTGTTCACTTCTCTAGTTCACAGTCCGGTGAGTACCTCAACTCTGTTCACTTCTCTAGTTCACAATCGGGTGAGAACCTCAACTCTGTTCACTTCTCTAGTTCACAATCAGGTGAGTACGTTAACTATGTTCACTTCTCTAGTTCACAATCAGGTGAGTACGTTAACTCTGTTCACTTCTATAGTTCACAATCAGGTGAGTACCTCAACTCTGTTCACTTCTATAGTTCACAATCAGGTGAGTACCTCAACTCTGTTCACTTCTCTAGTTCACAATCAGGTGAGTACCTCAACTCTGTTTACTTCTCTAGTTCACAATCTGGTGAGTACCTCAACTCTGTTCACTTCTCTAGTTCACAGTCAGGTGAGTACCTCAACTCTGTTCACTTCTCTAGTTCACAATCAGGTGAGTACGTTAACTCTGTTCACTTCTCTAGTTCACAATCAGGTGAGTACCTCAACTCTGTTCACTTCTCTAGTTCACAATCAGGTGAGTACCTCAACTCTGTTCACTTCTCTAGTTCACAATCAGGTGAGTACCTCAACTCTGTTCACTTCTCTAGTTCACAATCAGGTGAGTACCTCAACTCTGTTCACTTCTCTAGCTCACAGTCAGGTGAGTACCTCAATTTTGTTCACTTCTGTAGTTCACAATCAGGTGGGTACCTTAACTCTGTTCACTTCTCTACTTCACAATCAGGTGAGTACCTTAACTCTGTTCACTTCTCTAGTTCACAATCAGGTGAGTACCTCAACTCTGTTCACTTCTCTAGTTCACAATCAGGTGAGCACCTCAACTCTGTTCACTTCTCTAGTTGACAATCAGGTGAGTACCTCAACTCCGTCCACTTCTCTAGTTCACAATCAGGTGAGTGCCTCAACTCCGTTCACTTCTCTAGTTCACAATCAGGTGAGTATCTCAACTCCGTTCACTTCTCTAGTTCACAATTCTCTAGTTCACAATCAGGTGAGTACCTCAACTCTGTTCACTTCTCTAGTTCACAATCAGGTGAGTACCTCTACTCTGTTCACTTCTCTACTTCACAATCAGGTGAGTACCTCAACTCTGTTCACTTCTCTAGTTCACAATCTGGTGAGTACCTCAACTCTGTTCACTTCTCTAGTTCACAATCGGGTGAGTACCTCAACTCTGTTCACTTCTCTAGTTCACAATCAGGTGAGTACCTCAACTCTGTTCACTTCTCTAGTTCACAATCAGGTGAGTACCTCAACTCTGTTCACTTCTCTAGTTCACAGTCAGGTCAGTACCTCAACTCTGTTCACTTCTCTAGCTCACAGTCAGGTGAGTACCTCAATTCTGTTCACTTCTGTAGTTCACAATCAGGTGAGTACCTTAACTCTGTTCACTTCTGTAGTTCACAATCAGGTGAGCACCTCAACTCTGTTCACTTCTCTAGTTCACAATCAGGTGAGTACCTCAACTCTGTTCACTTCTCTAGTTCACAATCAGGTCAGTACCTCAACTCTGTTCACTTCTCTAGTTCACAATCGGATGAGTACCTCAACTCTGTTCACTTCTCTAGTTCACAATCAGGTGAGTACCTCAACTCTGTCCACTTCTCTAGTTCACAATCAGGTGAGTACCTCAACTCAGTCCACTTCTCTAGTTCACAATCAGGTGAGTACCTCAATTCTGTTCACTTCTCTAGTTCACAATCAGGTGAGTACCTCAATTCTGTTCACTTCTCTAGTTCACAATCAGGTGAGTACCTCAACTCTGTTCACTTCTCTAGTTCACAATCAGGTGAGTACCTCAACTCTGTTCACTTCTCTAGTTCACAATCAGGTGAGTACCTCAATTCTGTTCACTTCTCTAGTTCACAATCAGGTCAGTACCTCAACTCTGTTCACTTCTCTAGTTCACAATCGGATGAGTACCTCAACTCTGTTCACTTCTCTAGTTCACAATCGGATGAGTACCTCAACTCTGTCCACTTCTCTAGTTCACAATCAGGTGAGTACCTCAACTCTGTCCACTTCTCTAGTTCACAATCAGGTGAGTACCTCAACTCTGTTCACTTCTCTAGTTCACAATCAGGTGAGTACCTCAACTCTGTTCACTTCTCTAGTTCACAATCAGGTGAGTACCTCAATTCTGTTCACTTCTCTAGTTCACAATCAGGTGAGTACCTCAATTCTGTTCACTTCTCTAGTTCACAATCAGGTGAGTACCTCAATTCTGTTCACTTCTCTAGTTCACAATCAGGTGAGTACCTCAACTCTGTTCACTTCTCTAGTTCACAATCAGGTGAGTACCTCAACTCTGTTCACTTCTCTAGTTCACAATCAGGTGAGCACCTCAACTCTGTTCACTTCTCTAGTTCACAATCAGGTGAGTACCTCAACTCTGTCCACTTCTCTAGTTCACAATCAGGTGAGTACCTCAACTCTGTTCACTTCTCTAGTTCACAATCAGGTGAGTACCTCAACTCTGTCCACTTCTGTAGTTCACAATCAGGTGAGTACCTCAACTCTGTTCACTTCTGTAGTTCACAATCAGGCGAGTACCTCAACTCTGTTCACTTCTCTAGTTCACAATCAGGCGAGTACCTCAACTCTGTTCACTTCTCTAGTTCACTATCAGGTCAGTACCTCAATTCTGTTCACTTCTCTAGTTCACTATCAGGTGAGTACCTCAACTCTGTTCACTTCTCTAGTTCACAATCAGGTGAGTATCTCAACTCTGTTCACTTCTCTAGTTCACAATCAGGTGAGTACCTCAACTCTGTTCACTTCTCTAGTTCACAATCATGTGAGTAATACTTTAAATTTAGGAGGCCTACAAATGGTTGATTATTTTATATTGCTTAAAGCATCATGGGTATATAGACTAGTTTATGGTAAATTTGCCAACTGGAAGCTTATACCTTTTAAATATTTAAAAGTGTCTAATAATATTTTAGTTATATTTAATATGAATTTAAATGATATAACACATTTAGAATATTTTAAACATGTTCCAGAATTTTATAGAGAAGTAAGAAAGTCCTAGATTTTGACTGGGGATGGACAAACAAAACAAGCAGTGACATATGCTGATATAAGAAAACAAACAATTTGGGGGAATAAATTTATTGCATTTCATACGAAACCAATTATCTTTGAAAACTGGATTAAAAGTGATATAATATACTTAAATGACATTCTAAATGACACTATGTCACTATCAGAAAATTATATTTTGAACAAATTAAAGTAAAGTAAACTGGATCGCTGAATTTCATAAATTGAAACAATCCATTCCACAAATTGGATTGACATAGTTAAACAAGAAAATTCTGTCCAAAGTAAAGTAAATATCCAGAGAAATAAGATCACATGTAAAAGATCATTATTTTGAGACTACATTTTTTTCAAATGAAATGTTATATGACACTCTAGTGAATAGTAAAAAAAGAAACGTCAGTAGGGATAAACAGGTGGCTCAAAAGTTCACCATTGCAAGAAGCTTCAAAAATGAATACATTATATAACTTTATTTTCAAATACTTAACTGAAAATAAATTTAAAATATACAGATGGAAACTACTACAGTTTATTGTACAAACCAAAAAGCTTTTATTACAATAGAAAATAAGTTTGTGTAATTTTTGTAACATAGAAGAAGACTATGCTCATTATTTTTTCAATTGCTCTTATTTAATAAGATTTTGGCAACAAATACACAATCTCTTTAAAAAGAGTAATTTAGATTTTTCAATAAAATTACAACACATGATATTTGGATACAAAATTACAGACAGCAAGTACAATGTATAACCCAATAAATTTTTTGATTACAATTATTAGTTTTTTCAATATGTAAGTTGTACTATGTATCCGAGCAGAAAACTAAAAAACATAGATGTATTCAGAATTTTTATTAATGAATACACAAAGAGAGTAGATACCATAACCAATATTAATGGACATAAGACAATAAATTGTCCAACTTCATTTCATTGATTGATTGATAGTTGGTGTTTAAACACCACTTTTTTAGTGCCACTTTTGGTCTATTTTGTGACAACCTTAATCAATTATGATTGTAGTCGAGTGCACCCACATGAGTGGGGTTGGATCTCACAACCTTAGTGTTAACTGGCTAGAAGCAAATTCATTGACATTATCTTGTGTGCTATAAAAGATCTCCACCTCAACAGTTAGATTTTGAGTATTTGAATTAATCACCAAGTCTTACAAAAAATTGTTTTAATGCGTTTAAAAAAAAGTTTAGCTACTTGAACTTTTAGGAAAAAAAAAATCTTTAACCAAACATGCTTGCATTCACATTCATTTGATGGATAGGTGTTTCAGTTTTCTGTTTCCGTAAATATGACATATTTCTAAATAAAATAGATTAACCTGAGTTCTCAGCCTCAGTAGATATGACATACTTATAAATAAGATATATTAATCTCATTTTTCAGCTTTAGTAGATATGAAATACCTCTAAATAAAATAGATTAACCTCAGTTCTCAGCCTCAGTAGATATGACATACTTATAAATAAGATATATCAACCTCATTTTTCAGCTTTAGTAGATATGAAATACTTATAAATAAAATAGATTAACCTCAGTTTTCAGCCTCAGTAGATATGACATACTTATAAATAAGATATATTAACCTCATTTTTCAGCTTTAGTAGATATGAAATACTTATAAATAAGATATATTAACTTCATTTTTCAGCTTTAGTAGATATGAAATACTTCTAAATAAAATAGATTAACCTCAGTTCTCAGCCTCAGTAGATATGACATACTTACGAATAAAATATGTTAACCTCAGTTTTCATCCTCAGTAGATATAACATACTTATTAAATGTTATCTTCTTTTGCAGAGATATCAGGAATAAATAACCCAAACTTCACAACATCAGCGTCAACAGACGGTTGCCATAACAACTGTACAGATAGACCCACTTCCTGTACATCTGTAGCTGAAGGTGTTGACGATCGATATACAACCATTAAAAATATCAATGCTGATTTCGGAAACCCAAACCTTTCCAATGGTAGGTTGAGAAAAGTGTAAAAATTGAGAATGAAAGTGGGGAATGTGTCAAAGAGATAACAACATGGATTTAAATCATTACCTCTCCCTCCTAGTCCGGTATTTAGAAAATGCAAATGTAATTCTTGTGGTTTCTCGGGAGTTATCAACCTATTATTGGGTAACTAACTGACTTCCAAAGAGGCAAACTTGCATTTTATGAAGTAGCTTTCCCCCTTTCTCTACTTCTCCTTGACAAAACGAAAATGTACGAGTCGAGAACATCTGAACAATAATTGAATGGAATACATACTACAGACAACATGTTAAACAACACATTTTAGTGCACATCACTTTGCAACCACTGGTCAGTAATTGTAATTGGTAAATGCACGTTTTTTAATGATTACTGAAAACTTTTCAAAAATACGGAAAATTTGATAGTTTGTTACTGATTGTGTCAAAAGGGGGTTGGCATCTATGCTCTGACATGAAACTTTCCTCTTTTCCACTATTTTTTTACTGTTTATTTAAGTACTTGATTTAGAAATTTTATAGTTTCATCAAATGTTAACATGCAGCTTTGTGTTTTTTTTCAAAACAAAATAAGTAAAAGACAATTAAAAATGTAAATTTCTATTGTTAACTGAGAAGTATGGACTTTCCTGATGGGATAAAGTTGGTATATCCTTTATTATCGCCCTGATGGGATAAAGTTGTTATATCCTTTATTATCGCCCTGATGGGATAAAGTTGTTATATCCTTTATTATCGCCCTGATGAGATAAAGTTGTTATATCCTTTATTATCGCCCTGATGGGATAAAGTTGTTATATCCTTTATAATCGCTATTTTGTGCATTATCATGCTACTTGCTTGAGATGGAAAATTATCGCTAGAAACTAAGGAGGCACGTGTCTTTGCTAATGAAATTGACCTGACATTGACAACGTTGCTGTAAAATAGTAATAAACAGATTATCATTGGTCATCTCAACTCTATTGCTTTTCCTCGCATTCGCCTTACCGGCTCAAGCAAGAAAATCAATCTCTTTGAGATGATCAACGATAATCTATAAATATTTGTTGATATCCACATCTGCTGATAATAAGTATATGTATGATCTTTGTTTATGATTAATAGTTGCGGTGGTTGCAGAAGACAATGGTTATGAAGAATTTGTTCCTAGTAAAAAAGATTTTCTGTTTAAAGAGAATTTGAACGTAAACTTGAACAACTTGAGTCCCGATAAATCAGATACTGGACATGATTATGACAACGTCTCTGTTGGTATGTATGATAACAAATATTTTTAGTCAATAATTTCCTGATTTATAAATACCTAAGTGGCCCAGGTCGCATACTTAGGGGCCCCTATATTTAAAAGAATTGAAAACAACACGTTTAATAACTTTGATGTGTTCGAAGAGCTTTTCCAGATTTACCTTCATCAGGAACGCTCAAAGCCAAACATTTGATATCCAAGATGTATAAGTACTGAAAATCATTTAAGAGCAATATGACAAAAATACCTAAAATTGATAGCCAAATTCATCTCAAGTCAACTTTTCCTGAGGAAGTTGAAACCTTAGTTTCTTAATAATTTCAAAATTTATAAAAGGACAATTTTAGTAAAGTTTGTTAAATCATGTCAGTACCTAAGTACTGACTACTGAGCTGATGATACCTTGGGGGAATTAAATTCCACCAGCAGAGGTAACTGAGCCTCACTTGACCAGGGAAACAATCAAATGAGACTTTTTTTTGAAATAAACACCTACTACTCGGTACTGAATATCCATACATCTGTTGACCTGTTTCTGGTTTAAAAATTCTTCTTGCAAATCTTTGAAAATAAGTTTGATATAAGAACCCAAAATTTGTATTTTATTTTGTATTTGAAAGTTCCCAAACCATTTAAAGTTTTATGCATGTACAGATACAATGTAACCTGCCTAATCCATCACCTCAGTATTCCATGTACATATACAGTGTAACCTGTCTAATCCATCACCTCTGTACTTCATGTACATATACAGTGTAACCTGCCTAATACATCACCTCAGTATTCCATGAACATATACAGTGTGACCTGCCTAATCCATCACCTCAGTATTCCATGTACATATACAGTGTAACCTGCCTAATCCATCATCGCAGTATTCCATGTACATATACAGTGTAACCTGCCTAATCCATCACCTCAGTATTCCATGTACATATACAGTGTAACCTGCCTAATCCATCACCTCAGTATTCCATGTACATATACAGTGTAACCTGTCTAATCCATCACCTCAGTATTCCATGTACATATACAGTGTAACCTGTCTAATCCATCACCTCAGTATTCCATGTACATATACAGTGTAACCTGTCTAATCCATCACCTCAGTATTCCATGAACTTATACAGTGTGACCTGCCTAATCCATCAACTCAGTATTACATGTACATATACAGTGTAACCTGTCTAATCCATCACCTCAGTATTCCATGTACATATACAGTGTAACCTGCCTAATCCATCACCTCAGTATTCCATGTACATATACAGTGTAACCTGTCTAATCCATCACCTCAGTATTCCATGTACATATACAGTGTAACCTGCCTAATCTATCACCTCAGTATTCCATGTACATATACAGTGTAACCTGCCTAATCTATCACCTCAGTATTTTAACATTCTGTCTAAACAGACACATATTCATGGTTCCAAAATATGCCTATCCCTGCAGAAGAAACCTAACTATGTGGTCCCTCAGTTTGTTGAATAACACAGGTTACACTGTATATGTGCACGTGCATTTTATTATATTTCTGTGCGACGCAGCTCATATGTTGATAATGTATATTGTTTTTTCACCAGATTCCATAGATTCCATAGAAGAAGAAAAGAAGAGAAATAATATGAAGTGATATATCAGGTGTGTATACAATGTTAAGTGATATATCAGGTGTGTATACAATGTAAAAAGATATATCAGGTGTGTATACAATGTTAAGTGATATATCAGGTGTGTATACAATGTAAAGTGATATATCGGGTGTGTATAAAATGTAAAGTGATATATCAGGTGTGTATACAATGTTAAGTGATATATCAGGTGTGTATACAATGTAAAAAGATATATCAGGTGTGTATACAATGTAAAGTGATATATCAGGTGTGTATACAATGTAAAGTGATATATCGGGTGTGTATACAATGTAAAGTGATATATCAGGTGTGTATACAAGTACATGATTGCACAGATTTTATAAAAAAAGAAGATGTGGTATGATTGTAAATACAACTCTCCACAAGAGACCAAAAATAACACAGAAATAAACAACTACTGGTACAGTTCACTGTACGGCCTTCAACAATGAGCAAAGCCCATACCGCATAGTCAGCTATTGTAAAGGTGTCATAGTGGTTATTTTCTATTTTTCGTAATCTTAAAATTGATGATATTGATGTGACACCTCTTATTGATAACTGAATCTGCCTAGTGTCCTAACACTCCCTTTTGTTATGGATGGGGATTTTCCTTGTTAATGTTAAAAACTGTCAATCGTTAGTGACACATTTCCATTAATCCTGATAGGGAGTGTACACAGATTCCACTTTTGACCTTCGCTATTTTGAGGGGTGCTCCGCAAATGGAGAGATCAACATACATAAATACACAAAGCCAGCACATTTAAGTAACCAACAGGATGACAGCTAACTTGAAGATGTAAAAAACACATCACATAATTTAGAAAGGAAATAATTTAAGATTTTCCATGTTTAATCAACAATATCATTTAGTAATTTATTGTGTTTTTTTTTTTTAGATTTGTTTGTTGATGGGTACCAGACCAGTATAAGTGCTATATAAACCAGTCTTCCATGCGGATGTCTCAATGTTAATCATTGTATGCATTAACAATGACCTTTTTATTTTTCAACTTGTTAATTTGCTATTTTATGTATGGTTATAAAAGTTGACAGACATTGTTAAGATTTGTTATGATGTTTTTTTGTTTTTGTTTTTTAAGTTTTATAGATCTTCACAACATGTGCAAATGCTTACGTATTTGAAAAAGGTTAAATGAAAGTTTACTGGTAATTTTAAAACAGTCAGAAAGATTACTGTAAATTCAGAAATTATTGTGTGTGCATTTATTATTGCAATTTTGTCATTTTAGACCAAAATGCTATTTTAATTTTTGCAATATTGAGAAAAATCCTGTTTTATTCATTTAAAAAAATCAAAATGCAAGTTTAAGTTATTGGGTTATAACCCTGTCGCATTTTTTGCAATAATTAAAACATCCCAATAATTTCTGAATTAACAGTATGTCTTTTTCATGTAATCACTTTAAATATCACTGAAGTGAAATTTCAATATCACATACACTGAAAACCTCTGAAGTTATATATTAAAACTATTTTGAAAACCAATGAAGTGTGACACAATATCCCTTCAGAAATCACTGAAGTGTGACATTAATATCACTTCAGAAACCACTGAAGTCTGACATCAAAATCAATATATATCACTAAAGTGTGACTTAAATATCACTTTGAAAACCACTGAAGTGTGACACCAATGTCCTTTCATATTATTTAAATTTTTTATTGTAAATATATAACTTTGCCATTTATTTTTTGAGTCATTGCTAAGAAAAGTGAGATTCTAGAAAATGACAATTTATAATGTTTAATGATTTTATTGTTTGCTACCTTCAGTATTATTTAGATAAATTCAACCTCATTAAATAATTTTATAATTTGAAGTCCCAACATTTTGTCTCGCTTAGTAAAGCAATAATTATCATAGTCCATTTTACTTTTTTGTCGCATCTTAATTAAAAAGTAGATATTTTGATGTCCCATGCAACATTTTGTCTCACTTATATCTTATTTAATTAGTAAATCAAAATTTATTATAGTCTGGTTTGCTATTTATCTTAGACTTCATTTAAAAGATTATATTTTGCTGTCCCATGCAGCAAACTTAACAAATCAAGAATTATCTTAGGCCTTTTTACTATTGCATCTTAGACCATCTTATTTTTGCTGAGATGTTTTTTTATGTTTAACTTTTACAGAAATTTATAATTTATCATATCTCTTCTATTGCATGTGTACAATCATTATTGTTTATTTTGGAGTGTACTAAAAAAATGTGACAGCTCATAGTTTTTTTGGTTACTGTCTCATCGTGTGTTCGGTATTATTGAGGGAATGGATGGTGTTTACAGAATAGAGAATATATAAATCAAAAATAATGCTGGGGGGAAGGCAAAATTCTAATGCAATTATTTTTGTAACAATTGTTCTGATTGGATGACAGCAAGCGTAAAATTCTCTATCTCCTTGTCTGTAACTAAGGAAGCCGACATTTTGAATTTCGGAATGTATTGACATGTCATTTTTACAATAATAAACACAAAACTCACTTGTTGCGCCTAAAAATCTTCTTTTTATCTAATTTTATTACATTCTGAAGCGGCACAGAAGCCAGAAAACGCACGGTTTTTATGTTTGACACCGGAAGCATACCTATGACGTCACCTAGTGTAGGGACCAAAGAAGATAACATCTTTTCGCGGAATTTACTTTAATGAAGGTTTTACACTGAAATAATGATTGAAATTTAATTATGAACTTGTTTTGCATTAGAATAGAGATAACTGTATTGTATTTGAAGCTTTGCGGACGTCCATCGGTAGTTTTACTGTCGCAAATACCCGTTTACCTGTCTCCGCTCCGCGTCGCCAGGTAAACTAAATTTGCGACAGTAAAACTACCGATGGACGTCCTTAAAGCTTCAAATACAATACAGTTATCTCTTAAGTATAGAGAACAACTTGAAAATAAAGAGTAAAAATAAAATACTAATCTAAGAAATAAAATATGGTATAAAGAAATAACATAAAAATAGGAAAGAACAATAATTTTCACAATATATTTTCCTAACAGAATAAGCATTATTTTTAAATTGAAAAAATGTCTTAAAAATCTTTATAAAGAAACGACGCCTCCATCTTTTAGTATTACATTACAAATAGTTATAGATTATCGTTAGTCATCTCAACGAGATTGATTTTCTTGCATGAGTCAGGTTTTGATCCTTTAAAAAGGATCATCAGTAAATATTCATTCAGATAAAAAAAATCTTTTACTTTGCCAAAATGTAGATTTTACTGTCATTTTTTCAAGAAAAATACAGCATTGGTCAACGTGCTATTTTTCAAGTTACAAGTCGTGCAAAAGTGATTATATTTTGCATATATACTATGTATGAAGAAAAACTGTTTTGTTAATGAAAAGAAATCTATGAGATAAAAACTTGAAATAAAATAGAATGTTTACTATAAGGGTTAACTCCCCTTAAATGGCTAGGTTAAAAAAATTGATTTTAACAGAAAAAAATATTTGATATTTTATAAAACAGTTAAAATACTGCAATTATCAAGTATTTTTCCTTATTTGAGTGATCACATAGATTGCTGATCCAATCGTCTCAAAATTTGCAAATTTTGGCTATGAAGTAGACAAATTGTGTACTACATGTACCAATTTTTAATCCAAGATGGAGGTATACAATTAATCTACATTAATTAATAGAAAGTTGCTATTTCTGCAGTGTGGGATACTAAAAATTATATGGAAGGAAATGTATCAATACTGCATAAAATAATTCTGTCAGTTTTATTTGTGTCTGGTTTTCCAGTATAATGTGATATTTCTGTTGTAAAAACATATTGATATGCAATATTTATTTGAAAATAAAGTTTAGTAAAAAATTCATGTTATTCTTATTCTTATTGTTATGATATAGTAGATGTACATTTAGAATTGATGATAGGCTTTACATGACATTCATTTAGATGTACATTTAGAATTGATGATAGGCTTTACATGACATTCATTTAGATGTACATTTAGAATTGATGATAGGCTTTACATGACATTCATTTAGATGTACATTTAGAATTGATGATAGGCTTTACATGACATTCATTTAACAATCAGTTGAATACAGTTCAAAGGTATTGCTAACATCCACTTCATTTAAACAAGGAAGATTTGACCTGACCTTTCTTTGCTCTTTATTACTGCATGCATAAAAACAGCCAATTCCAATATTAAGGTGGTACGAAATACCTCGACTAAAATTAAGTTTGTTTTTTAATTTTCAAAAAAATTCAATAAAATATTAACTTAGACCATTTTTGTAGACCGTTTGACTAAAATACAAAAATAAAAAATTGGAAAAAAAATCATTGGATATATAGCAGTTTGACAAACACTAAAAGTTATCTCCCTGTTGTGTTTTGTACCATGGTTTGATGATACTTGTAGTACTTCACTGTTGACAGAAATCAATACACTAAATATGGTGGAACTTTTGCTGATAATATAAGAATACAAAAACAAAAAACCTAAACATTGACCAATAAACCATGGTTAGTGTCAAATTCAGGTAGAAACTACCAGACTAACATGTACACCTTACAATCTCTCCATCAAATATACTTCATCTATTACTCAACCATGAAATACAAGTGGAAACTGCCAGACTGACATGAAAATCTTACAATCAATTAATACACCAAGTATAGTTGAACTTTTGCCGATATAGTATAAGGATACAACAAAAAAAAAAAACAATTTAAATTGAACAAGGAACCATGAATACAGGATCAAGTTTAAGTTGAAACTGCCAGACTGACATGTACACCTTACAATCATTCAATATAAATGACCAACTGCTTACAATAATATCTGAGAAATGAAATCAACTTTAATTGAGCCAAGAATTGAAGTCGGAAGTTAGGTGAATCCTGTCTTACAGATATGTAGACTTTGCATTGAACCCATATTACTTATTAATCAGATATTCATATGACAAAAAACCTAAGCATATTTTAGTAGTACATGATACTTAAACATTTAGCCTTAATTCTGGTAATTAAAGTCCTGTAACTTTTGAACAACAAACCTAAAAGTTTTCAATATCAACATGGTGGTTTCTTCCAATGATTCAATACAAGTCTTATGTTTTATTAAAGACAAGAGTTATCTTCCATTTTCATTTTAAATCCTTGGATTGAGTGGACAGATGGACAATAATGTACCATATGTCCTAACTGTTGATTGTGGATGCATAAAAAAAGTTTGATATACTTGAAAAATTAGTAAGGTTTCCGCGGAACCCAGTGTCTAGCCTACTTTTGTTGAAAATCACAGGCTCAACAAAAATGAGGAAAAAATCAATAAAAATATTCCTCTTGATATTATCTTTTGATTGTCCAAGTTTTATAAAAATCCAGGATAGTTTATGAATCTAATAAATATTTAAAAGCTTTTAACTGCAGACTGTATGTAATGTTAACTGGAAGAAAAACTAAGTCCATTTATAAGTAAAATACAGATACACAGGTACAAAATATTAACAAAAATTCCTTCTAAATACTAGCTTTCGATCATAAACAAGGTTCTGTCCAAGTTTGGTACAAATTAAAAATAGAATAAGAAAGTTATTAAATTTAAAAAAAAATTAACCATAGAGTGAATGTGTTGTTTCCTGGCAAATAAGTCCATTTAAAAGTATAATACGGAAAAAAATGGATTTATTTTTTTGCAAAATTTACTTCTGTATACTCTCTTTTGATCATAAACAAGCTTCTGTCCAAGTTTGGTACAAACCCAGGATAGTTTAAGAAAGTTATTAAAATTTTAAAAACTTCAACCACAGAGTGAATGTAATGTTTCCCTGCAGAAAAAACTAAGTCCATTTATAAGTAAAATACGGGGAAAAAAAGGAATTTTATTTTTACAAAATTTACCTCTGGATACTATCTTATGATCTTAAACAAGCTTCTGTCCATGTTTTGTAGTAATCCAGTATAGTTTAAGAAAGTTATTAAAATTTCAAAAACTTTAACCACAGAGTGAATATTTGTGGGCGACGACAACGGAATGTAGTCTCGCTTAGTCTCGACTTTTCAACAAAAGTTGAAGGCTCGACAAAAAAAGTAGATTCTTTTTATATTAGTACTTTATCAAGTTTCTAATATTGTTTCTTTCTCATGATCTAATGCAGATTTATGGCCCTTGAATTTAATTAAATAATCAGTTTTCAATACTTTTTTTCCCATGCTTGAAGATATTGACTTGATATTTGGTATGTAGTTTACACCATGGCAAGTTATAGATCAAGTTAGCATTTTGTTCCAATAGAATGAATTTTAAACCTAAAGGGGACTATATCTTGCAATGCAAAATATGATGCAATAATCACTGATTATACTGCAATCAGCTACTATACATATAAACATTAGCTTTATACATCAATGACTTCAACTAACCTATAAGCGCGGCCTACTTACCAGAACTACTGTATTTCATCAACAACGTCACATCACAACTAATGTGTAGTAACAATGGTCAAACTTTTATTAATTTAAACTTGTTATGTCTTCAAATTGGTAATTTATATACCATGTTATTTTTAAATGTTATTAATAAAGTTCATTTTCCCTTTCTAATTCCTTAAAATGTCAATGTCTTACTGCCGGGACTACGCTCATTGGGAAATACCCCAAAATGGTACCCCATTTTTAAATATTTTTTTTTTATGTTTTATCGATTTCAGTATAAAGACAATATATGTATAGTGTCTTGAAATATGAAATTCATTTGTATTCGGCACGAAACGGGAAAATGCTCGGTACAACCTCGCATTTCCCCCGTTTCTTAGCCTCATACAAATAAATTTCATATTTCAAGACACTATACGTATATTGTCTAATTGTTTGTTTTGTGTTGTTTTGTTGCTGCCTCACAAACAATTTTCATTTCTGTACAATATATTGAATACCATGCTGTAATTTTCTGGATAATTAAAACTGATAAAATAAATCATAACTTCAACATTTTTAATAAAGACTATGTATATAACAATCAATGGAAGAATTAATAGGAACAAAATAAATACAATAAACAATTAACAGGTAACAATATACAATATACAATTTATTAACAGGTAACAATATACAGTTTGTGGAATGTAGTCATTTATCACCAGAGTAACAGTATGGACAGATCATCCATTTTTTTTCTGTTAAAATATAGGAAAAGTGATATTTTTACTTCTAACTAAACGAACTGAAAATAACAGCCACTTCAAGTAACCATGAATCTAACTTTTAATACAATTATCAAATAATTAAAATAAACCCTCTAAAACAAGTTTACTGGTACAAGCAAATAAAAAGTTCTTGTGTACGTCTCATCTTTTTCTGTTAATGTAACTTTCAAATCTGGGGGTTTTTTTTCATTAAAGGGGACACAACTTAAAAAAAATGCAGTTGTTATTAAAAGAATTATCTCTCCTTACCAAATTCTATCCCCCTTAATCATCTCCCCTTACCCAAGTTTATTCTCTTTCATTAAAAGTTTATCTCCCTTACCAAAGTCTGTCCTCCTTCATTAACAAAACTATCTCCCCTTAGGCTCTTACTAAGTCTAAACATGCTAAAGTTTATCCCCGTCATTTACGATTTGAAAATGTATCTACCTACCAAAGTCTATCAACCTTCATTAACAAAACATATCTCCCCTTACAAAAGTATCTTCGCTTCAACATGTGCCTCAATTATAAATAATATATTTAAAATGGAATGTGAAGTCATTATCACCATAAATATCCAAGTTCAGCGAATTATTAAATATATACATTTTTACAATAAATTATAGTACCAATAACTTTATGAATACAGATCAAGTACATTGTATATGTGATTGGTGATAGTCAATTAAGTTAGACATTTGTGACTTTCAAATCACAGATTGATGGCAGGAAATATAAATATGCAATATTGTCATGAATTAGATATCCATCGTATGAAATTCTGAGAGAAAAAAAATATCATGAAATACATTGTAAATATAAAAAAAGCTATACAAAATTAGTTAAATTATCAAACATATTTAATTGAAAAGAAAGTTAAAAAATAAATAAATATATACATATATCATGTATATATATCATGGAATGTACAAGTTAAATCTTGATTCCAAAAATAGTAATTAATTTAGGCATAAAAGCACTCATTTGTTTATGTCAATACAAAAAAACAGATGCTCCGCAGGGCGCAGCTTTATACGATCGCAGAGGTTTAACCCTGAACGGTTAGGGCAAGTATGGACACAACATTCAAGATGGATTCAGCTCTAAATTTGGATTGTGATTAAATAGTTGACACAGCATAGGTTTCTGACACAGAATGAATGTGGTCTAATGAACTTAAAATATTTTTTTGCCTTTGAGCAATTCACTATGCTGTTGAATATTAATCCTCTTAAAAAAATGTTTGAAGAAATTTTCTTTTTATTTATGAAATTTGAAATAAGAAAAATGTGAACCCCCCCCCCCCCTTTTTTCACATCCCCCTTTCCCTTTTTCCAACACTGATCTCAATTCAAATTTCTAATGGAGTTTACAACAATAACTACTCATTTAAATACATCATAAAATATTAAAATGTAAAATAAAGTGCTTGTTATCTCTGAATGGTAAAGATTGTTTTAATTTATCAGTTGGTAGTAAAAGTGAATATATACATTGTATATTGTACAAAACAATGATTTAAGTTGATTCAACTACTATTATGGACAAAGAAAGATAACTCCAATTGAAAATTTCTTGCTATTGCACAATACTGTGCAATTGAAGATTTCTTGCTATTGCTGAATACTGTGCAGTTGAAAATTTCTTGCTATTGCAAAATACTTAAATATATAATAATTTTGTATAACTAGAAAACTGGGCCCATAATCAAAAATCTAAGTGCATGTTTAGATTCAGCATATCAAAAAAGCCCAAGAATTCAATTTTTGTTAAAATCAAACTTAGTTTAATTTTGGACCCTTTGGACTTTAATGTAGACCAATTTAAAAACGGGACCAAAAATTAAGAATCTACATACACAGTTAGATTTGGCATATCGAAGAACCCCAATTAATTTGCTTTTAGCAGCATGTATGGTTCAATTTTGTCAAATTAAGCTAAGAAACATTGATGATGAATTATTCTCTTGCAAGTGAATAATTTGACCTTATTGAATCCGTATTCAAGTGTACAATGTACATCAATTTAACTGTGCATGTCTGTTTTTTAAAGGAAAAGATTGTCAAGATTCAGGGGTTTATCTGGGTATTTTGGGAAAAAGGACCCTGGCCAGTTTAGGGAATTTTTTAACGCGGTTTTCAATGAAATTGGGAAAAACAACCAACCAGATGTTAGTTTTAGTGTGATTAGTTCATAAAATTATTTTTTGTTGGTGAAAATAAAGTAAGGACTACACCTTCTTTGTTTTTTAAATATAACAACATGGCATTTCAGTTTATTTGAGTATCAAAATAATGAGTTCCAGCTTCTTAAAGGATTGTTACATTTTTTTGATTTTGACATGAAAATTTGTGAAATAAAATATTTTAAGTTCTGTATAAAATATATCCTGTTTCTATTTTCTTTTTTATATATCTTTTAGTTTTCAATTTTAGTGTTGCTATGATAGCTGTCACATGTTTGGTTCTTTTCATTTTTTATTTACTGTATTTGATTGACAAACCCGGATTTATATACTTGTCCGTTTCCGGATTTGACCTGGTTTTAGTTTATTCCCACACTTCCTGTTTATTTATTTATGGCAGCCATTGTTTGTCAATGTTGTTTTCATTCAATATGTTTCAACTTGGATTTACACATTACTTGTTGGCGATTTTTTTACATAAAGCTAGCGGTTGAATAAAATAAACATCTCTGTCATGAATAACAAAGATTAAAATGAATTTTGTGATCATTTAGGAATTTTGCTGCCAAAATTGGGAAAAATGTAGAGTTTTTGCCGTTGGGAATGGGTCCGAATACCGGACCCTGTGGAATGCTAGAAAAATCCATGAGATTGAAAGTGAAACAAAGGTAAATAATTTGTTTGACTGATTCGATCCACTAAAATATTATTAATTCATCCTTATAGAGGTAAAAACAATGATTAACATTTATTTTTAATCTATTAAATAGGAAATTAAACAGACCTAGAAAAATCAATTGCACAGGTACGATTTCCATTTCTATCTACATTTATTTTAATATCACTTATACATGTTATATGATCATTGGAAGTCTTCAGAGATCAACTCCATAGTAATAAGATGGCGTCAAGACTAAGATATTATCCAGCCAATGACCTGTAAATTGTTTATTTTATACTTTATAATTTGGATAAATGTTTTACATGGTTATAAATCAAATACGAGAATTTAAATCAAATCAGTCAACATGAATTTGACAGCTAGTGCCCCTAGAATAAATAATAAGTACACTAATTTTGAGTGTCCTCAGTTCCAGAAACATTTCAAACATGATGGACCAATAATGGAGCATCTGATTATATCCTAACAAGACAACATACATCACAGTTTAAAGCTTATAATAAAATAAAATGTGGACACTGAGATATGTCTTGCCTTAATGAATCTTGATAGTAAAATACAAATGTTGGAGTAAGAAGGACAAATCTAACCACATTTAACTATATACATTGCAGTTCGCAGCTTATATTAAAAAAAAAAAAAACATTTTAAATAATTGTAAAAAATGTAAAGATTAATTTCAACACAATCTAGAAATTTGAAATTAAACTATATACATCACAGTTTGCAGCTAACATCAATTTAAACAATTTCATAGAATATAAAGATTATTTTCAACATAATTTATAAATTTGACCAAATATTTTATAAAACAGATAAAAAAAATATAAGTTATCTCCCTTTTCCATTTTTCACTATAATTTCATTTAATTTTATGCTCCATTTTTGTATTTCTTGATATTGATATTTTTTTTCGTTTCAATATAGGTTTAGCATTTTCATCATCCTCTTTAATTTGTCTCTTCTTTCTATGTGACCTAATTGTCCTTATTTCCTCAGGACAAGAATCACTTTCTACATAACATTCTTTTTCTTCTTTTTTCTCTTCTTCTGTTTTCGTCTTCTTTATTGTTTTCTTCCTCTTTTCTTGACTACTCTCTTTGTTTTCTTTCAATTTCTTTTTCTCTTCTTTCCTTTCATGTGTTTCTTTGTGTCTTTTGATCTGGTCACTCCTTCTAAATTCCTTCCCACAAATTTCACATTCATAAACCATCCCAGTCCCGTGTTGATATTTAATATGTCTCTTTAGATAATACTCTAAACTAAACTGTAAACCACATTCCTGACATGTGTATGTCTTATCTATGGTGTGTGTTTTTATATGTACATTGAGTACACATGAATGAGCGAACGTTTTATTACAAATATCACACTTATATGGGCGTGCTCCTGTGTGTATGACCTTGTGATTTTGAAGGGATCTTTGATTGACAAACGTTTTATGACAAACATCGCACTCTTCTATTCCCTCACCCGTATGAATGTTTTCATGATAATTCAAATAACTTTCCGTTACAAATCTTTTCCCACAGACCTGACACTCAAAATCCTTGGCACTTTCGTCATGACTTTTAGCATGTGTTTTTATATAATTTTTTCGATAATATTTCTGACATATATCACACTCAACCAGTACCGATTTCTGTTTCTGTCTTGTTGTCAATCCATTACTTTTGTCGAGCGGAGAGAGATTATGTTTTTCATTGATATGAACCTTGAGATATCTGTTCTGTGTATAAACCTTATGACAGAAATGACATTGGAATGTCCCCGGAGCATGGGATCTTTCATGTGCCTTTACCGATTTTTCTGTTTTATAACTTTGACCACATATCTTACAAGAGAAAGGCCTATCCTTATTGTGGGACTGGATGTGATTATTTAAATGATCTTTTCTGATGAATCCTTTCCCACATATATCACAGCTAAAATTACTTTCACCATTGTGTTTCTGGAGATGGATTGCCAACTTATATTTCTGCATAAATGTAATGCCACAGATGTGGCAGACATGTGGACGGTCACCTAAAAATAGAAAACACACACATACATGTAAACCTGTGTACTCAGATGAGATAGACATGTGGACGGTCACCTAAAAATAGAAAATACACATATATATGTAAACCTGTGTACTCAGATAAGACAAACATGTAGATGGTCACCTACAAATAAAAACACACATATATATGTAAACCTGTGTACTCAGATGAGACAGACATGTGGATGGTCACCTAAACATAGAAAATACACATATATACATATGTTTGCCTGTGTACACAGTTGTTACAAACAAATGGATGGTCACCTAAAATTAGAAAATACACATATATATGTTTGCATGTGTACACAGATGTTACAAGTGTGTGGACAGTCACCCAAAACTAGAAAAGGTAAACGGACAGAAAGTCACAGGACAAAAAGTCACAGGACATAAAGTCACAAATTTGGTAGGACAAAAAGTCACAGGACAAAAGTCACAAATAATTTGTTGACAATTGTTTGAATATATAAGAGAATATCTTGAAATATTTACTTTTAAATACAATATATTCATACTTAAGTTGAGGAAATGTGTCATTATACTTGAACAAGAGGCTGTCACAACGACAGCAAACCAGATTTATTAATATTTATTTGTGTCCTGGCAATATCACAAGAATCATTTAATACTGATGAATGGTGAAAGTGAAAATCGTCAATATCAAATTTGACCTCCATTTTGTCATCAGTATCAACATCTTATAATTTCAAAAGCTTTGGTTGAATGGTTCATGAGAAAATGCACGGACAAGACTGGAAACACCATTTTTCAATCTTTCAAGAATTATAACTCCTGAACGGTAAAAGTCAAAATCGTCATTATTGAACTTGACTTCCATTTTGTCATCAGTAACAACATATTAAAATTTGGGAAGCTTTGGTAAAACAGTTCATGCGTAAATGCACGGACACGACTGGAAACACCATTTTTCAATCTTTCAAGAATTATAACTCCTGAACGGTAAAAGTCAAAATCGTCATTATTGAACTTGACTTCCATTTTGTCATCAGTAACAACATATTAAAATTTGGGAAGCTTAGGTAGAACAGTTCATGCGGAAATGCACGGACACAACTGGAAACTCCATTTTCAATCTTTCAAGAACCATAACTCCTGAACAGTAAAAGTCGCCATTATTGAACTTGACCTTCATTTAGTTGTCAGTAACAACATATTAAAATTTCAAAAGCTTTGGTTGAACAGTTCATGAGTTAATGCACGGACAACATTTGATTGCCGCCCGCCCGCCGTACATCCCCAAATCAATAACCGACATTTTTGTCACATAAATCCGGTTAAAAATGAAGATTTATTAAATTTTAATCATGCAAAAGATATATTTCTTGGCACCAGGAAGCCATTTAAGTGCCAAGCAACTTTGACACTATGTTTTTAACAATTATTTGATCATCTTAAATATTTTTTTTGATAAATTCTGTTTACAAAGTTGGTTTATATACAATAGTTCAAGAAAAATACAAAAATATTTTTGTAGAAATAAGGGTTTTTTATTCAAAGAAAATAATCAGAAAAAATGAATTGTAACTTTTGTTCTGTGACTTTTTGTCCGTTACTTTTTGTCTGTGACTTTTTGTCCTGTGACTTTCTGTCCTACATTCATTAGAAAATACACACATATATGTATGCATGTGTACACATATGTTACAAACATGTAGACGGCCATGCAAACAGTCATTTAATTACACACTGATTACCACATAAATGACATGAAGCATCAGAATTAAGATAAAGACATAAGTCCATGATATGCTTCATTAGAGATTACACTATTTGATTTTTTTTAATTTTGGCGGAATACTTATAATGATACATTTTTCTCTGGATATTTCTACATTTGATAAATGAAACCAATTTCTAATTCTCAAATCTAAAATAAAAATACAAACCGTACCTGTATGAACTTTCTCATGTTCTGCCAGACTACACTTTGTAACAAAATCCTTGGGGCATGCTCCACACTTATATGGTCTATCCCCAGTGTGTATTCTGACGTGGTTCTGCACACATAATAGATAATCGAACGTCTTCTTACACACCGTACACTTATACAGTTTGTACACCTTCCTTGACTTTTTACCGACATATTTATTTAAATGTGATATTTTTTCATAGGTGTAAAGACTAGACTCAGCATCAGTTGGTTCTAATTTGATTTCTTTTTCATCCTCCAGTTCTTGGCCATTCTGAGCCTCTCTGCTATTATCATTGTCTCCATCTATTTCTTGTCCATTTCTGACTGTATCCCTACTAAGAATCAGTTCTGAAGTACCAGATTGTTCTAAGTAGTCTACAATTTCCTTTTTTATTTCATCTGGATCAATTAGAGCATCAGATGACATTTCATCTGGATCAATTAAAGCATTAGGTGACATTTCATCTGGATCAATTAAAGCATCAGATGACATTTCATCTGGATCAATTAAAGCATTAGGTGACATTTCAGCAGTTTTGGAAGATTGCTGACTCTGTGTAAATAGTTCATTTAGGACCTCTTTTGCTGATGTCTTCGTAAAATATTCCGCACTACCTTGTAAAATGTTTTGATTTCTTGGTTTGTATGATTTATTTGTCAAGGTCTGTACAGTGTTTTCATCTGTAGGTTGGTTTAATGTATTTGTCAAGCATATTGTTGCAGGATTTGATGTAGGATATGCATTCGTTGTGGTCGTATAATTTTTTAAACTATCTTTGTTCAAAGAATTTAACATTTTTTCACTAAAAGCAGACTTTCTATAGGTATCTAGCTTTTGTGATTGAATAACTGGCCTTGTTACCATGGTACCTGATTTTGTTTCTATAGTGGAGTGTCCTGGTACTATAGACACTAGTTCTGTTGCCATAGCAACTGGTTCTCTTTTGAAAGTAAATGGCTCTGTTTTTGCAGTATCTTCTTCCGTTTCCACAATGTATTGTGTTTTAAATTCTGTTTCCACGGTGTCTTGTTCTATAACTTCTGTTTTCATGTTATCTATTACAGTTACCAATGAATTGAAATTCAAATCTACCAGATCTGGGTCATTTTCATGTTTGCATTCCAAGTCGTGGATTTTCTCTGCCTCGTTCAACAGCATTTTGCAAGTTTTAAGGATTTGTTCCTAGAAATATATAATAATATATTAAAAAAACATTATCAGTGTAATCTTTATATATATCATGGCTTCTTTGCAATATGAAACATATTAAGTGTTTTTTTTTATCTTGCGTTCTTGAAAAGATTATACAATTATTGACTATTTTCCACTCTGTCCAGGCAAGCTGACACAATAATATAGCAGGATATTTTAGGAGTGTAAAATTTCGCAATTTTCATTCAATAATTATACAAAATATTTTGGCAGATTCAAACTTTAATCAATACCTGTGCATGTGAACTTTTACTTTGGCAGAATTTTATTTTGGCAATTTTGTTCTATCCGCGAAAATAATATCAGAAAATATGGTTTGCTACTGACCCACTACGGATTTAATCATTCATAGAGGGTTAGTAAAATCCATAAAGGGTGAGGCTGGAGGTTAGGTTTTTGTCATACACTTATTCAGAACACTGTGTCTGCAATGTCTGCTTGTAAGGTTACCTGAACTTTATCTGTAGACCCATCAGTAATTATGTCCATACTTTCTATCAATACTGTTCTTCTGTTGACCTAAAATATAAACAATTAATTATAATAACAAAAGTGTTGACACATTATCATTGTTGGCAAAAGATTTAAAATAATCTGAATTTAATGTCATTTCATTGTTCGAATAGTTCATAGAGACTAAAATAATAAATTATCATGATTATATTGCAGTAAAATATTTCTTCTCACTATTGGACTCACCATTGCCAAAATGGTTGAGTCCCTGGACCTGCCTTAACATTACTAAGTGAGAACCCTAAGCTTGTATGTTACTATTACTACTATAATAGATTATTTTTTTTTATTTACAATTCATTCACTTTTTACTAATTACAAGTCAACTTTACCAAGACAAGAGATCACTATGGGGTGTGGAAACGAACCCAGGTAGGACTCCACAGGCACTTGTTTCTATCCATGGGAAGACCCAATATCAACGTAAATATACGTTGATAGTGGGTCTTCCCATCGATGATAGAAACACGTGCCTGTGTAGGACTCATCTGTGTTTGTAAAAATGTTATAATGAAACAATTATGATGTCTTGAAAGGCTGTTTCATTATTTTCTGCGACGCATTACTACAAAGGCCTCAAAGCAAAAAAAAAAATAGCCAGTCCTTATTACTTAGACGAATATGGGGACAAAGTCCCCTATTACAGTAGAAAAAAGTCAATAAAAGAAATTAAAAAAAAAAAATCCGGAAAATGAACTCAAAATCGTTCAAATTTTATTATTTTTCCGCTTTTTTTTAATTCCTGCAATTGCGCAGAAAGCAGAAGTCTACTTCCTTTTTCAGGTCTCTTTGTCGTGAGACTTTGGGTAGTCTAGTAAAATATAGGACAGGAGCGTAGCTCCCCATACGCTAACACACAGTTGTGGGCACATCGATTTGGCATGCAAAAAAAAAAATTGGCAAAATAAAAATTCATAGATTGTCAATTTGAATGTGAAAGGAAACACATATGTCGTCACTTTTTTATTTGATGAATTATCATTAAATAACGGCATTTGGTTTCAAAATAAAAGTTTTTTTTGAGATTATGACAAAATCGGACAGTAACTTGTATTTTTTACAAGATTTGAATTTGTAATACTCAGTCTAAGACATGTTGTTTTTGGAGCACATTTAACAGTGTACGGTTCATCAGTTTGGAATGAGATGTACCAATTGGCATTAGAATTATCAGAACCCTTCGATATCATTATAAAATATGCCGAGGCGATGTGGTCGACAGATTACCAGAGCCAATCACCCTGCACACATGCCAAAACAGTATTGGAAAGTCTCATTATTTTTTGCGTTCATAGACCATATGATATAAGGGAACTGGAGAGTGGAGTCCCATCTAGTATTATCAGAAAATCGCTTCTTTGCGCTATATCTGCTTCATCGTGTTGTAAGATATATAACAAACGAACAAATCTCAACATTGTCTGAGACATAAGAACTGACCTGGCATGTTATTTTGACGAATTCAATTGGGAGTTCGCTCGATGCCGAACATGTACGCTGGTTTATAACATCTTGCGAGTGCTACCATGGAGATCTATCAGTGTACTACGTATGTTGAAAACAAATGTACGATCAACAATGAACAACGACAGTTAATTACAAGCATTACTGCATATTCATCGGGATTTCAGTGTGAATATTGACATTAAAGTAATCAGAGAAGTTTGTTTCTGCCAAGACCCGAAGAGCAAATTTTGAACAATTTTGAGTAAATTCTGTATCACAAATATGTGTTGTTTATGTATAAATCTATTCAGAAGATTTATTAATAGTTTTACATTCATAATTTTTTTATAAATCCTATCTATATATAGATCCTCTTTTAACCGTCCTATGACCGAAAAAAAAAAAAATTATGCAGAAAAGGGTCCCAAAAATTTTTCGACTCGCTCCGCTCGCCCGTAGTTGCTTGCACATTGTTTCTGTATAGCTACGCTCCTGTAGGAACTTAAGGAATACAATACCATTAATATTTCATTTATAATAATTCTTTGTCTTTCATATGAATTATCGTTACTTGATGCATTGTGTTTCTTTGTTTACATTGAACATGACGTCATATCTTAAATAACGTCACAAGTAAAATCCCTAACAACAGAACCAAAATTGGAAACGTTACGGTATTTCCGTTTCTTTTTTTAACAAATATTTAAGTTACAAAAAATTAATTCATACAGACTTCGTTCTCATTTACAGGTAATGCCTGCCTCATATATACACCTTATTGCTAATCCCGGCTGACGTTGCCGCTTGAACTTTTGACATGTATACAACAATCACTTTTCAATTGTGGCGTCGGATATTTTGTTTAATGACGTCAAAATTTTACGGAACCTGTGTGATATCAAGCAATGGCGGACAAACAGCGATAAGGTGTATTAGTCATGACAGTGTGTTTTTCAGTTACCATGGATACTGGTTATTTTTTAATTATGTTTTTTTAGATTGTCAGTAAAATGTATAAATAATTGATGACCTGTGTAATGAGATTCAAATATTTTGACTATATGGTTTTTTTATTTTGCAAAATTAAGTCCTGCTTATTGTTTTACAATTATACATATTATATATACCTATACTACGTCTGACTTGGTTCTCTCTCACTTTGACAGGTTGGGCTCAAGTCATGAAACATGGGGTGGTGCCAGGTTTGTGGGATGAACACGTTTTTCTGGGGTCGAAAAACCCCACAAAACTGGGGTAAAAAACTTCGTTCATAGTTTTCACATAAACTGTGAAAAACCGCACCATGTCAGCTGTTGCGGTAATCTTTATCCAACATGAACTTTTGTTTACGTTAAGTTGTTTGCCATGGCAATAATTATTCTTTTGTGTAAGTCTCAGGACAAATGGGCTTCATAACCGGAAGTGTAAAAATCAAGTCATTTATCAATAATATCATATCATTTCTTTACTTTCTAGACAAATTGTCTTTCTCACTAACTTTGCAGACTAACATTACTCCATCTTGAACAACAATGCATGAGCAGTATGAAACAAAGCTTTCTATTGGTTGATTAATCTTTTGACTTTTGTTAAATTCTATGGAGGGCATAATTAACAAAACAATACCAAAAACTGTTTTTCATTTTGTATCGGAGATGCTGAAATTTTCTCCCTTTGCAAGAATAAAGAATGACTCAAAATGAACTATATTACTGTGTAAGAACAGAATAATTAAGTGAAGATATAAATGAAACTATCTTATGATGATTTAAAATATAGTTTCCAACTTACTATATATTTTATAGAATACTTTGCTATTCTTATGGAAGAATTATACCTTTTAAATGAACTTGTTAAAATAGAGCTATAATAGAAATATAACAAAATGCTTGTAAACGACCATGCAAGGGAGATGTAACCAGTCACCCCTTTTTGGAGAAACTTCAAAAGAAGTAATGAATATATATATATAAAGTTTATAATATAAAGATTGAATAAAAACATTTAGTTGTGTCTGTTCTTTCTTCGAATATAGTTATTAACATGTTTTTTATTCCGGTTGCGGAAATTTCTCGCTACATTGAAGACCTGTTGGTGACCTTCTGCTGTTGTTTTTTTATTTGGTCGGGTTGTTGTCTCTTTGACACATTCCCCATTTCCATTCTCAATTTTATTAACATGTTTTTTTATTCTTATATACTCCACAATTCTCCTTTTATAATAATGTATGTATATAATGCTTCTTTGTTATAATAGGATTTGACATCTGTATTGATATGTGACAGCATGTAGTTTATTGTATAAAAACCACACACACAAGTTTTTATCAAATTTGACTGACTTTAACGCCCTTCTATGATCGATTATAAGCTTTTCTTGTATTTCTTATATAACTCTATTTCAACAAGTTCATTTAAAAGGTATAATTCTTCCATAAGAATAGCAAAGTATTCTATAAAATATATAGTAAGTTGGAAACTATATTTTAAATCATCATAAGATAGTTTCATTTACATCTTCACTTAATTATTCTGTTCTTACACAGTAATATAGTTCATTTTGAGTCATTCTTTATTCTTGCAAAGGGAGATAATTTCAGCATCTCCGATACAAAATGAAAAACAGTTTTTGGTATTGTTTTGTTAATTATGCCCTCCATAGAATTTAACAAAAGTCAAAAGATTAATCAACCAATAGAAAGCTTTGTTTCATACTGCTCATGCATTGTTGTTCAAGATGGAGTAATGCTAGTCGGCAAAGTTAGTGAGAAAGACAATTTGTCTAGAAAGTAAAGAAATGATATGATATTATTGATAAATGACTTGATTTTTACACTTCCGGTTATGAAGCCCATTTGTCCTGAGACTAACACAAAAGAATAATTATTGCCATGGCAAACAACTTAGCGTAAACAAAAGTTCATGTTGGATAAAGATTACCACAACAGCTGACATGGTGCGGTTTTTCACAGTTTATGTGAAAACTATGAACGAAGTTTTTTACCCCAGTTTTGTGGGGTTTTTCGACCCCAGAAAAACGTGTTCATCCCACAAACCTGACACCACCCCATGTTTCATGACTTGAGCCCAACCTGTTTGACTTTTAGTTTCAGCAGTTCAGTTATCATGAATAACGACATGACATTGACAAACACCGAAGAAAAAGACTTTTTTCTATTTGTTTCATTGGCACATTTACTATATAGTTTAAATATATTGCCCTATATCCTACATGTTATAATTTTCCATGCCATTTTCTTTTTCTTTTGCTCGAAAAGACAACACAGCCGCTTACAACAATGAAAATAAAATAACAAACCGTGTAAGACGAACTCGCCCCAAATTTCTTCTGACTCGCCCCCATTTAGTAAAATTGTATTTTGATCTTTCAGTCTTTTTAGTACTTGGTTAGTATTATAAATTCCAGTCTTAAAGAAAGTTGTTTTTGTTTTGAAGCTAAAGTAAAGTAAAGTAAAGTAAAGTAATCTTTATTTAAAGTCGGGTTTCATATATACATAATAACAAAGAACATGAGCTCTTAAGAGCTCTTTAACCGACTGATATTATTAAATAAACAAAACATACATGTAATAACATCAGATACACATACAACACAAACATACAGACATCACATATATATATTAATACATAGATAGCACGTGTAGAATAAAAGCTAAGCAAGATATATTAAAACAAATGTCTAATATCAGCACATGTTAGTAAAGGAATTACCTTAATCAAAGGTAATTCATCTGAATTTTTGTGGGCAAAACTATGTAAAACTTTTTTTTCACATTCATCTGATGTATTTGTATGTTTTGCTTACAACTCACCAATACAGTCTAGCTATTCTAAATCTCTAAAAAGTGAGTTAACAACACTAGAAAAGATAGAACAAGACCTGAGTAAGTTTTCAAATTCAGGGGAGACTATCATGACTATCATTATGGGGGACCTAAATGCCCATATTAATGAAAATGATTTGGATTTTATTTCATCTGATCACGTTAAAAGTTTACAAGATATACTTCCTAATTCATATTTGGCAGATAATGTACAGTATAGGAGATATTGTATTAAAAAGAATATTAAGACTGATGAATACGGAAAACGTGTATTAGAGCTTTGCATATCATCTAGAAGCCGAATTCTAAATGGAAGAACTTTAGGGGATACATAAGTTAAACCCACTTCCCATCAATATAATGGTAGTGCTGTTGTTGATTATTGTATTGTTAGTAATAATATGCTAAAAAATGTATGTTTTTTTACTGTAAAGGATTTTACCGTCCACTCTGATCACTGTCCTATAAATGTATGTTTATCTTTAAATTTTTCTCAAGTACAACAAAAAGTTGGGAGACCAATACCTAAGGGTTTACATTGGAACAATGAGGTTCAAAAATGTTATACAGAGATGATGTTATCAATAGAAGTTGAATCTAATGTAAAATCATTCTTAAGTAAAGACAGAGTACCACAAAGAAATGGGGTGGATGAAGCCACCGAGGATTTAACAGATATTTTTAACAACATTGTCGATAAACTAAGAAGTCAATTAAATCTTCCTAAGGGTAACAGGTTTAAATCTAAAAAACGTAAACGAAAGAAATCTAGTTTAGGGTTTGACAGCGAGTGTGAATCAATGTATCGTAATTTAATCCAATCTTCTCGTTCACTCTCTAAGGGTTCTGTAAACGAAGAAAAGTTGAAGAATTACTATGGGCTAAAAAAGCAGTTCAAAAAAATAGTACGAAAAAAAAACACGACAGTTTAAAGCAAAGATGCTTGATTCCTTGCTGGAATTAGAAGACAAAAACCCCAAAGCTTATTGGGATACTATTAATAAATTTAAATATTCTGACAAGGACATCAGTGACCAGAGTTCCAATATTCCCTCTGATGAATGGTATAATTGTTTTAATAAACTATTAAATGTAGATTGTAGTAATGAACAGGATGATTTTCCTACAGGGTTTAATGTTTTTCTTGATTATGACATACATATGAAGGAAGTGTAGAAAGCTATAAAAAGTTTAAAGAATAACACAAGTGTAGGTTTTGACTGTATAAGTAATGAGATGCTTAAACATTCTAGTGTGAATATGTTGAATTGTATTTGCAAACTTTTCAATATCATTTTGAAATCAACTTTATTTCCTAGTAGTTGGACAGAAAGTATGATTAAACCTCTTTTTAAATCAGGAGACGTTAGAGATCCAAGTAACTACAGAGGTATAGCAATATCTAGCTATTTAAGTAAGTTGTTTGTAAAGATCTTGTGCAACAGATTAGATTTTTTTGTAACTGAGAACAACATACTATGTCAAAATCAAATAGGCTTTAGAAAAGCTAATAGAACAATTGATCATGTTTAACTTTATACATTAAAATCCATTATGGATAAAATGTTTAGGGCAAAAAAAATATCTATATTGCTGTTTTGTTGATTTTAGAAAAGCCTTTGACACAGTCCGGAGGAATTTTCTGTTTTCTAAACTTTTTGAGCAAGGTATTAGTGGCAATATTTTCCATTTAATTAAAGATATGTACACATGTGTTAAATATTCAGTTAAACTAGATTCCGGACTGACTGATTCCATACTCTCAAATGTTGGTGTTAAACAAGGGTGTATACTGAGTCCCCTTCTTTTCAATTTATTTATGAATGACTTTCCAGGATACCTTGATAAAAAGTGTGATCCAGTAAATATAGGAAATACAAGCCAAAATTGTTTAATGTATGCAGATGACATAATTTTAATGTCTCAAACCAAAGAAGGGCTACAAAATTGTTTATCCTCATTGGAACTTTATTGTCAAAAATGGCAATTATCATTGAATATAGAAAAAACTCAAATAATAGTATTTAACAAATCAGGTAAATTATTGAAATAAAATTGAGAAAGGAAATGGTGAATATGTCAAAGCGACAACCACCCGACCATAGAGCAAACAACAGCCGAAGGCAACCAATGGGTCTTCAATGTAGCGAGAATTCCCGCACCCGTAGGTGTCCTTCAGCTGGCCCCTAAAATATGCATAATAGTACAGTGATAATGGACGTCATACTAAACTCCGAATTATACACAAGAAACTAAAATTTAAAATCATACAAGACTAACAAAGGCCAGAGGCTCCTGACTTGGGACAGGCGCAAAATTGCGGCGGGGTTAAACATGTTTATGAGATCTCAACCCTCCCCCTATACCTCTAGCCAATGTAGAAAAGTAAAAGAATAACAATACGCACATTAAAATTCAGTTCAAGAGAAGTCCGAGTCTGATGTCAAAAGATGTAACAAAAGAAAATAAATAAAATGACAATAATACATAAATAACAACAGACTACTAGCAGTTAACTGACATGCCAGCTCCAGACCTCAATTAAACTGATTGAAAGATTATGTCTTCATCATATGAATATCAGGTACAATCCCTCCCGTTAGGGGTTTAGTATCATACTATCATAAAATATATGAGAAGAACATAACCCGTGTCATGCCAACAACTGTTTTTTTTAGAAATAAATGTGTTTAGTTCCGATGCAAAGACCCTATCAGTGAATCAATGTTAAAGCCAAAATATGCAATCTTTAATGACCTGACCACAGTATCGTAACTATATCCCCTTATAATAAGTCTATTTAAAGGTTTTGTTAGTTTCTGAGGAGAATACTGACATTTTTGAAAGACTGTAATTTTTATTTTGAGCAAAATCTGATCAAAAGTGTTCAAGAGTATAAATACCTAGGTATTGTAATGAGAGCATCTGGTTCTTTCAGTACTGCAGTTGAAGATCTTAGTAAGAAAGCACTTAAAGTAATTTTCATGATTAAACGTAAATTTCACTGTACACATAATAATACACCTTTGCTTTTAAAACTTTTTGACTCCTGTGTAAAACCAGTCCTTCTCTATGGAAGTGAATTGTGGGGTCCGTACATTCGTAAGGTTCATCATAACCTTTTGGCTAAAATGGCCGTATTTACACACCAAATTTTACTCTGAGTACAGACTAACCTATACACCTGCAACAGTTTTAAGGGATGGCAGGAACTAGATATATATATATATATAAATTTTAAATGCATTTTATGTTTCAGAAAATTATAAACTTTTCTAGATTTTGCTTTCCATTTTTTTTCGTTCCTGCAGAAGGTGCAAAAATTAACTAAGTAGTGAAAACGATTGAGAAGCTCCCCTCATATAATCAATGTTGTGAGTAGTATTGATTTAAATGGACAATAGATGGACAATAGACACCTGTAAACAATAGGTGATTTAACAGGTTTAAACTGAATAACTGAGTGGACCGTATCAAATGAAACTCGGGTGTTTGTTTATTTTGCTATCTTCTGCAGACTGGAAAAAAATGAACATCAAAATCCAGGTAAGGTTATAATTTTCTGAAACGTAGACTTCATATAACTTTTATATATCTAGTTCCTGCCATGCCTTAAAACTTTCCTGGGTGTACCAATTTGTCTGTACTCATAGTAATTTTGGAGGTGTAAACACGGCCATATTTTTCAATTCCTTATGATGAACCTTAACCTGGACAAAAGATTAACACAAGGTTCAAATGATGATTTAGAAAAAAACTTTTTTAAATTTTGCTCCTGAAAAGGTTCACATTCGATATTGTAAATATGTACTTGGTGCCACTAAATATGCTCCTAATATTGCCAGTATGGCAGAACTTGGTCGTTATCCAATCTTTATGTCACCCGATCGACAATGTCGGGTGACATATTGCTTTTCCTCTGTTTCTTTTTCCCTATTATTATTATGTCACCCGATCGACAATGTCGGGTGACATATTGCTTTTCTTATGTTTCTTTGTTATGGCACCCTCAACGGAGTTGGGGTGACGTATTGTTATTCTACGTTTCTTTTTTTTCTTATTATTTTTATTATTTTTCTTCCACACATTTTGTCCAGGAGATTTCTCGAAATCCAAAGGACCAAAGTTGATGGAACTCTATTATATTGTGGACCCTTAGGTGAAGAGTTGCAGTCACCATGGAATGGTTCAAGATGGCTGCCGTTTCCATGGAAACTGCAAAAATGTGAAAAATTTTCAAAATTCTAAATTCTTCATTATAAGACCCAAGTGGATGAAACTTTGTGGAAGTGTCACTTGATGTGCCTAGATGTGCATGCAATATCAAGAGGTTCCAAAATGGCCGCCATTGTCATGGAAACAGGGCGAAAGTTTAACATTGACCCTATGGGAAAACACATAAAACCTACATTTTCTTGAAGAATATAGCATCAATCCCAATGAAACTTAATAGATATGTAACATGGCATGTACCAATGTGGCACCTGTCTTTGGAATTTTGGAAATGGTAACTGTTACCATGGAAACAGCAAAATTTTCAAAAATTTCAAAATGCTCCAAACGACATGAAATTTTACAACAATGTTAATAAACATTTGTAAAAGTGCTCTTTGACTTTGAAATTTTCAAAATGGCTGCCGCTCACCTGGCAATGGGAGAAGGGTGCCATCCGTTATTGCTAGCAATTACAAATCTAGTTATGTCACCCGATCGACAATGTCGGGTGACATATTGCTTTTCCTCTGTTTCTTTTTCTGTATTATTATTATTATTATTATTATACTTCCACCTATTTTGTCCGGCATGTTTTTTGGAGTGAAATGGAACCAATCTTAATGATAGTTCACTATAAGGTGGAACACAAAATGTCGGGGTGCAGGTGGGTCTAAGACCATAAAAAAGGCTGCCGTTTCCATGGAAACAGAATAATTGTGAAAAATTCCAGTTTTTGGTTTTGGGGAATAATTTGGAGATTCTTAAACTCAGAATCATCATATTTTGATACAATGTAGGTGCCAGCCATATACTGGTTTTAGATGATTTTGGCAATCATTGGAACTACTATGTTGCCATGGAAACTGCACCAAAAATTTCAAAAATATGAAAATGCTCCAAATTTTTTGAAACTTCATGGTAACGATGAGCAACATTGGTAGATGTGGAATTTGGCGTTGGAATTTCCAAAATGTCTGCCGTTACCATGGAAACAGAGCAAAAATGGTCAAAATGGTCCAAAAACACCTAAAAGTGGCATTTACTTTCTTAAAAGGGTAGGTCAAATCCATTGAAACTCTGATGGTATGTTCCCTCCCATGTACCAATGTGGTATCTGCCATTAGAAATTTGGAATGGTCTGTGTAACCATAGAAACCAGCCAAAATTTCAAAAATTTCAAAATGCTCAAAAAGTAATGAAACTTACTATGATTGTTGACTGTCAAGTCTACATGAAACTTTTGGAGTTGGAATTTCCAAAATGGCTACCGTTGCCATGGAAACTGGAAAAATGTCAAATATTTTCAAAATGCTCCAAACTTAATGAAACTTAATAATATTGTCAACTGGCATGTATAGATGAGACTTTTGACTTTGAAACTTTCAAAATGGCTGCCGTTGCCATGGAAACAACAAAAATGTCATATTTTTAAAAATGATCTAAATGAACTGAAAATTTACAGAAAAATGTATAGCCATGCAAGTATGTGCATTCACTGTTAAAAGTTTTTGAAATGGCTGCCGCTTAGTGGCAATGGGGGGAAGGGTGACATCCGCTATTGCTTGCAATGGCAATTCTAGTTATGTCACCCGATCGACAATGTCGGGTGACATATTGCTTTTCCTCTGTTTCTTTGTTATTATTATTATTCTTCCAACTATTTTGTCCGCCACTTTTCTCGGAGCCAATGGAACCAATCTTAATGATAGTTAAGTATAATAGGGAACACAAAATTGCGGGTTGCAGTAGGGTCTAAGACCATAAAAAATGGCTGCCGTTTCCATGGAAACGGAACAATTGTGAAAAATTCCACTTTTTGTTTTTTTGGAATAATTTGGAGATGCTTAAACTCAGAATCATCATATTTTAATACAATAAAGGTGCCACCCATATACTGGTTTTGGATGATTTTGGCAATCATTGGAACTACTATGTTGCCATGGAAACTACACCAAAAATTTCAAAAATATGAAAATGCTCCAAATTTTTTGAAACTTTATCATAACGATGAGCAACTTTGGTAGATGTGGAATTTGGCGTTGGAATTTCCAAAATGTCTGCCGTTTCCATGGAAACAATGCAAAAAGGTCAAAATGCTCCAAAAACTTCCGGGTTTGGTGAATAACTTTGGTATGCTTGAACTTAAAATCATCAAATTTTTACACAATATAGTTATCCACTATATACAGGTTTTGATTGATTTTGACAATCATTGGAACTACTCTGTTACCATGGATACAGGATCAAATATCTCAAAAATTTCAAAATGCTCCAAAATTGATGAAACTTAATATGATAGTTGACTGGCAAGTCTGGATGAGACTTTTGACTTTGGAATTTCCAAAATGGCCACCGTTGCCATGGAAACTGCAAAAAACTCAAAATTTCTCAAAATGCTTTGAACTTAATGAAACTTGATATTATTGTTAACTGCCAAGTACAGATGACACTTTTGACTTTGAAATTTTCAAAATGGCTGCCGTTGCCATGGAAACAGCAGAAATGTGATTTTCTTTAAAATGCTCTGAATGTACTGAAAATTTACAGAAAGATGTATTGCCATAAATATATGTGCATTCACTGTTAAACAATTTTGAAATGGCTGCCGGTTAGTGGCAATAGGGGAAGGGTGACATCCGCTATTGCTTGCAATGGCAATTCTAGTTATTATTATTATTCTTCCACCTTTTTTTGTCCGACAGGTTTTTTGGAGTAAAATGGAACCAATCTTAATGATAATTCACTATAAGGAGGAACACAAAATTTCGGTTGCAGTAGGGTCTAAGACCATAAAAAATGGATGCCGTTTCCATGGAAACGGAACAATTGTGAAAAATTCCAGTTTTTGGTTCTGTGAATAATTTAGAGATGCTTAAACTCAGAATCATCATATTTTATCACAATGTAGGTGCCAGCCATATATTGGTTTTGGATGATATTGGCAATCATTGGAACCACTATGTTGCCATGGAAACTACCCCAAAAATTTCAAAAATTTCAAAATGCTCCAAATTTTTTGAAACTTTGTAGTAACGATGAGCAACTTTGGTAGATGCGTAATTTGGCGTTGGAATTTCCAAAATGTCTGCCGTTACCATGGAAACAGTGCATAAGTGTCAAAATGCTCTAAAAACCTCAGGGTTTGTTAAATAATTTTGGTATGCTAGAACTTGAAATCATCAAATTTTTACACAATATAGTTGTCCACTATATACAGCTTTTGAATGATTTTGACAATCATTGGAACTCTTCTGTTACCATGGATACAGGACCAAATATTTCAAAAATTTCAAAATGCTCCTAAATTGATCAAACTTAATATGATTGTTGACTGGCAAGTCTGGATGATACTTTTGACTTTGGAATTTCCAAAATGGCCACCGTTGCCATGGAAACTGCAAAAAAGTCAAAAATTCTCTAAATGCTTTGAACTTAATGAAACTTGGTATTATTGTTAACTGGCAAGTAAAGATGAAACTTTTGACTTCAAAATTTTCAAAAATGGCTGCCGTTGCCATGGAAACAGAAGAAATGTGAATTTTTTTTAAATGCTCTGATTGTACTGAAAATTTTCAGAAAGATGTATTGCCATGCATATATGTGCATTCACTGTTCAACAATTTTAAAATGGCTGCCGCTTAGAGGCAATTTGGGGAAGGGTGACATCCGCTATTGCTTGCAATGGCAATTCTAGTTATTATTATTTTTCTTCCACCTAATTTTGTCCGGCAGTTTTCTCAGAGCCAAAGGAACCAATCTGAATGATGGTGCACTATAACAAGGAACCCTGACTTTCCTGTTGCTTTCCGGTATTGGAACTAAAAACATGGCTGCCATCACCATGGAAACGGAAAAATGGTGAAAAAATATAATTTTGGAGTTAGGTGAATTGTTTGAGAATGCTTAACCTTAAAATCTTTAGATTTTAATACAATGTAGGTGCCCACTATATACTGCTTTGGGATGATTTTGGCAATCATTGGAACTGCTATGTTGCCATGGATACTACACCAAAAATTTCCAAAATATGGAAATGCTCCAAATTTTATAAAACTTTACAGTAACGATGAGCAACATTGGTATATCTGGAATTTGGCGTTGGAATTTTGAAAATGTCTGCCGTTACCATGGAAACAATCCAAAACAAGTCAAAATGGTCCAAAAACCTTAAAGTGGCATTTACTTTCTTAAAATGGTAGGTCAAATTTAACGAAACTTTGATGGTATGGTCCCTCCAATGTACCAATGTGGTATATGCCATTAAATTTTGGGAATGGTCTCTGTTGCCATAGGAACCATCACAAATGTCAAAATTTTCAAAAATTTCAAAATGCTCCAAAATTGATGAAACGTAATATGTTTGTAGACTGGCAAGTCTGGATGGGACTTTTGAAGATGGAATTTCCAAAATGGCCACCGTTGCCATGGAAACTGCAAAAAAGTCAAACATTTATAAAATGCTTTGAACTTTATGAAACTTGATATTATTGTTTACTGGCAAGTAGAGATGAGACTTTTGACTTTGAAACTTTCAAAATGGCTGCCGTTGCCATGGAAACAGCAAAAATGTGAAATTTTCTAAAATGCTCTGAATGTACTGAAAATTTACAGAAAGTTGTATTGCCATCCAAATATGTGCATTCACTGTTAAAAGTTTTTGAAATGGCTGCCGCTTAGTGGCAATGGGGGGAAGGGTGACATCCGCTATTGCTTGCAATGGCAATTCTAGTTATATTTGTTATTTTGCAATCTCTTAAATACTGGCTATATTTGTATAAAGACCCTCTTTTGAATTTTTCAAAATTAGCAAATAAGAAAATCGAAGAAGTTGATTGTACCTTTCCATGTACTTTCAATAAACACATTTTTAAGTTTCTAAAATTAATTAATTTTGACCATGTTTGGAATAATAAAGGAACTATGTCAGAAGGAAAACTCATATCTGCAGTGAAAAAGATATTACAAGAAAGATATGGAAATTATTTTTTCTCATGTTTGTCAGGTGAAAAGCAAAACAAACTACGCACATATTACAAGTTAAAAGAGGAATATAAACATGAGACTTATACAAAGTTAAATATCCCAAAACAATATGTTGGACAATTATGTAAATTAAGAATTTCTAACCACAATTTACACATTGAAAAAGGCAGATATTGGATCAAAGAATATGTACACATTGTATTGATAACAAAATTGAAGATGAGTTTCATTTCATATGTGAATGCAACCTCTATCACGAGGAGAGGGAAAAGTTTTATGATGACATTGTTAATATTATACCATGTTTTTGCAATTTAGATAATTTTGATAAATTTAAATATTTAATGAACTGTTCGGAGACTGATGTTCTCACCAGATTTCTTATATATATAGACAAATGTATTTTGATTAGACATTCATCAGTGGGAATAATTGCATAATATTGACATGTGAGTTTTGTCTCTTGCTTGTTATAAGTGTCAAAATTGTTGTCTGTTATGTTTATTTTTGTTTTGTATATGTTTTTTTTATATGTGTTTTTGTGTTTCAGCGATGATCCTTTTGTACTGGATTTTATACTGAATAAAATTAGTTAGTTAGTTAGTTAGTTAGTCATACATAGTAGCACATAGTATTTATATAAGAGTAGCACATGCAAACTTAAACACTTTAAGCACAAACAAAAGACTGCATGCAGCTATAGCAAAGGTAATGCATAAGCAAAAGAAATAAATGGCTAAATGAAAAATAAAAATAACTGCAAAAAGATAAAACATAAAAAAAAACCAAACAAACAGCAGGCTTCGAGATCAAGTTATGGGGCAGCAAGTAAGTACATTATTTACAAGAACTGCATGTACATTTTTCTGAAAAACACCAGGTGGAGATAAAATTTTTGAACTGGCCAAAAGTTGATAAGCTCCTTGCCTCATTTGGCAAGGAGTTCCAGAGTTTTGCTGCCTCATAACTAAAGCTTTTCTTACCATACCTTGTTGTTTTTGGCCGTGGTATATCTGCTATGCCTTTGTACCTGAAGTTATATGAATTTTCTTTAATATCTACTAAATTATGTAGGAATTCTGGACTTGATTTATTTATTATTTTATATGTCTCTAATGCCATGGTTCTCAATCTTCTGATTTTTAGTGCTGGTAGTTAGATTGTTCAAGAAGTGTATTGTAAGAATTTGTGTAGTCGTCATAAATAAATCTGAGTGCTCTTTCTTGTAATTTTTCTATTTTCTTTGTGTTTTGTTCACTGCAGAAGTGCCATGTAAGAGGACAGTAGCTGAGGTTTGACATGATAAATGAGTGGTATATTGTAAGTTTTGAAAGTCTGGTGAGATGAGTGCCAATTCTTTTAAGAACGTTAAGTTGTCGTGCAGCTTTTTTGCAAATATTTGAGATGTGAGTGTTGAAATCCAGTTTAAAATCTATTGTTACACCGAGAAGTTTCACTTCGTCGTCACATTTTATGTTGAATCCATTTAGGTTGAAAGTAATATTTTGAGTGTGTGTATTTTACCTTTGGAAATTGCCTGGAATTTTTCTGGGTTTGCCTGCATTTTGTTGAAAGAGAACCATGAGATTAGGGAATTACTATCTTCCTCTAAGGGTTTAATAACTGATTCCAAAGTAGTACCTGTTTTTGAGAGGGTGTTATCATCAGAATAGTTGTATAAATCACAGTGTTTGACAAAAAGAAAAATATCATTTATGAAAACATTAAATAATACAGGGCCTAGTATAGATCCCTGAGAAACACCTTTATATATATCTTGCATTTGACTGATACTCTGGCTTATTTTTACACACTGTTTTCTTGCAGTCAGATAGCTTTTGAGTAATTCCAGAGCAGATGGACTAAGGCCATATTTTTCCAATTTTAAAAGAAGTAAATCATGTGGGAGACAGTCAAAGGCTTTACTTAGGTCTATTAATATAGCCGCTAAATATTTATTGTTATCCAGTGCCTTTTTCCAATCTTCCAAAATTTTGAGTAATGTTGACTGGCAGCCATAACCAGCTCGAAATGCCGCAAGAAAATGGTCGAAAATATCAACAAAGTATTTAGTAAGTTGATTTTCTATGGCTGTTTCAAAATGTTTAGATATAGCAGGTAAAACACTAACTGGTCTATAATTACCCTTTTCAAGAACACTGTTTTTTTGTGAACAGGTGCCACTTGGGCAATTTTTAATGAGTCTGGAAAAATGGAAGTGGATAATGATAAATTTACAAGCTGTGTGATAGGTTTAATCACTACAGGTTTAGCAGCGTAGAAGCTATAATTTGATGGAGGTGAACATTGGTGAAAGAATACTTCTAGCAGTTTTGAGATGTTACAGTCTGTGCATGGAGATACCAAATGTATCCATAGCTTTGCCTGTGTTTAGTTTTCCTATTGCTTTAAAAATTTCAGTTTCTCATGATAATGTATGTGAAGTTAGCAGCCGGTTCGTTATTCGATATTCGATATTCAATATTCAATATCCAACCGGCTGCTAGCAGTCGGTTGGATATTCAAAATTAAGTTGAAAATCATAAAAGCAGAAATACTAAATAGCATTAAAGTATGATTTTAATAGTAAAGAGGACTGATAAGATACGTAGGAAATCGTTTCATGACTTCTTCTAACTGCCGTAAATTCTCGAATGTAAACCCTTTTCTAACTGGCATATTTGTCTTTATGTAATATAGATTTTTGTCAATTAAGGAACTTCAAAGATGTACTTTTATATATTATATTTCTTAAAACAAAAACTAAAACCGATCACGTTAGTGTAGCAGGAACAATTCTGCCTAAGATTCGGGGATGCGGACCACAGCTAATTCTAGTTTGTAAACTGATGTGTGCGGAAAACGACTGATGCCAAAAGTGATGCGCTATAATATATCTAAGAAATTGAAAACCAAAAACATAAAACAATATATAATGTAATTAACAAAGTACAACTTTTATTATCATATGCCAAAAGTAATTAGAAATGGAGCATTCAATATCTTCAATTTATTCGTACTTATAAGGCATGTAGCAACTGCACTTACGTACTATGGAGGCATGTAACAAATGCACTAACCTAAACTCTGGTTGGAAAGCTTGGCTTTCCTTGGTTGGACTGAATGTCAGTCCTCAGAGGAATCAACTAAATGGTTTCAAATCAATTATCTAAAATACATAAGTCTTTCGCAGAAGGTAATCAAAGGTTTTGCGACGATGCATATATTTAACTTTACAATATAAATAAATATCTTTAACCAATGAATTCAAATAGCAAAAGCTTTGTCATTTAACAAATATATACTTAATAAGTTTCAAGTAAATCCTTAAATAAAGAAATATGAAATTTATAGTTTTAAACAAGGGAAATAATAATAACATAATAATCCTAACTGCCACATTAGAAACATTTTCGAATATAAATAGAAATATTTATGGAAAGCCCAAAAAAGAAATGTATAGTGAAAATCTACCTGAGACCGCTTAAACGAGAGTGAGACCCCCTGGTCTTTCAATTTCCACAAAATTCAACCAAATCATAGACTCTGTATATATAAAGGTTGTATCAGACGGATTTTCCAGAAAAATGTCATCTTCGATATCTACGGAGAGCATAGATTGTCACTTTTTAGCTAAAAATTGTCAAAATTTAAGGACAAAGTGCACAGGGCAATAGTGACAGCCCCCTGATCTCACAATCTTTCTAATATTATGCAGACATTTAGTTAAAAGGTAGATACAAACGTTACTAAAAGGAATTTGGGTACATTTCCTGTCTTCAGTGTATACGGAGCATCCAAAGTGCCAGTTGGATATTCAAAATTTATAGTGAAAATCTACCTGAGACGCTTAAACGAAGGTGAGACCCCCTGGTCTTTCAATGTCCACAAAATTCAACTAAATCATAGACTCTGTATATATAAAGGTTGTATCAGACGGATTTTCCAGAAAAATGTCATCTTCGATATCTTTGGAGTGCATCGATTGTCACTTTTTAGCTAAAAATTGTCAAAATTGTAAGTCAAAGGCCACAGGGCAATGGTGAGAGCCTCCTGATCTCTCAATCTTTCTAATATTATGCAGACATTTAGTTAAAAGGTAGATATAAACGTGACTAAAAGGAATTTGGGAACACTTCCTCTCGTCAGTGTATACGGAGCGCCCAAAGTGCCAGTTGGATAATCAAAATTTATAGTGACAATCTACCTGAGACCACTTAAACGATGGTGAGACTCCCTGGTCTTTCAATGTCCACAAAGTTCAACTAAATCATAGACTCTGTATATATAAAGGTTGTAGCAGACGGATTTTCCAGAAAAATGTCATCTTCGATATCTACGGAGAGCATAGATTGTCACTTTTTAGCTAAAAAATGTCAAAATTTTAGGACAAAGGGCACAGGGCAATGGTGAGAGCCCCCTGATCTCTCAATCTTTCTAATATTATGCAGACATTTAGTTAAAAGGTAAATACAAAAGTGATTAAAAGGAATTCGGATACACTTCCTGTCTTCTGTGTATACGGAGCGCCCAAAGTGGCAGTTGGATATTCAATTTTTTTATAGTGAAAATCTACCTGAGACCGCTTAAACGAGAGTGAGACCCCCTGGTCTTTCAATGTCCACACAATTCAACTAAATCATAGACCCTGTATATATAAAGGTTGTATCAGACGGAATATCCAGAAAAATGTCATCTTCGATATCTACGGAGAGCATAGATTGTCATTTTTTAGCTAAAAATTGTCAAAATTTTAGGACAAAGGGCACAGGGCAATAGTGACAGCCCCCTGATCTCTCAATCTTTCTAATATTATGCAGACATTTGGTTAAAAGGTAGATACAAACGTGACTAAAACGAATGTGGGTACACTTCCTGTCTTCAGTGTATACGGAGCACCCAAAGTGCCAGTTGGATATTCAAAATTTATAGTGAAAATCTACCTGAGACCGCTTAAACGAGAGTGAGACCCCCTGGTCTTTCAATGTCCACAAAATTCAACTAAATCATAGACTCTCTATATATAGAGGTTGTATCAGACGGATTTTCCAGAAAAATGTCATCTTCGATACCTACGGAGAGCATAGATTGTCACTTTTTAGCTAAAAATTGTCAAAATTTTAGGACAAAGGGCACAGGGCAATGGTGAGAGCCCCCTGATCTCTCAATCTTTCTAATATTATGCAGACATTTTGTTAAAAGGTAGACACAAACGTGACTGAAAGGAATCTGGGTATACTTCCTGTCTTCAGTGTATACGGAGCATCCAAAGTGCCAGTTGGATATTCAAAATTTATAGTGAAAATCTATCTGAGACCGCTTAAACGAGGGTGAGACCCCCTGGTCTTTCAATGTCCACAAAATTCAACTAAATCATAGACTCTGTATATATAAAGGTTGTATCAGACGGATTTTCCATAAAAATGTCATCTTCGATATCTATGGAGAGCATCGATTGTCACTTTTTAGCTAAAAATGGTCAAAATTTTAGGACAAAGGCCACAGGGCAATGGTGAGCGCCCCCTGATCTCTCAATCTTTCTAATATTATGCAGACATTTAGTTAATTTAAGGTAAATGCAAACGTGACTAAAAGGAATTTGGATACACTTCCTGTCTTCAGTGTATACGGAGCGCCGAAAGTGCCAGTTGTATATTCAATTTTTTTATAGTGAAAATCTATCTGAGACCGCTTATACGAGGTTGAGACCCCCTGGTCTTTCAATGTCCACACAATTCAACTAAATCATAGACTCTGTATATATAAAGGTTGTATCAGACGAATTTTCCAGAAAAATGTCATCTTCGGTATCTACGGAGAGCATAGATTGTCACTTTTTAGCTAAAAATTGTCAAAATTTTAGGATAAAGGGCACAGCTAGGGCAATAGTGAGAGCCCCCTGATCTCTCAATCTTTCTAATATTATGCAGACATTTAGTTAAAATGTAAATGCAAACGTGACTAAAAGGAATTTGGGTACACTTCCTGTCTTCAGTGTATACGAAGCATCCAAAGTGCCAGTTGGATATTCGAAATTTATAGTGAAAATCTACCTGAGATCGCTTAAACGAAGGTGAGACCCTCTGGTCTTTCAATGTCCACAAAATTCAACTAAATCATAGACTCTGTATATATAAAGGTTGTATCAGACGGATTTTTCAGAAAAATGTCATCTTCGATATCTATGAAGAGCATCGATTGCCACTTTTTAGCTAAAAATTGTCAAAATTTTAAGACAAAGGCCGCAGGGCAATGGTGAGAGCCTCCTGATCTCTCAATCTTTCTAATATTATGCAGACATTTAGTTAAAAGGTAGATATAAACGTGACTATAAGGAATTTGGGAACACTTCCTCTCGTCAGTGTATACGGAGCGCCCAAAGTGCCAGTTTGATATTCAAAATTTATAGTGAAAATCTACCTGAAACCACTTAAACAAGGATGAGACCCCCTGGTCTTTCAATGTCCACAAAATTCAACTAAATCATAGACTCTGTATATATAAAGGTTGTAGCAGACGGATTTTCCAGAAAAATGTCATCTTCGATATCTACGGAGAGCATAGATTGTCACTTTTTAGCTAAAAAATGTCCAAATTTTAGGACAAAGGGCACAGGGCAACAGTGAGAGCCCCCTGATCTCTCAATCTTTCTAATATTATGCAGACATTAAGTTAAAAGGTAAATACAAACGTGACTGAAAGGAATTTGGTTACACTTCCTGTCTTCAGTGTATACGGAGCGCCCAAAGTGCGAGTTGTATATTCAATTTTTTTATAGTGAAAATCTATCTGAGACCGCTTAAACGAGGGTGAGACCCCCTGGTCTTTCAATGTCAACACAATTCAACTAAATCAACGACTTTGTATATATAAAGGTTGTATCAGACGGATTTTCCAGAAAAATGTCATCTTCGATATCTACGGAGAGCATAGATTGTCACTTTTTAGCTAAAAATTGTCAAAATTTTAGGACAAAGGGCACAGGGCAATAGTGAGAGCCCCCTGATCTCTCAATCTTTCTAATATTATGCAGACATTAAGTTAAAATGTAGATACAAACGTGACTAAAAGGAATTTGGGTACACTTCCTGTCTTCAGTGTATACGGAGCGCCCAAAGTGCCAGTTAGATATTCTAAATTCATAGTGAAAATCTACCTGAGACCGCTTAAACGAGGGTGAGACTCCCCTGGTCCTTCAATGTCCACAGAATTCACCTAAATCATAGACTCTGTATATATAAAGGTTGTATCATACGGATTTTCCAGAAAAATGTCATCTTCGATATCTACGGAGAGCATAGATTGTCATTTTTTAGCTAAAAATTGTCAAAATTTTAGGACAAAGGCCACAGGGCAATAGTGAGAGCCCCCTGATCTCTCAATCTTTCTAATATTATGCAGACATTTAGTTAAAATGTAGATACAAACGTGACTAAAAGGAATTTGGGTACATTTCCTGTCTTCAGTGTATACGGAGCATCCAAAGTGCCAGTTGGATATTCAAAATTTATAGTGAAAATCTACCTGAGATTGCTTAAACGAAGGTGAGACCCCCTGGTCCTTCAATGTCCACAGAATTCACCTAAATCATAGACTCTGTATATATAAAGGTTGTATCATACGGATTTTCCAGAAAAATGTCATCTTCGATATCTACGGAGAGCATAGATTGTCATTTTTTAGCTAAAAATTGTCAAAATTTTAGGACAAAGGCCACAGGGCAATAGTGAGAGCCCCCTGATCTCTCAATCTTTCTAATATTATGCAGACATTTAGTTAAAATGTAGATACAAACGTGACTAAAAGGAATTTGGGTACATTTCCTGTCTTCAGTGTATACGGAGCATCCAAAGTGCCAGTTGGATATTCAAAATTTATAGTGAAAATCTACCTGAGATTGCTTAAACGAAGGTGAGACCCCCTGGTCTTTCAATGTCCACAAAATTCAACTAAATCATAGACTCTGTATATATAAAGGTTGTATCAGACGGATTTTTCAGAAAAATGTCATCTTCGATATCTATAGAGAGCATCGATTGTCACTTTTTAGCTAAAAATTGTCAAAATTTTAAGACAAAGGCCGCAGGGCAATGGTGAGAGCCTCCTTATCTGTCAATCTTTCTAATATTATGCAGACATTTAGTTAAAAGGTAGATATAAACGTGACTATAAGGAATTTGGGAACACTTCCTCTCGTCAGTGTATACGGAGCGCCCAAAGTGCCAGTTGGATATTAAAAATTTATAGTGAAAATCTACCTGAAACCACTTAAACAAGGGTGAGACCCCCTGGTCTTTCAATGTCCACAAAATTCAACTAAATCATAGACTCTGTATATATAAAGGTTGTAGCAGACGGATTTTCCAGAAAAATGTCATCTTCGATATCTACGGAGAGCATAGATTGTCACTTTTTAGCTAAAAAATGTCCAAATTTTAGGACAAAGGGCACAGGGCAATAGTGAGAGCCCCCTGATCTCTCAATCTTTCTAATATTATGCAGACATTTAGTTAAAAGGTAAATACAAACGTGACTGAAAGGAATTTGGGTACACTTCCTGTCTTCAGTGTATACGGAGCATACAAAGTGCCAGTTGGATATTCAAAATTTATAGTGAAAATCTACCTGAGACCGTTAAACGAGGGTGAGACCCCCCTGGTCTTTCAATGTTTCACAAAATTCACCTAAATCATAGACTCTGTATATATAAAGGTTGTATCAGACGGATTTTTCAGAAAAATGTCATCTTCGATATCTACGGAGAGCATCGATTGGCATTTTTAAGCTAAAAATTGTCAAAATTTTAGGACAAAGGGTACAGGGCCATGGTTAGAGCCCCCTGATCTCTCAATCTTTCTAATATTTTGCAGACATTTAGTTAAACTGTAGATACAAACGTGACTAAAAGGAATTTGGGTATACTTCCTGTCTTCAGTGTATACGGAGCGCCCAAAGTGCCAGTTGAATATTCAAAATTTATAGTGAAAATCTACCTGAGACCGCTTAAACGAGGGTGAGACCCCCTGGTCTTTCAATGTCCACAAAATTCAACCAAATCATAGACTCTGTATATATAAAGGTTGTATCAGACTGATTTTCAATGTCATCTTCGATATCTACGGAGAGCATAGATTGTCACTTTTTAGCTAAAAATTGTCAAAAATTTAGGACAAGGGACTCTGGTAGATTTTCACTATAAAATTTGAATATCCAACTGGCACTTTGCGCGCTCCGTATACACTGAAGACAGGAGGTGTACCCAAATTCATTTTAGTCACGTTTGTATCTACAATTTAACTAAATGTCTGCATAATATTAGAAAGATTGGGAGATCAGGGGCTCTCACTATTGCCCTGTGCCCTTTGTCCTAAAAGTTTGACAATTTTTAGCTTAAAAGTGACAATCTGAGCTCTCCGTAGATATCGAAGATGACATTTTTTCTGGAAAATCCGTCTGACACAACTTTTATATATATACAGAGTCTTTTGAATTTGGTGGACATTGAAAAAGAAGGGGGGGTCTCATCCTCATTTAAGTGGTTTTGGGTAGATTTTCGCTATAAATTTTGAATATATAACTGGCACTTTGCGCGCTACGTATACACTGAAGACAGGAAGTGTACCCAAATTCCTGTTAGTCACGTTTGTATCTACCCATTATCTAACTGTCTTCCTAATAATAGAAAGATTGAGAGATGAGGGGGCTCTCACCATTGCCCTTTGTCCTTTGTCCTGAAATTGTGACAATTTTTTAGCTAAAAAGTGACAATCTAATTCCTCCGTAGATATCGAATATGACATTATTCTGGGAAATCTTTTTGATTCAACCTTTATATATACAGAGTCTATGATTTACTTGAATTTTATGGACTTTAAAAGACCAAGAGGGTGTCACTCTCATTTAAACGGTCTCAAGCACGTTTCCACTATTTAATTTGAATATCCAACTGGCACTTTAGGCGCTCCGTAAACATAGAAGACAGGAAGTTTACCAAAATTCCTTTTAGTCATGTTTGTATATACCCATAATGTAAATGTCTGCATAATATTAGAAAGATTGAGAGATCAGGGGCTCTCAACATTGCCCTGTGCCCTTTGTCCTGAAGTTTTTACAATTTTTAGCTGTAAAGTGACAATCTAAGACCTCCGTAGATATCGAAGATGACCTTATTCTGAGAAATCCTTTTTATACAATCTTTATATATACAGAGTCTATACATGTATATTCGTCCAATTTTATGTATATTGAAAGAACAGGGAGATCTGACTGTCATTTAAGCGGTCTCAGGTAGGTTTACACTATACATTTCTGTTTTTTGGGCTTTCCATATTTATTTCTATTTATAGTTCTATATGTTTCTAGAGTGATCTGTTTTTGTTTTTGGTTTAAGAAATATTAGATATAAAACAACATTTTTTCGTCGTTTTGTTGATAAAACATATATATCACAAAGACAAATATGCAATTTAATTATTTGATAAGGGTTTATATTCGAGGACAACGAAAGTTTGAAACTCGATGGGGTCATCCTACGATTTCCTATGTATCTTTTCGCCTTCAACTATAAAGATCACGCTTTAATGTGATGACATATTAAATTTTTTTATGATTTTCAAATAAATTTGAATATCCAAACGACTGCTAGCAGCCGATTGGATATTGATCAATGGCGTTAGTTCTGCCAGTACTTGTTTCTATAAATGAGACAATATCTGAAAAGATCAAATTTCCATGATGAACTTTCATCTTTCACAAGCAATTTTTTTTATTCGGGCATTTTTTTGGAAAATTTTAAGTATTGATCAGTATTAACTAGAATATATAATGCACCAACTATTACCAAATAAACAATCTTTCTTATATTTCTTCTGATAAAATTTTACAATTTAAATGTTCAACCCTGAAAAATTCATGCTGTCCGCTGTTGTTTTCTAAAAACTAAATCCGGCATTCAAAGGATATCGAAATTAAGTAAACAAGCTTCCAATTTTCACAAATATGATATATTATATAAAAAAACGTGTTCCTTACTGGTCTGATTTTGTTATAAGTAATTATAGCATGTGATAAAATTTTGCATTTTTATGGGTCCTTTAAATTTTGTCCCAAGGGGTAATTTCCTTCCTGTTACCACTCGTGTTTTGTCACCTGCATGTGGACCCGTTTGAAAGTCCAAGACTTTTTCATGAAATGCAATTATAAAAGCATCATTTCCTGAATGTATGACTCCATATATATAGGAGAATGACAGCCAATTGAAAAATCTGAACTCCCCGGCAAAGATCAGAATTTAGAGAAAAATAATTTTGTTCTTCTCTCCTGTTACAGCCTTTTTGTGTACCTTCTAAGAATATTTAGTATCTTATTAAATTAATATGTAGATGGAGGTAAACTTCTACAAAATACAAATAAAAGAACAAAAATTACTGCGTAAATCCTTTCTGTTACGTTCTGCATGTTCTGTCATGTCACTTGATAAAAAGTAACAGCATAACCATAATCAGTAACAGCATAACCATAATCAGTAACAGCATAACCATAATCAGTAACAGCATAACCATAATCAGTAACAACATAACCATAATCAGTAATAGGAAGGATGTTAAGGACAATTTCACTGATGGATCAAAAAGTTAATCTACTGTATGCCAACCATATCATTTAATTAAGGAATGACTGTAATATTGTTTCTGTCTATGAAGAAATAACCTACACAATTTGGTGCACACTGAATGACGCGCGTAGCGGGTTATTTAACAGTGTGCACCACATTTTTTATGTTATGTCGAATAGACAGAAAAAATATTTCAGTCATTTCTTCTAATTTAATTCTAAATTCCATTTTAAACCGTAGAAAACCATGAAAAAACGTTGATGACGTCACGGTCACATGACTTAACTATGTCTATGGGCTGATATAACGTCAGCCAATCAGAAGACGCGTTACATCGAAAATGAAATTATTAGACGTTATCATTATCATATTAAATAAATCTCAACATAAAATAAAGAGTATTGAATGAAAACATAGTTTGTTCACTTTTGGTAACAGCAGAGAACATTGATCAATTGTAGTATAGTAGATTGTAACAGAAATAAGTAAGTAAGTTATTAATGACTTTATTTCAATTAGATTTCGCTAGTCTACCTTGAGGCCCTAAAATAATTTAAGTTTATAATTTTTTATTACCTAGGCAGATTTTTCAACTTGCAAATACAGAAAGGATAAATGACATTGTATGCTGTTATCCTCCAATTGTGACCAATCTGAAATGATTCATTGTTCTTAAACTATGAAATAAAGCAATTTTTGGAGAAAAATAATCCTTCCTGTTACCAATTCTGTCCTCAGTGTTACCGTTGTCCTGTTACTCAAGATTATTTCATGTTACCGACATATCCGACTATATTTTAGTATATTTCTTAACCTTTTGTATTTCCAATGCTAAAATAAATAATTGGCATTTGACAAAAGATTGCAGGATATACTAGTAAACCACAAATAGTATCTAAAACGTATTCCGTATTGCTACTAGAAACTTTTTAAAATTGATACACTTTGGTAACAGGAAAGAACTGGATTATTTTAACAATTTTTAAAATTGCTATTGTTACCACATTTAACAATTGTTTGAATTACAGACAACAGTTCCTATATCCTCAATGTGTGCTCTTTAATTTGTCCTATTTAAAAACCGGGTCTAAAGATTTTTTTGTTTTTAGCTCACCTGGCCGCCGTTACTTAAAATAGAACATAGGGGTCAAATGCAGTTTTTGGCTTATATCTCAAAAACGGAAGCATTTAGAGCAAATCTGACATGGGTATAAATGTTCGTTAGGTCAGGATCTATCAGCCCAGAAATTTTCAGATGAATCAAACAAACCATTGTTGGGTTGCTGCCACTTAATTGGTAATTTTAAGGAAATTTTGCAGTTTTTGGTCATTATCTTGAATATCATTATAGATAAAGATAAACTGTAAACAGCAAAAATGATCAACAAAGTAAGATCTACAAATAGGTTAATATGACCAAAATTGTCAATTGACCCCTTAAGGGGTAAATGTCCTTTAATGACAATTTTTCACAATTTGTTCATCATATTTGCTAACTTTAAAAAATCTTCTCCTCTGAAACTACTGAATGGATTTGGATGAAACTTAGAATGATAGTTCCTTAGAATAGCCTGCATAAAGTGTGTGCTTCGATTTTTGATCCGTCAAAAAACATGGCCGCCCTTACTTTAAATAGAACATAGGGGTCAAATGCAGTTTTTGGCTTATAACTCAAAAACGAAAGCATTTAGAGCAAATCTGACATGGGGTAAAAATGTTCATTAGGTCAAGATCTATCAGCCCTAAAATTTTCAGACGAATCAAACAAACCATTGTTGGGTTGCTGCCACTTAATTGGTAATTTTAAGGAAATTTTGCAGTTTTTGGTCATTATCTTGAATATCATTATAGATAAAGATAAACTGTAAACAGCAAAAATGATCAACAAAGTAAGATCTACAAATAGGTTAATATGACCAAAATTGTCAATTGACCCCTTAAGGGGTAAATGTCCTTTAATGACAATTTTTCACAATTTGTTCATCATATTTGCTAACTTTAAAAAATCTTCTCCTCTGAAACTACTGAATGGATTTGGATGAAACTTAGAATGATAGTTCCTTAGAATATCCTGCACAAAGTGTGTGCTTCGATTTTTGATCCGTCAAAAAACATGGCCGCCCTTACTTTAAATAGAACATAGGGGTCAAATGCAGTTTTTGGCTTATAACTCAAAAACGAAAGCATTTAGAGCAAATCTGACATGGGGTAAAAATGTTCATTAGGTCAAGATCTATCAGCCCTGAAATTTTCAGACGAATCAAACAAACCATTGTTGGGTTGCTGCCACTTAATTGGTAATTTCAAGGAAATTTTGCAGTTTTTGGTCATTATCTTGAATATCATTATAGATAAAGATAAACTGTAAACAGCAAAAATGATCAGCAAAGTAAGATCTACAAATAAGTTAAATTTGTTTTTTTTCTTGCCAAAACAAAATAGACTTTTCAGACATTTTCTCAATATGTATTCTCGTAACTGTTATATTTTGGTACAAATAGGTCTTCCATATATTGCGAAAAATGTATAAAGCTTGTTTTTCAGATCATCACATCACAATTGGGTCCTTTTATTATCGAGGTTGTTGAGGTTTTGGATTGGCATTTATTTCTATTGATCAGTTGGTAAAAAAAAAAATCATTGACAGGTTGTCTATAATATTTGAATATATTTTTTTTTGTCGGTTTTCATAGTTTTCTTTTCTCATCTGTTTTATGAGTGATGTTTTGGAAATATCATTTGGTTTTCCTTTATCGATCCATTTCTTATGCTATTTTAGTTGCTTTGAGAAGCCTTCCACTGAGGCCCTTGTAATTTTATCATTTTTGCTGGAACAGCAGTGGCATCTGCTTTTTTGTTAGCTCACCTGGCCCAAATTTTAAACACTAATTTGGTAAATCTTGGTAAGGTTTTACAAAATATTTTCCTCTGTAACTAAAGGGCAAAGTTCATTACAGATAGAGAACATTGTAAGTAGCAAGACTGTTCAGTAAAGTAAGATCTACAAACACATCACCATCACCAAAGCACAAGTTTGTCATCACTCATGAATCCATCTGTGTCCTTTGTTTAATATGCACATAGACCAAGGTGAGCGACACAGGCTCTTAAGAGCCTCTAGTTAAGTCTTTTGGGAGATGGTATGTTCCCTTTGAAAATTGATTTTTAAATTTGCACTGACACAAGTGTGGCTGGATCCATTTTATGTTTTTATATTGATCTAAGATTTCACATGAGGTTAATAAGATGTATGTAGTCTATTTGAGACAAAGAGTTACCTTTGAGATGGGAAAAAGTAGACGATTTTCCTATAGTAGATTTCAGTCGGAGATCTAGAATAAATTTCTTAGATTGTGCATCATGCTTTTTGTAGGATCTAGAGGCTAATAATGTGACATTAAAGTCTCCTGTGATGACAATTTTATGTGTATCGCTAAATTCAAATGTGATGTTGAAAAGAATACCAACTTGAAACTCGTGCTGATGTGGCTCCTGCATATTTTAAAGCTTTAAATTGATTTTTTATGAATTGAATTTTCTTGAAAAATAGACCAAGATGATATAAATCAGACATATTCAGATTTTGAAAAGGCTGTGGTAAATGTTTTAGACCAACATGCTCCCTTGAAAAAAGAAAACAATGTAAACAACCAGCACCATGTATGAACTAGGAGCGACGAAAAGCAGTGTTCAAAAAAGACAACTGTACAATAGGTACAACAAACAAAATCAGGTAATAACTGGGAACTCTATAGACAACAGAGAAATCTAGTCAATAAAATAAAGAAAAAATCCATTAAAACATACTTTTACGAACGATGCATACGTGGACCAAAACATCCGATTTCTGTCCTACTATTATACCTTTCATTACAAACAAAGGTAGCAACTTCACAAAAAATATCTATCAATGTGATGAAGAAACCATAATAAGTGACCAAAAGAAAGTAGCAGAACACTTCAATGTTTTTTTTTTATTAATGTGGCTAAAGATATTGGCATCAACACACCTGCTAATAATAACCATCCAAGTGTTACAAAAATACACGAAACCAAAACTGCCACACACCATCTCACAAGAATTTGTAGATAAATAACTTAAAAAATTAAACATAAAAAAGCCAACAGGAATAGATGGCATGTCAGTTAAAGTCCTAAACTAGCACAACCAGTTATCACAAAACCAATAACTGAATTGATAAACAAGACTATACAATCAGCCACTTTTCCAGACAAATTAAAAGAGGCACAAGTTGTACCATTGCACAAAAAGAACAATGTACTTGATATGGGCAACTATATTATCGTATTGATTTAAATTAAAACTGAAATAATATCAAAATTTGTACTTAGATGGAGAGTTGTCTTAATAATTGGCACAAATACCTTATCTTCTAATCTATATTGTATACTGAGAAAACTATGAATATGTCATGATTTTCATATTAAGTGTCGTGATGTTTTTTTCAAGGTTTCAATTTATGAAATTTTGTTGCTTTCCCAGCTGCACTACTGTACCCATAATCCCATGTTACCCATAATCCCATGTTTAGATCGACTGTCAATAACAACCTTCATTATATGATAATGGCGGGAAATGTTTTTAAGCTAACTATTTCAATTCTTAAAAGTGTGTTTCTAGGATGTTTGAAAGAGGGGCGTAGAATGGAATCTGTCGACTAGAGGAGCGATGCGAAAACAATTTGGCCTTTTTTGGGTTACAAGATATTAAATATTGAAAATACATTAATGTAACGGTTTTCGACTTGGAGCATGGATATATTATGGTTAAAGTGTCCGGGTTTGACATTTTGTTATGCCGAATTCTCTCCATTTATTGTCTATGGTATGTTGAAATGATTGGATGGATCTAAGCAGCAGTAGGTCAATAACAAGAAATTCCACATTCTAGGATAAAAGGCGTTACTTAACATTTCAATAGTCCTTGTAGGCTATACTATTATGAACGGGTGCGTAATGACAGTTTGCCTGGTAGAGGGTTCATTTGGGATACTCACAAGCTCCTGGATCTCAACCATTTAGCATCAAATTATGTCAAGTAGTCAGACTGATAAATATCTCTCTATTTCAATTTAAGTTCTGGTTTCGTTGAACGATATTCATGATACAAGAAAAACAAACACTGAAGTACATTTCGTTCTAAATATTGTAGGTTTTAATGTGAAATACATGATTTAACATGAAAAATTGACGTCATTGTACTACCGTACCAAACTGACCCATTGACGGCCTTCGGCTATTATCTGCTCTTCCTTTGGATTGTTGTCTCAATTTAATTGAAGGTTTCGTCATACATGGTCGTTTTATACTTTGCTCTATGGTATGTGTTTTCTCATTTTTGTGGGCCAAACATTGCCATATAGTTGTTTATATATGCAACTGACATACAAGTGAGAGGTTAAGCGAGCTATAAAACCAGGCTACATAAGGAAATGCTTGTACTAGTCAAGAATGTGCCAGTTTTTTTTAGCTTTTTATATTTTGCCATTTGATTAGAAACTTTCCGTTTTGAATTTTCCTCCGAGTTCAGTATTTTTGTGATTTTACTTTTGATACCCTCTTCCCTTTGTCTCTTGTGATATATAAAGTCTCATTGATAATCTTATTCTATATTGATTTAACAGACACAATGTCATATTTGTATACGTTTTAATTCAATCTAATTAAGTCATTATTGACGTCTACTGGTCGTCATACATGTAATGATCGGCATTGAATAAAATTGAAAAATATATGGAAAAATTGCAAATGCATGGCAATAATGGCTGTGTTTTATTTTTACTGTGATTGCTGGTAGTTTGCCTTCTACTCCGATAAAATTTATGTTATTTTAAATTGCCAATTATATGAAGATATTCATTTTAATGAAAGTTTTAACCCTATTATATAAAAATGGAAAACTGCAATAACAGTAAACACTATTTTCTCCCAATTAATGTCAGCGTGGAATTACACGTCGTTGTTATATTTTTGTTCTGCCACAAAGTCTTCACCTCAGTGGCTATTTATTTAATCATAACAATATCGTGTTTAATAGTAATTGGCTTTAACAACCTTGATACGTCCTTCTGTTGCTCTTTCCAGTGATGTCATCTATTCATTTCACTTCTTTTTTTAATTGTACTTCTGTTACAAAACCCGCACCGTAATGTCTATGTGTTTAATATTGACAGAACCGTGTTCAATATTGACAGAACCGTGTTTAATATTGACAGAACAGTGTTTAATATTGACAGAACTGTGTTTTATATTGACAGAACCGTGTTTAATATTGACAGAACCGTGTTTAATATTGACAGAACCGTGTTAAATATTCACAGAGCCGTGTTTAATATTGACAGAACCGTGTTTAATATTGACAGAACCGTGTTTTATATTGACAGTACCGTGTTTAATATTGACAGAACCGTGTTTAATATTGACAGAACCGTGTTTAATATTGACAGAACCGTGTTTAATCCTCACAGAACCGTGTTCAATCCTCACAGAACCGGGTTTAATATTGACAGAACCGTGTTTAATATTGACAGAACCGTGTTTAATCCTCACAGAACCGTGTTTAATATTGACAGAACCGTGTTTAATATTGACAGAACCGTGTTTAATATTGACAGAACCGTGTTTAATATTGACAGAACCGTGTTTAATATTGACAGAACCGTGTTTAATATTGACAGAACCGTGTTTAATCCTCACAGAACCGTGTTTAATATTGACAGAACCGTGTTTAATATTGACAGAACCGTGTTTAGTATTGACAGAACCGTGTTAATATTGACATAACCGTGTTTAATCCTCACAGAACCGTGTTTAATATTGACAGAACCGTGTTCAATCCTCACAGTAACATGCTTTAAAACAACCGTAGTATTTGTTTATGTTTATATGTTAAGTGTCACGTCCATTTATGTTCGTTTTAAGTCGCTCCAATCTGATAGTTTTCAGGAAAATTCAAAACCGAAAGTACCTAATGAGACAAAATCAGATGATAAAACTCATCAAACGAATGGACAACAACTGTCATATTCCTGACTTGGTACAGGCATTTTCAAATGTAGAAAATGGTGAATTGAACCTGATTTTACAGCGCCAAACTTCTCACTTGCACGACAGTCGCGTCAAACTCAATAACATTGATAATGATGCGTGAACAAAACTAACAGACACAATCGGTAAAAATGTCACAAATAAAGGTAAAAAGTTTAATTCGGTAGGTCACATTCCTGAGATAAGGGAACGGGATTGTAGTTACGACATATGGAATAAATCCCATATCATACATACCAAAAACTCAAAGAAAACATGAAATAAAATTTAAATCTGATAAAAACAAGTGAAACTGCGATCGAGCTACTGCTCACTGATGATACCCCCGCCGCAAGTGGATACTGTTAATAGTGTAAAAATATGCAAGTGTTCGGTAAACAGGAAGTTGTTGAGTGATAAATCTGAAAACGCATCACACAGTATACAGTACTTGCAACCTTAGGCGTTACTGTTTGACGTGAACTTGACTGATCGGTGAATGATCGGTGACGCCGGGATGTTTGACTGATCGATGAGTGATCGGTGATCGGTGACCCATAGGATCCGTCAGATAAGTCAAATAACCTATGTGAGAGTTAACCCGACAACTGGCACCGATCGATCAGTAAATTAAATTTATGCACGGATCGGACGGATACGTATATATTTAAAATTCTTATGTAAACCGAACTCCACAGTGTTTACAATCGATGAACGCGGACCTCTACGAAGACACCTTAATTTACACGTTATAATTTGTAATAAAATTAGTTGCAATACAAAAGTAAAAATAGTTTAACAGAATAAGATGCTTAGAGCGTTAAATTGTTTGTGTTGATTAATATTTTCGTATTAAATATTATAAACATCAGAGACATATATTTTATATGACTCTGTTGACATGAACTTATTTCTACGAAAATGGCTATTGTATTTAGTGTGAGTTCGTGGTCTAGTGGTTAAGACCGATGGCTACAGTGGTGAAGGTCCCGAGTTCGATTCTCACTCGGGGTGCTAAAAATCTCAGTACATTAGAAGGGTAATTTTCACCCTCTCACACACATCTCTGGTACCCAGTATGGCAAGCCGTTGTGGAATTTATTCCCTATTTATTAATATTAAAAAATCATTTATTAATATTAATAAATGATTTTTTAATATTAATAAATCATTTTTTAATATTAATAAATCGCATTTTTAATATTAAATAATACGCTGATTTTTTAATATTAATAAATGAATATTTAATATTAAAAATTCATTTATTAATATTAAAAAATCATTTTTTAATATTAAATATTCAGTCTGATTTCTTAATATTAATAAATGAATTTTTAATATTAAATAATACGCTGATTTTTTAATATTAAAAAATCATTTATTAATATTAAAAAATCAACATCAATGTAACCTTAGCGTTTAATATAAGGCAAATCAATCATTATCTGTCAAACGCTTTAATGATGATTATTGGACAAGTCGGTCCGTAGAAATTTTGGAGACTAGTCTATGTTAAGTTAACTCGGACCACAGGCACTAGACGTTCTGTCAGTAGTATAAAAATATTGGCATTTGGAAGAAAATAGTGTCCATATATATAGTATAAAAATATTGGCAATTGGAAGAAAATAGTGGACACTATTTTCTTCCAAATGCCAATATTTTTATATTATTGACAGAACGTCTAGTATTATATATATGCATGGACACTATTTTCTTCCAATTGCCAATATGTTTATACTATGCTCGGACCATCTTATATCGACCTTGACAAGTATTTTAGGAAAGTTTTAATGATTATAAACCATTAAATATTAAATGTTTAATTAGATTTTCTTTCAAGTAATAGTTTCTGATCTTGCCAAAATAAAAGCGTTTTAGGGACAAAACAAATTGAGAATGACCGATATTTGGCAAACATACCACAGTACCGTAAATATTCTGCATTGCCCCTATCAGAGCTTTGAAAAGATCTATTCATATCAATATTTAAGTTCAGGAACAAATCAAAACATGATGTCACATTCAAGTGAACCACTGACTAAATTCTCGATCGATTTATTTACTTGGGTCGACATAAGCGATTTGTATGCATCTTTTTATCTTTTTACTATCAAATAAGACGGAATTTCGACCCTTCCATTTTTTACATTCAAATAATTGTAATACGATTTCCCTAACTTGGAGTCTGGACTAAGTAAACATACAAACTATTAGTCCAATGCATACAGTTGAGTTACCTTGTTTCTTCCAGGGGCGTAGCTGCCTTAGGCACGTTAGGCACGTGTCTACACATAATTTTTGTATAAAAAAAAATAATAAACAGCGCTATCTGCAGATGCACGCCAGAGAAGTCGTCAAAACTCTTTAATTATCAAATATCATGTATACACTAGTAACTATTAGTGAATGGAGTATTGGATATACTTAAATGTCATCATATCCCCCTTTATATAGAAAATATAACTAGAACTTTTGTTCAGATCATTTCGCTTCTATCAACAAATGCTAGAATAAACCTCAACTTAGCTATAAGTAAATGAGCTGTAACGACAAATTATTCACCAAAAGAGAAGCCTTTCATGTCCCTCTCTGGAACGCGGCGTAAATTTTTGTTTTACGTAAGGACTTATTGCCACCTCAACTTACAGACATGATTTTTTGTTAATTAGTTGCTGGTTTTCAACTAGCTTCCGACTTAGTCTTCATTCTACGTTTGGCTGTGCAGGATGTATACAGACGCAGTCAATTCAGGTCAGAATGGGGACGTTAAATCCGATGCATGATGGAGAGAGAATGCCACGCTCTCTGCACGTTAAGAAACTTGCAACAACTCTTGGAGGGGTTCGTAGGTGGTCTACTGAAATTCTAAATTTATGTTCCTATCCAATAAACCCTCATTTGCCAATGCATGGGATTTCCAAATTTCCAGACTTTCGTCCTCGACGACCCCTATTACAGAACCTAGCTTCCTGTTATAATTAGCATTATTTTGATTTAGTCCTGAACATGCATGAGCTATTTGCCACTGGACGCTACACAATCCATCAATCAATCAAGCTTTCAGTAACTTCGAGTAATCAAAGATCTACGTGTAATGACCATAAACATGCATTGAAATTCCTTAGCAGGTAGGGAGTTTACTGTACAGGATATAAGGAAATATGAATTTCTTGAATTTTGTTCCAAAGTATGAACAGAACTTCTGCCCGAGGCATTGACTGTGTGTATATCATTAGTATGTGTTTGTGTAGCCAGGGGCAAGATCGTCAATATACATGTACTTTCAATTGACGTATATTAATTATTCACAATCAGAAAGAAATAGATGTGAAAATACTATATAAGTTATGCTGCTTAATTAAGGGCTTATGTTAATAAAGAAAATGTTGTATGATTACCAATGAGACAACTCTCCATAATTGTAAAAAAGAAGATGTGGTATAATTGCCAATGAGACAACTCTCCACAAGAGACCAAATGACACAGAAAGTAAAAACTATAGGTCACCGTATGGCCTTCAGCAATGAGCAAAGCCCATACTGCATAGTCAGCTACCCGCACTGGGCAACACATATTGTAGATATTTTTATTGCACTGGCTACATCTAAATTACAAAAACATTATTGTTACATTGGAGACTACTAGTAGTTGCCGGAATAAATGGTTGGGTAGGGATCTGAATAATTACAAATGTAACATATTATTTAGGTCTACGGCTACCATGTTACATTGCGTTATTGTTACATTAATGCACTTCAATGTTCGCTAGATTTATTAAACTAGTCTCTAATGTAACAACAATTTGTATACGACCGCAAAAACATTTTGCAGTCGTATTGTGGTATCACGTCGTCGTCGTCTGCGTCGTCCGAAGACACTTAGTTTCCAGACAATAATTTTAGTTTAAGTAAATGGATCTCTATGAAACCACAAAAAGAAGGTTGGGATTGATTTTGGGGGTTATTGCCACAACAGTTTAAGAATTTTAAAAGGGCCTAAAAAGCGGTCCAAATAAGCATTTTTTGAGTTTCCAGACACTAACTTGTGTGTAAGTGTATAGATCTTTCTGAAATTGTACCAGACCGGAGTTTAAACTAGAATGGGTACGTTGGGGCCTCGGTTGGTCAAAGTGTCCCTACTTTGACCTGGAGATCAATCTTCTGATATCTCTCTGGTTTGTCTGTTTCCACCGAGTGGCCCGGTGGTTCTCTCCGAGTACTTCGGCTTCCTCCACCACAATAACAGACTTCCCGGTGTCCTAGCACTCCCTTTGTGTTGAATTGGGTGGGGATTGGTTGTCCTTGTAAAAATAATTGTCGTATAAATATACGTTAGTGACACATCTCCATTAATCCCGTTAGGGAGTGTACATGGATGCCACTAGACCCTCGCAGCTTTCGAGGGGTTCTTCGGATATCGGAGGCATTTACCAGTACATACATACATATTGTTGACCGCCATTGGATTTTTGAACTTTTAATAGTTTCGAATAGGTTATTTTTTTATGAAATTAAAAGAATGTCAAAGAAATGATATTGAAAGTTTGTTCCAATTGTTTAGAATTACCAAAATTAATATTCTTATTATCAAATATTGTACTATTTTATTTGCAATCAGTTATTTTTACCATCTTGAGACAAGTCTTCTAATTAGAATTGAGATATAATGAGAATTAAAATACTTAAACTTTTATTTTTGTGGAATAAGAATGCAGTTATTGATTTATTTTGATGCAAATTATTAACCGTCATATGATTTTAGTACTTTTTGTACATCAGGATTGGCTGTTCTTCATAAAACATGCCTACTGTAAGGAAAAAGATATTAAATTTTTGTACGCGTTACCTAAAATGCAAATATTTCTTCATTTTACTGAAAATTATTGACCGCCATTGGATTTTTATACTTTTTATAGTTTAAAATAGTTTTTTTGTTCATAAAATTAAAGGAATGTCAGAGAAATCATACTGAAATTCTATTCGCATTGTATAAAATAATCAAAATTATTCTTCTTTTTATTAAAGATGATACTATTTTATTTGAAATCAGTTATTTCTACCATCTTGAGACAAGTCTTTTAATCAGAATTCAGATATGATGAGAATTAAAATACTTAAACTTTTATTTTTGTGCAATAAGAATGTAGTTATTGATTTATTTTGATGCAAATTATTAACCGTCATATGATTTCAGTACTTTTTGTACATCAGGATTGGCTGTTCTTCGTAAAATATGCTTACTTTTAGGAAAAAGATATAAAATTTTTGTACACGTTTCCTAAAATGCAAATATTGTTTCATTTTACTGAAAATTATTGACCGCCATTGGATTTTTATACTTTTTATAGTTGAGAATAGTTTTTTTTTCATAAAATTAAAATAATATCAGAAAAATCATACTAAAATTTTGTTTGCATTGTTTAAAATAATAAAAATTCTTCTTCTTTTTATTAAAAATGATACTATTTTATTTGAAATCAGTTATTTTTACCATCTAGAGACAAGTCTTCTAATTAGAATTGAGATATAGTGAGAATTAAAATACTTAAACTTTTATTTTTGTGGAATAAGAATGCAGTTATTGATTTATTTTGATACAAATTATTAACCGTCACATGATTTCAGTACTTTTTGTACATCAGGATTGGCTGCTCTTCATAAAATAATCTTACTTTAAGGAAAAAGATATTAAATTTTTGTACGCGTTGCCTAAAATACAAATATTGTTTCATTTTACTGAAAATTATTGACCGTCATTGTATTTTTGTACTTTTTATAGTTGAGAATAGTTTTTTTGCATAAAATTAAAATAATATCAGAAAAATCATACTAAAATTTTGTTTGCATTATTTAAAATAATAAAAATTCTTCTTCTTTTTATCAAAAATGATACTATTTTATTTGAAATCAGTTATTTTTACCATCTTGAGTCAAGTCTTCTAATTAGAATTGAGATATAATGAGAATTAAAATACTTAAACTTTTATTTTTGTGGAATAAGAATGCAGTTATTGATTTATTTTGATACAAATTATTAACCGTCATATGATTTTAGTACTTTTTGTACATCAGGATTGGCTGTTCTTCATAAAACATGCTTACTTTAAGGAAAAAGATATTAAATTTTTGTATGCGTTACCTAAAATGCAAATATTTCTTCATTTTACTGAAAATTATTGACCGCCATTGGATTTTGTACTTTTTATAGTTTAAAATAGTTTTTTTGTTCATAAAATTAAAGGAATGTCAGAGAAATCATACTAAAATTTTATTCGCATTGTATAAAATAACCAAAATTATTCTTCTTTTTATTAAAGATGATACTATTTTATTTGAAATCAGTTATTTTACCATCTTGAGACAAGTCTGCTAATTAGAATTGAGATGTAATGAGACTTAAAATATTTAAAATAAATGATTGCATTACTTTTTGTCCATCAGGATTGGTTGTTCTTCATAAATTATGTTTACTTTAAGGAAAGAGATATTATTTTTTTGTACGTGTTGGCAAAAATGCAAATATTTCTTCTCATATTGGAAAATATTGTAATTTCAATTTCAATCACTTGTTATAAATGATTTTCATATGTTTTTTGTAAAAAATGTGAATCATTCAAGAATAAATCTGCTTATTTCTTTCTTTTTAAGGAATATATTTGTGTTTACCAACATTGGATTTTTGTACTTTTTATTGTTTAGAAGTAGTTATCTTTTTTATTAAAAAAAGACTATCAGAAAAATATAATGTAATGTTGTTTGCATTGTTTAAAATTATTTCTATTTCTTGTTAAAAAATACAGCACTTATTTTTGTAATTTATTATTTTAAATGCTTCGATTGTGACGAGAATATAGAAAGTCCGTGATTATGATAAGTTTTTTTTAAAGAATTTTATGATGATAAGGATACAAAAATTTAAATATTGAAAAAGAAATAGAATACATTTTTTCAATAACTGATTCTTTCATTTTGTTTTTCCCGAGAATGTTTCGAAAATAATGAAATAAAAATCGCGATGTAGACACCGTTTTAGAACTCGCCGGTTTTGAAAATATATAACCTAAATAAAACGAAAAAGACCATTCTTTAATGATGATATTTTAATTTAGGTTTTATCTGTACATTTCTTTTCATTTCAATTCATATACTTTGCTAAATAATTAATAAAAATAATGTATCATTGAACGTTCGATTTTCAAGAGTCGCCATTTTAATTAGATTAAACGAAACTAAGATTCCGTAATTTGTATTAGTTTATCATGTGACGTATTAAAGTTCAATCCGTCATCAAGGTCGATCGGTACTATCCGTCCGATCAGTCCGATCAGTCAATTACTTTTACTATAAGTCTGACGGATTGCTGACGTGAGTTTAACGCGAACTTGACTGATCGGTGACTGATCGATGACCGCTGACTGATCGCTGAAATAGTAACGCCTAAGGTTGCAAGTACTGTAGCTGACTTATATCAAGCCTGAAACCAAATTTCAGAAATCCTGGTAGTGTAGTTCCTGAGAAAAATGTGACGAAAAATATTCATGGGACGGACTGACTGACAGACTGACGGACTGACGAACTGATGGACTGACGGACTGACGAACTGATGGACTGATGGACTGACAGACTGACGGAAGGACAGAAAGAGGTAAAACAGTATACTCCCCTTTTTTTCAAAGCGGGGGTATAATTAACTGTTACCGAAATATAGATTAAAATGATAAATTACAGATGATGAGAATATACAGATAATCAAAATATATAGATAATGAAATATATACAGATAATTAAAATATATAGATAATGAAAATATACAGATTATAAAAAAATAGAGATAATCAAAATATAAAGATAATCAAAATATACAGATAATCAAAATATACAGATTAACAAATATACATATTATGAAAATATACAGATTATGAAAAAAACAACATTATGAAAATATACAGATTATGAAAAAACACAGATAATGAAAATATATAGATAAAGAAAATATACAGATAATGAAAATATTGAGATAAAAAATATACATATTATGAAGAAGAAAAAAACAGATTATGAAAATATATAGATTAAAAAAAATACACAGATATTGAAAATATATATATAAAAATATACAGATAATGAAAATATTCAGATAAAGAAAACATACAGATAATGGAAATATACAAATAATGAATATATACAGATAATGGAAATATACAGATAATCAAAATATACAGATAATCAAAATATACAGAGACTTAAAAAGTACAGATTATGAAAATAGACAATTCGAATCCGCTTATTTTCTTTTGACCTTAATTATTCATCCCTTATAATTTTCATTAACTATGTATTTGCATTCAGGTATCGCAGATCAAATTTATTCGTTCATATTGTGTGTTTTTTATTTTATTGAGTTAAGCCTCCCAATTGATATTTTACAGTGTGTTTATCTATGTTTTGCTGTTATACTATTGTTTCAGAAAAGGGAGAAGGTTCGGTACCATTACAATGTTTAATCCCGGTGCAAATGTTTGCATTTGTCCTTAGTCATGAATCTGATGTACAGTAGTTGTCCTTTGTTTATGTAATGTATACGTGTCTCTCGTTTCTCGTTTGTTTTGTATATAGATTAGACTGTTGGTTTTTCCGTTTGAATTTAGTTACACAAGTAATTTTTTTGGCCCTTTATAGCTTGTTGTTCGGAGTGAGCCAAGGCTCCTTGTTGCAGGCTGCACCTTGACCTATAATGGTTTACTTTAATAAAAATAATTTGGATGGAGAGTTGTCTCATTGGCACTCATACCACATCTTCCTATATCTAGTTCATAAAAATATAGAGCCGATTAAACTATACAGATTATGAAAATATGCAGACAATGAACATATACAGATAGTGAAACTATAGAGACAATAAACAAAATACAGATTATTATAGGATTAAACACATTTTTTCTAGAGGTTATTGATGTGTAAATCGGGGCGATTAACTCCCAAACTGAATAAAAGTCCGAAAGATTAACTCACAAACTGAATTTGGACTTTTATGTTAAGTTTGTGAGTAAGAGCCCCGATTAACACATCAATAACCTCTAGAAAAAAATGTGTTTAATCCTAATAATTCTTAAGCCAAATAATAGCGATTTTTAAGATCATTTGTTTTGTAAATGCTACTATAATAACCATCAAATGCACAATTGACATGTCGTAACTAAGGAGTTTGCCGCCATTTTGACTTTCTAAAATCCATAAATGTTCGAAAAATGCAACGGAATCTTAAATAAAATAGCACCTACCTCCAAAACTGAAATTAATGGGATATAATATTCAAATTTGAATCGTACAAGTAACGAAATAATCTTTCCAAAGTAAGTTTTCATTCGTATGATGTCGTGTTTTGCCATGACGTTCATTCGCCAAATCATTTATGAAAGTTCGCTAATTTTTATTTGAATTTTAAATTTATACATTTTTGTAGCTTCAGTGTATTTATTTTATTTCTTTTTTGTCATATATGCACTAAAATAGACACAACTGGTATGCATTTGTTTTTTAATCTCTATTTGCCGAAAATCCCGGGTTTCCTGCAATCGGGCATGAATAGATACGAAAGTAGTTTCAGAAACATGGTTTATCGAAGTGTAAACTCAGAGAAAAATTCTAATTGACCAATCCAATTCAAGTATTTACCGATATGCAAATCATATAGAATTATGACAGTATACAGATAATAAAAATATACAAATAATGAAAATATACAGGTAATGAACATGTAAAGATAAATACTCGAATTAAGTCACAAAACACTTTTTTTACTTTAGTATCATTACAATACAGCTAACATGAATGACTTTCAATCCCTTTGGTTTTAATTGTAAACAAACTATACATAATATTACAGTATTTTACAATAAAATGACATTTGATTAGTTTAAAGATCAACATTGAATCTAGCAAGATTGAGTCATTTACTAAGTGTTCTGTCAAAGATTGTCTCTTCTGTTAATGTTTAGTTTTTAAACAAGAACTCAGTTAAGACTTTGACGAGACGTTGTGAAACCTTGACGAGTCCTTGTGAAACTTTGACGATATGTTGTGAAATTTTGACGAGTCGTTGTGAAGCTTTGACGAGTCGTTGTTGTTTCCATCTCAAGTATTTTATCTTGTCCCTGTATAAAATGAAGTATACACAGTTTTTATTACAGATTTAAAGTTTGAGAACATCATATAATGTGACAATGCGACTTGTTTTTAATTGAAAAGGAATGGGATAATATTATGTATGAATATTGATGCATTACGAATGGGATAATAAAATGTAATCAATACTGACCCTTTGATAACTACAGGGAACACCACTGATGAATAAGTGAGATGATATAATGAAATCAATACTGACCCTTTAATAACAACAGGGAACACCATTGAGCCATAAGTGAGATGATATAATGAAATCAATACTGACCCTTTGATAACAACAGGGAACACCACTGAGCAATAAGTTAGATGATGTAATGAAATCAATACTAAACCATTCAGAGCACATGAGTACACCTGAGTACACAATTGGATGTCGAATCGAATCGAATGATATAAAATATCCAATGCTGACCATTTCGGAACACATAGGACACCACTGAGCTATACGTGGACTTATAAAATGCAATCACTGCTGATCCTTTCGGAACACCTTAGTACGACACTGGGAAATGAGTTGGTTGATGTAATGTAAATAATGCTGCCCCTTTTGGAATACCTTAGTACTCCACTGAATAATGCATGGTATGATATAATGACAAATATGCTGACCCTTTCGGAACAAATTAGTATACCACTAGATACTGAATGGCATGCTATAATGTAATCAATATCGATGACGAATCTTTTAGAATACCTTAATAGTACATATTTTTTATCAGGCAGTTATTTTTCTCTCGCTTGAAAGCTTTTTAATTTGTCATATCGGGGTATTTAATTGCTTTTTGGTATCAACGTTGACCAAGGTTCAAGAATGTTCGTATAATTAATACTTTGTACAACATGTAGTGTCTTGATGGGACGTTGTCATTGACAATCATGTCTCATATAATATAATTTGTATCTTAACAACACGATTGTGTTTGTTAAAATAAGGATATACACAATTTTTACAATTACGCTAAATACATCTATGTAGATTTTATAAGATGTGGTATGAGTTCCCATAAGACAATTCTCCATCCAAGTCACAATCTCATCTTTACTTTATCCCTCAATACATATAAATCACTTAGTCATTTGATATTTGTAATTATTTGAATTTCGAAAATACATAAAAATGTGTTGAAGAAAAAGGGTGTAGTCCTACCACCAACTGATATATTTACTTCTAACTTACTATCTTTTAGTTCATTTAAAGCAACCATTAATAGTTGATATATCTCTGCTAACGACTGTTGTGTTTTCTATTTTATCTGCCAGTTCTGCATACACAGAGTCTTTTCTTAGAGCTTTGAGAAATTCAATAAATGCATGTTCACTTCCATGTAAAAGTATGTCCATTAATTTCCTGTTCTTTTGTATCTGTGCGGGAGAAGCATTTATCATTTGGCTTTCAGCTATGGTCAACACATCACGTGATATCAGATGATCGACTATTTGTTCATGCTGTATGCTGTCAATTATGTTTGAGTAGTTCTTTTGTAGACGAACTTTATACATCGGAACAGTCCAATTTGACAACCCTACAAAAGTTTTCCAATTTCCAATTATTGCCACGTCTACTTTTATATCTTGATTAAACTTGCAATACATACATACGAGAAATCCAGCGTTATACTGCATTTGGTAAACTAATGGGTCAAAAACTGCATGCATTCTGACAGATGGAAAGTGACGCTTTCAATGGAAATGTATACCGAACAATAGAATTGAGAATGGAAACGGGGAGTGTATCAAAGAGACAAATAAACAGATAACAGCAATAATGAATCTACTTTAATTCAACAATACATTGTGCATGTGGTATTGTGGAGTCGTGATTGCCTATCTGATTACAATTTATTTGAAAGGATATAATTCACTGTAAAATGACTTAGCCATCTGAATAAGAGCAAAGTCGTATATCCAACATTTGGTGGTGGCGAACTAATAAGACGATTTGGTATTCTTGATATTAAAGAAACATATTTAATCAAGTTTGTATTCGTTTTGTTTTGTGACTTGACCTTAACAATACTAGTAAACATCTGATCTGGTAACTTGACCAATTTGATTTTTATTCATCAGATCAACATTTGGTTTCCTTTTAATACAATTACGTAACAGTGTAACAACAACACAGACCAAGTAATTGAAATAGCTCATATAAACAATAGTTCATGATGCAAACTGAAATGAATGAAGGTCAGCTTTCAACTTATCGTTATTGAATAGTCCTTACACAACAATATCATTTCAGTGCACATTTGTTATAATGTTTTTTAAATAACTGCCAAAATAGACAGATGGATATAATTCAGTGCATTAACCAAACCAGACTATATTTCAAATTTTGTGTTTTTATTTTCATCAACAAAACAATCCGGTCTCACCTTTATTTTCTATGTTTCCAGTTTGTACTATAGCTGCACTTGAGCCTTCTTCCTGTCCATCACTTTCTAGTTCATTAGCTAGATCTGGGTATCCACTTGTTCGTAGTGCATCAATAAACACAGTATACGTAGGTTCTCCCCTTTTAATAACTTCACGAAGCAAGGCTTTATTCTGATCATCTTGTCCAGCATGATGCTCAATGCGACGTCTGTCATCTGATGATATCACCAAATGTGTCATCATATAATCTAAAATCTGACTGATTTGAATACCCTGTATGAGTCTCTCTGAAATTAAATGAATTCAATTACAATATCATTACTATTTTCATTGTGATTATAGTTTGTTTTAGCGCATGCACAAGTTTATGTTGCTAATATAAGATATCACCTTGAGACATAACGTACCACTAAATGTGTGTTCGTCATGCTCAACAAGGAAGCAGTCAATAGTTTTACCAGGAACAGATTATATCTTGATTGTCAGATGTAAACATGTACATTTTTGTTCGTGTAATATTTCACAATAGAAAATGTACATGTATTTGTTGTGATATGATTTTTGTTTTACTTTTGTTATGAATTTTCTTTTGTGTATGAAGTTGGCTATTTTTCTCTCGACTCGGTTATTTATAGACTACACGTTTTGATAAGGCTTGAGTGTATATGCCAAACATAGTTGAAACTAATCTTAACATTTATACCACATACAGTTAGCTGATGCATGAATTACAAAAAAAAGAATGTTATTTTATTACACATCAATTCATTTGTTCAAATACTTTAGAGTAAGTACAATACATGTACGATGATATCTAGAAATGAGATAGTATATCTAATTGCACCCACCTCTAACATGTTCATCTATTTTTATTTCCATTTGTCCCCCTAATTCTTCATCGTAAGTTAAGTATGACAAAACACTAGACAATTCAAGGCGACAAAGAGCCTTCCCTAAAGCTTCAAATGTAGCTTCTGGAATCTTAATCCATCGTTTGAGAACCTCTTCTGTTTGACCATGAAGATTGGTCACATGATTGCTTTCAATCTTTTGCATCTCAACAACAGAAAGTCCCAGTTCTATTCCAAGCTGGAAAGTTTGACTACCGATATGGTCAGGCAGTTGCTGTATATTCGAATCGGATGGTCGAAGAAGCAACTTGTCTCTTGGTTGGTCTGAAATACATACTACAAGTTTAATAAGAATGTCATTTTGAGACGTCCTGTGTCATCATTATATATTTGTCAAAACTTCATGTAATCATAATATGTTTTGATGACTTCGGAGTTTCATAATATGATAAAAATTTATGAGAACGTCATCTAATCTTGGTTAAGTCGACCTTCAGTTCGTCATAATCATTTTGAATGATCTTTATGCCTTGGTTTGTATTTTTGTGACCGTCGTGTAATTATATAGTTGACAGGCGTTTACCTACTTATAATGGTTTAGCGATTTGTTCATGTCATTATTATGTTTTGTTGATACTAGTGTCCTCAATATGTTAGTGTATGGTTTTCATGTTGTAATAATGAATTGTTGATATTAGTGTCCTCAATATGTTAGTGTATGGTTGTCATGTTGCAATAATGTTTTGTTGATATTAGTGTCCTCAATATGTTAGTGTATGATTTTCATGTTGTAATAATGATTTGTTGAACTTTCTTGTGATTTTATATTTCATGTTGTAATAATGATTTGTTGAACTTTCTTGTGATTTTATATTTCATGTTGTAATAATGATTTGTTGAACTTTCTTGTGACTTTATATTTCATGTAATAAAAATAATGTTATCCGGTCATTTGTTTTTGTTTTGTTATGTCATCAACACAATTTGATTGACCTTGATAGTAAAATAATGTTTGGTACAGACCGTATTGGCATTATATGCTCAGTGAACAATTCGTCATCATTTAATTTTGAGACTTAAAAATCTATCAAAGAAAGAATGAACAGTAGATACTCAAAACAAACGCAGTTTTGAATGTTTTTATATATTTAAACTTGATTTTTTTACTTGAAGTTATTACTTACCCATTTCTGTTTGAACTTCTCTGGAAATCTGAAATGACAATTGTAAAATAGCTTTTTAAAATGACCTGTTGACACCACTTTGAAAATATCAAGCTTATCACAGAAATATTAAAATGCATAAGCTCATTGATGTTTTTACTGTTTTTATTGTTGTCCTGGCCAATTTTTAAACATATGATTAACGGAGTTGCATCTGAGTTTGTTAGCATAAACACAGACGTAATGAGAAGTCGTCATAACTTATGTAGTGTATAGGACTTTACTTATTATCTTATTGTTCGGTAGACGTCCCTCACTAATATCTTACACCACACACATTACATAGAAAGCTGCAAGACAGTATATTTTTCAATTCATGTCACCTCAAAAGAGGAACAATATGTACTATGTTTGGGGACAACATGCAATATGTTTTCGGAAATAGTAAAATCATAACAAAAATACTGAACTCATTTAATTCAAAACAGTACGTAATTGAATGGTAAAAGCAAAAGCTCATACACATCACATGGATGGATAAAGATTCAATTAAAGTAAATCAAACTCAATATAAAATAAAGACTGCATCAATCAAACAGAATGATTTGGGACAGGATAACTTCCCTTAGAAAAAATGAAGTATATACTTACTCCACCGTAAGCGGTTATACTCAATATAAAGTAAAGACTGCATCAATCAAACAGAATGATTTGGGACAGGATAACTTCCCTTAGAAAAAAATGAAGTATATACTTACTCCACCGTAAGCGGTTATACTCAATAAAAAGTAAAGACTGCATCAATTAAACAGAATGATTTGGGACAGGATAACTTCCCTTAGAAAAAATGTAGTAAATGCTTAGTCCTCCGTAAGCGGTTATACTCAATATAAAGTAAAGACTGCATCAATCAAACAGAATGATTTGTGACAGGATAACTTCCCTTAGAAAAAATGTAGTAAATACTTAGTCCACCGTAAACGGTTAAGCTAAGGAAGTAAATACAATTGAGAAAGGAAATGGGGAATGTGTCAAAACGACAACAATCCGACCATAGAGCAGACAACAACCGAAGGCTCTTTAGCTCAGTCGGTTAACGTGTTGCCTTATAAGAAAGAGGTCCCGAATTCCTATCCACCTGGAGACATGCTATTTTGTAAGAAGATTCATGCTCTCCAGTTACATTGGCGCCTTACATTACAAGCCAACGGTTAGAAGAACTACATATATCTATATAAAAGATGAAGACATCATCACCGTACGCGTATGGTCCAACTAGTAATAAGAAGATGGTCAAGTTTATCAGATACAAATGTTAATAACAGATAAAAAAAATTATATCTCAAATTAATATAAAAAGTTCAATTGATATTGAAATGAAAACTTAATATTCTAACTTTTTAAAAAGGTCACGCTCGTTTAATCTGTTAATCTCCTGTAATTGACATGTCAGTAATTATTTAAAGGCCAGTATGCTCATTGAAATTGAGGTTAACGGATGTAAACAAAACGTACAAGGACAATTGTTTTATAATATTTGTGAACTTAAAAAAAATGCATATGCAAAGAACATGAATGGACCGCAAACATGTAAATGTAAATTAATAAAAAACATAACATTCCTTGTGGTAGTTAGTGTCAACGGGAGCGAGAGTACAAAAAAGGATTCAGATATAGAATTAAACAAACATTTAATTTCAATTGTACGCTTATTCACTTACCCATCTGATGTAAAAATAGCATCTTGGAGAACTAAAGCTACAAATTTTTGGTTATTGTTTATTTTTTTTGATTTAACCCATATGATACCAAGACATGTATGGTCAGCTGGACCGTACAAGTATACTCATACGGTCCGACCGTACGCGTATGGTCGGACCGTACGAGTATACGTATACGGTCCGGACCGTACGCGTACGGTCCAAATACTCGTATGGTCTGGAACAACGGTATTGCTTCCCTTAGACAAAATGTAGTAGATACATCGTTAGCCGTAAGCGGTTGAGCTAAGGACGTATTTTGTTTAGCTCAGTCCGTTAACGCGATGCCTTGTAATCCAGAGGTCTCGGATTTGAGTCTTGTTGGAGACGTGTGATTTTGCAAGACGAATCATGCTCTCCGGTTACATATTAAACATAATTTGACACAACACACAATGAAGTATCAAATGATACACGAAGATTATAGCATTACATAACACTTGAAAATTTAATAACCACACAGTTTGGTGTTAAACTATCATGACTATCTTGAAACAATCAAGAATAAGATAGTAAATCATGCACGGCATACTTCGTTATGAAAAAAATAAATGCATACCTGGCATAGTTTGTGAATGTCAATGTGTCCCTCTTCCAGACTATTTTGTAGCTGCTTAAATGAAACATATTTAGAACTCTTCTTCCAATCATATAGCGCATTAAGTTTTATATAAAACTTTTCTCGCTTGTTTGATTCGTTGATAATGTCCCATTGCAGGGCTGGTTCTTTTTTCTTTAACATCATATATATTGTCCTTGTGTCTTCGTGTGTTAGTTTAGATGCTAGTCGTCCAAGGTGTTTGTCCTCAGGCTGGCGGTCTAACCATACCTTGTCTAAGCCTGTGAAATATTGCAACTCAAGTAAACAATATAAATATAACAAGAATTACGTTCTCTATTTTCTCTATTGATCGACAGGAACTTTACCCCAAGGAACTTACTTTAAATAAATCAAAATTAAACGGTACTTACTGTCCTTTCCTTGATTTAAATATTTCAGTTTAAGAGGAAACGTCACACTAAAGTTAACGACAGTAGGGAATTCGTTCCCTATTGTTAATTTTCCATTTTTAGATGGTGATGTTCCTTTGCCACCGTCTTGCGGTGTTTATATATTATAGGTCGTCCGTCTCTGTTGTGACGTTTTTCATTTTACCGAACGTAATCTATGTATTACTGGTAAATTATAAAGCCAGGGATTTCGTTACCATAAATTACATAAAACCTTCGTTAAATTAAAAATTAAATTAAAGAACCAAGTGCATATTAAAAAGGGAGTTGTTGACTTGTTTACCTGATGGTTTTTTACGAAGTAAAGTCCTTTTTTATGTTATGTAAAAACTTGCAAATTTCTTCTTTAAATATCAACAATCTTCTTACTTCATTGCACATTGTGTCTAGTCTCATCGATGCAATTTTTTATGTATTAACAGGAGTTGGGGAGTTATATAACTTTATAATTCTTACCAGAACAATCCTGAGGGCATCTGTCATCCTCTGTATGTAACTGTAAAATAAGATTTGAATAATAACGAATAACCAATGACGTCTTCATACATTATATGATGGAGGTACACACATCTTATTTTGATGGAACATTGAATGTTAATAAAATCAAATAGACAGAAGTTTTCAAAGGGCCCATGCAAAAAAAAAAACTATTAACACATCTGACAGTCAAATAACGGTGTACGAGACAAAACATAGAAAACCGGACACAAAGCAGTTCGGACCCCCCCAATACAATAGTTGATTGCCTTTAGTGCTCGAGAAAGGTTATCAGATTCCATATATGTGTATACCATGGCATGCAACACTACCATTGTTTTAATGTTCATAAAAGATTGAAAACAACACGTTTAATAATTTTTTGCGTTCGAAGAGCTTTTCTGGATTTACCTTCATCAGGAACGCTCAAAGCCAAACATTTGAAATCCGAAGATGTATAAGTACCCAAACCGTTGACGAGCTAAATATCAACATATACCTAAAATAAATTGCCAATTCAACTAAAGCCAACTTTGACTGAGGCAGATGAAACCTTAATTTCAAAATTTATAAACGGACAAAGTTTGTTAAATCATCACAGTACCGTAGTACTGACTACTGAGCTGATGATACCCTCGGGGACTGATAGTCCAAATGCAGAGGTATCAACCCAATGATGTAAATAATTAAAAACAACACGTTTAAATTCTTGCGTTCGAACATAGAGTTTACTTAAAGTATTATATTAACCAAGAAATTGAGGTCAATGTCTGATAAACTATGCCTGAAATAATTGAACACGTGCCAATCACTTCACAAAATAAATCTGATTTACCTCCTGCTTATAAAAATGAGGAAGGAAATTGGGAATGTACCAAAGCGACAACAACCCGACCATAGAGCAGACAACAACCCAATGTCACCAATGGATCTACCCGTAAGCGTCCTTCAGCTGGCCCCTTAAAAAGAATGTATACAAGTACAGTGATAATGGACGTCATACTAAACTCCGAATTATACACAAGAAACTAAAATTAAAAATATACAAGACTAACAAAGGCGGGAGGCTCCTGACTTGGGACAGGCGCAAAATTGCGGCGGGGTTAAACATGTTTATGAAATCTCAACCCCCCCCTTTACCTCTAGCCAATGTAGAAAAGAACCCGCCTAACAATACGCACATTATAATTCACTTCAAGAGTAGTCCGAGTCTGATTTCAGAAGATGTAACAAAAGAAAATAAATAAAATGACAATAATACATAAATAACAACAGACTTCTAGCAGTTAACTGACATGCCAGCTCCAGACCTCAATTAAACTGATTGAAAGATAATGTCTTAATCATACGAATATCAGGCACAATCCCTCCCGTTAGGGGTTAAGCATCACACAATCATAAAATATATAAGAAGAACATAACCCGTGTTATGCCAACAACTGTTTTTTTAAATAAATGTGTTTAGTTCCGATGCAAAGACCCTATAAGTGAGTCATTATTAAAGCCAAAATATGCAATGTTTAATGACCTGACAACAGTGTCGTAACTATATCCCTTCTTTATAAATCTGTTTTACGTATACAATAAACAGACTGCACCATGCAAACAGTTTAACAAAATATTTTTTAAAAGATAATTTTTTGCCTTTCAATTATGTTTCCTTATAATCACGAGCTTCCATAAAAAAAAAAAGAAGAGAGGCGAACACTATCAAAGGGACATTCAAATTTATAAGTCGAAAATAAACAGACACGACCATATCTAAAGGATGAACAGGCAAACAGACAAACAATAGTACACTAACAATAACATAGAAAACAAAGATGAGGATGTAAAATTAAAGGTCAAATACGGAACACAATTGCGTAATTATAAATATGAATGATTTGCAATTATATATGCTTATATTGTAATATATTTCTATTTGTAATTGACTAACAATTAGTTGGATATATTATAATTTATAAATGTATGTATTACAGACAAATTAAACTAACAAGTACTAACAAAATTTATTTTATACTACTAACGGTTAACGAGGCCGGGATAAGGTACCGGTATTTGATGTATCCACTAACAAAAAATGAAAAACTATCAATAAAACATGATTTACTTAAAAAGAAAACAAAAAAAAACAAAGACAAAATGTATAGGTAAATACAAGAAAACATGATTGACTTAGTGTTTGCATGCTCCTATTAGAGCTTTCTTACAAATTGACGAAAGGTACGTATGCTTGACGAATCATACGTAAGACTCGTTTAAGGGATCCTTTCTTTTGACATATTTAAATAATTATAGTCGTGGAACTTCGGACAATTATCCTACATGCAACGACACTTATTAAATTGGATTTTTCTTGGGATATATTTAGGATTTCGGGACGTACTATAGGTTAAAATATGATACCACCAGGTCGTAGGAGATAACACTTCAAAATATCCTAAATATAGAGTAGTCAGACGAAAACATTTCCCCTAATAGACTAAAAACCGGCCCTCTTCAATAATACAATGTTGCACTGTTTAACCTAAAAAAAAAGTCAAAGCAAATACATTGTCTTCTTTCCTTACAGAAAAATGAGAAAAATCAAAGCGCAAATACTTCCTTGATTCAAAATTTACAACGCTCAAAATAATAAAATGAAAATGAAGAAAACAAGATGATCTTCAAACTATGCCATATGCTGGTGTTCGTTTAATAACTTTTGAATCATCGCCTCTCCCCTGGTAATATTCATTGCTCCCCCTTAATGTATATATCTGACACACCGGAGCAATTGAAGGGTTGTTTTAGTGTATAATTACGTTTTGCCTATTGTCCTGAACCTTCATGAAATATTAGCCACTGGACGATAAGTGACAACTTTGCGTCTATCTTCGAAACATGTGTACTGTTAAATCGTCATCATAAAATCCACAAAATTGTAGATTTATTTTCTTGATATACAAAATCTGTTTTTCTAGATTTATTTAACATTTCTTTTTAAAAACATTGTAGCATATTTTTTTTAGCAAATCTTGATATTCCACTTTGACAATTTGCTGAAAGTTTACTATAAAAAATAAAAATAAATGTGAATCATGTCGTTAAATTTAGACTAACGTACTTCAATAATGCCATTGAAATTTTAATCGTGGAACTCGTGCTTAAAAAAATCCCGCGGAAATGTGTGTACTCGTGGTTTACGTCAGTAACGTATCGGACGTAAGTGTATTTGACACTATTTTTCTCTGTTTGATTATATAAAAATCGTGTATTATTTACGAAATCATTATTTTTGAAAAATAAACTTGATTTAGAAAAGAATGCTGTTTTACTGGATAAAACAAAGACTCTTTTAACTGTTATTGTGGAAATGAAATACGTGCTCCCTTTACGTTCGTTCGTACCTTTCGTCAATTTGTAAGAAAGCTCTATTAAAGCTTATAATTATACGTATTGGACGCTTTATCTATTAGTTGTATTGGGTTGATTAGGCGTTGACCGAACACATATATTTAGCAAGCGCTTCATTAAAGTGAGAGGGTTAGCGCTATAGAACCAGGTTTAATCCACCATTTTCTACATTTGAAAATGCCTGTACCAAGTCAGGAATATGACAGTTCTTGTCCATTCGTTTTTGATGCGTTTTGTTATTTGATTTTGCCATGTGATTATGGACTTTCCCAATTGATCTTCCTCTAAGTTCAGTATTTTTGTGATTTTACTTTTTTCAACACTTTAACACCCCAACAAATTTATAAAAAGAGGCATTCAATTCTTTATTAAGTTTACTGTATAGGCAATTGCATTTTACTGCATAACTATATGTATATACCCAAACAGCAAAACTTTCATAAATTATAAAGAATGTAAATACCTTATCTGCAAACCATTTAGACACAAGTTTGGTTTTGTGTTTTGTATTGTGATCCGGGCATTTCCATTCCCCCTTTGATGACAATATGTGGTCAAAAAAGCAAAGATCTCTCCCACAAGGAATACCAATCTGAATGGTAAACGGTAAATCTCTATCACAAGCAGAATCCTCTGAAACTGAGAAATAGAAATTGGAAATGTTTGTGATAGCATGTGTAAGGCATTCCTGGGATGTAGATGCAATGGATGGTACAATGGAGATTTTCTTTTCTTGATGCGAAAGCGAAACTATGAATCTGTTTCCCTGAATGTCAAATCTCATATCATGGTCCCCGTCAATTTGTACATCAGCACTGTCTGTAAAGATCATCAGCCGATTGGATTTGGCACTGACCCGTAACTTCCATATAGATATGAAAGTGGCAATGAATCTGTACAAAATAGCAGGTGGTACAACTTCCTCTTTGAACCTGTAAGCCAGATGGATGCTTCTGTCATGGTTTATCTGTTGGTTGTCTTCTCGTTTGGTACATATCATACATGGCACCAAGAAAAAGTCTGATCCATCTTCATCGTCTTTTGGTCTACACATTATGTCCAAATGAACTAACATGTCTACTATGTAATCTTTATGTGCCCAGATCTCACGAAAACAGTCTTGCTTCCATATTTTATATAAGTCCTTTTTCAACAGTTTTCCGCTTTCTTTTAGAGATTTTAAGATTTCTTTGAGATGCTCTGGCCAAAACTGGTCATCAGTGACAATAGAACGTAGTACATCCACCAAAAACACAGGATCAATTATAACGTTGTCTCTCAGGCCAGCTTCATCAAAGTAGATCAGTTTTCCCAGAGCATGGTTAACTTTTAGAAACGATTTAAGCTGAGCAGAGGTTAAGGCTATTTTGTCGTTTTGCTTGTTTATGTCATTCAGTTCATCCATTGTTAGTATTTTCTTGTTTTCCTCTACATTTCTTGCTAGTTGAAGTTCCAGGGGTACGAACTTGGTTGGCATCAGTTCCCCACAGCGAGGATGGTTTAATGCAACGTCTACCAACTGTTTCTTTAATGTGGCTATTTCTTCGTCCTCCTTGTTTCTTGCATTAACAAAGATAAGTGGTTTGTATTGGAGATGTTGTTTTCCTCCGTGGTTTTGAAAGAGTTCTTCGATTGAGTTTTCTAATGAGGTTCTCTGTTCTTCAACATCACCCTAAAATAAAAATAAATCATAGTATTATATAAACAGCCCAGTTTTTACAGAGTCTATGGTCTTATATATTACCCTAATATATACTTTAATAAATAGCAATAAACAAAGACCAGCCACACTTTCTAATATCGTTGCATATAGGGGATTTTACATCTTGTATAGATCAGCTTTTTATAACGACTTTAAATTCTAGTTGTGTTTATTGATTATGCATAAACGAAAGTTACTTCAATAATTACAGGTTTATTCTATCATTGATTTAAAAGATTGGTTCATGGACACGCAACTCACCCCACAACTATTTTGATATAATGTATACAATATTAGAAGATTAATAGAAAAACGAGAGAGAGTTTGCATTTTTAAACAGCTGATGACAATGAATACAGATTTAAAAGATTACAATTAGAAATCATTATAGTACATACTTTGACTAGATCTTTGTGGGTTGCCACACATAGAATTTTCGGGTACTCTTTATTTTCCACAACAGTCTTGCAATAAGTGAGGACCGAATTGACCCAATGGATAAGATATACTACAACAAACAAACATACATACATGTATATTATTGAGAGTACTAATCTACATTGAGACATAACAAAATTATATAGGTATAAACATACTATAACTTTTGAAATATAATCATTTCCTTTGAAGATACCTTGTAAATTATAATCTGCCTTGTTTAAACATGTAAAATTGAAATCAAAATTTGTATGTTTTTTTTTAAATATGGGTCTCTCTCAAATTACAGGACACACCACTGAAATCCATAATCAAATTCACAGTATAAATGTGCGAGATTTATTTTAAATAATTTGTGTATTGTTCACACGTAGATTAAGTGTTTTTTTTATGTATTGCTTGGTGTACAAAAAATATGCACGGTACAGGGAAAATAAATGAACTGATTTTCCAGACAAAATCATAATGCATTTGTTGAATGGTCACTAGCATGACAAGGCATTAATAACTAATGCCATATGTTTGAAAAATTAACTTGAGGCAATGCTTTTTTTAACAGCTTCGTAAGGTCATACGTTCCAATTTTGATCCCACTCAGCTTTTTGTTTTTACAGAATGGGGTCGAAATTAATGAAACCCTTCTTTTGTTAAGTGATTTTGAAAAACACCAAACTGTTTGAGTCAAACACACTTAATGGGTTAATTTGGCAATACTACGGTTATAGCAGATATATAGAAATAGATTTGCATCTTAAAATATGTAATCCATATATTAATGGAACATATATACTTTGTATGTAAATGGGCAATATAATTTTTGTATGTGAAGGGACAATAATTTGTTTGTACATACAAAGGACAATATCTTTCATTTATAAATATTTATTACCAGCTGTATTTCTTTGCCCCTGACATCCAGGGAGTTCTGTATACTCTGGTATGTCTTCGTGTATATCTCTGCTGCCATTGAAGATCAACAGAAATGTCCCCCGACTTGTGACGAAAAGTTGGTGAGTCAAGTGGTAGATTTTCTGACCACCAAAATCCCACAAGTCTATAGGTACAACTACCATTTCGTATTGCCCTAGAGTACATTGAGAACGAACAAGCTTGATTATTTCCTCTTCTGACATATCTATGCCAGTCAAGTTTTCTTCGATCTTAGTTTCTTCCATCTTTCCATCTCTATCATTTTGAGTAACGATATATGAGGGTGTTCTATCTATAAAGAAACATTTTACTTTTTGAACGAAGTTACAATTTTAAAAAATCATGTAAAGCTCACTGAACATGGCATGTATTTTCGTTTAAATACTCGTGTGTGCCACGTTATCACACGTATCGAACGTATGCCATTGCACGTCTTTGAAAAGGCATGTGTTAATGGACATTTACGGAAAGTCTCAGAACAGACTGTTTACACTGTCCTTAACAGGTAAAAGGTCGTACTAACATAAAACAAAAGTATACAGATGTGAATATTTGACCTTGCACAGACAAGACCGACACACTGATTTTTGCATTCTATTTCAAAAGGTAACTGTCCACAGCAAAACATGCCAACTAACTCTGACACATTATTAAGACTCAGGACCGAACATGCTTTGTGCTTAGTAGAGGAGAAGTAAATATAATTTTCTGAGTGTTCTAAGTGTATGATTTGACCATTGGTGAATCTATAATTTCCAGAAACGGAGGCACGCTACATTGTTTTGTTCTTAAAAGCATTATGCATATTTGCAAAACAATTCCGCCGTTATTGTAATAAAACATTTCCGAGAAGGGCGCTTTACCATCAATTCTCAGTCGTCAATAGTAATACCTTACATAGTTTGGTATAGTATAAATAGTATTCCTTAAATTTCGACTCGTAACAAAAAGTTGCAAGGGTAAAGGACCCCCTTTTCTGCAACCTCGTTCACTTGTAACAGAGCCTGAAATAAAATTTTGCTGTATAACTACAGATTTGGTATTTGTAAAACAAAATGATTGAGCAGTTGGAAAGATCAAGAACTTGTTCTGTGAAAATCCCGGAGATTGAATCGAATATTATTTTAAAATAAATCAATGAGTAGGAGAATGCCTGGGATATCATGTTGTGCAGTGTAGTGCAGTAAATTATATAATTATCAATTTGGTATTTTCACCAATAAATCTATCAGGTATAAGTACTGTCAGACTTTCTATTTATTAAGATTAATAAAACCATTTTTATTCCTTTCTACAATGCAACCTGATGATTATTTGTGAATTGTAATTAAAGGACTGATTGGACGACATTTTGTCATATGTTGTTCGATTTGTCACCTTTCGGTATTTAAGTTTAAAAACCTTGTTTGAGGTAATAGACATTAACCATATTCAATTGATCTATATACAAATTCATGCTATATATAATATATAATTATATCGTATGCAATTAGTACGATTCCTAAATCACTAAATGCACTCATAATATAATTCATTATTAGATATGCAACAAAACTATACAATGATATGTGTGCTTGCATATGTCGGTATTAGCAAGAAATTAAAGTACATAATATTAATGCAAACAGAGCGATACACCTTCCTGTTGTACGTTTTTTTTGTTTTGTTTTTATCTACGAAAGAATGTATCTACTCATTTTTGTTATATTATCCTCTTGTTTACATCAGCTGTTCCATTCTTATTATTTACCAAACACAATTGACGACCATTGTTTCCATAGATTTTGATACATGAATGTTTCAAAATGAATCTGATCAGGCACAAATAATAACACAACTGTACCTTTAAATGCTTTCTGTGGAATATTTTCCTGTTTTACTGTATCGAGATCTTCTTTATCATTAACTGATTTAACAGCACCTACTGTAGCTGTGACTTCTTTACTCCTGAGTAAACTTTGAACTGTGGCATTCAATATGGTTCCTAAAAATGAATAATCTGATTTATGAAAAATTTCGAAATTATATTTAAAATATTGTAAAAAATATGTAATCGCATAAACAAGTGAAGGAGTTGAGTGATGGTTGTCTGTGGGGTCTGTTATGTTGTCAATTGTTTATGTTTATTAGTGAATTTATAAGACGTCTTTATACAAAATGATGTTCCATCTTAAAGTCCCTGATGGTGACAGAATAAGCAGACTTAAATGTAATGTATTATGTTGTTAGTAAAGAAGAAGATTTTAATTAAATTAGATTCATTAATTAATCTTTGTATTATGAGTTTCAGTCAAAGTGGAAAATTGAAATCCGAATACCAGCTATTGTAACAGTTACATAAAATTTGAATCTAGGTCGATGTTTAATTCAAATGGTAACTCAATTTGCCCATTTACCTTGGCAATGATTCGTTCTTTGACCTAGTTTAAATATTATTATTGGTCAAACTCCGTTCTGATTTAAATCATATTCTAACTTAAACTTTGAGCATTAGCTACAACTAAACGTATTGTTCTCAATTTATCTATCAATCACACTTTGAACTGAAGTTTAAAACCTATTCTTACAGGAACTTTCATCAATCTCCAACTCGAACTCGAAACATTACTGTAAGTTTCATTTCGATCAGTTAACTCCTATTGCTTATTTGTTAGATAATAAATACCATGCTTTATGAAAATCCAACAACGTTCTTGTATGTCCATTCCAGCCCTTCCCAGGTAAATCCATATACCATCCGTAGATTGCCGTTCTTCTGGAGCCTCGTCTCCAACTAAAATTTTGGCTAAACTCGTTTTCCCCACACCAAATGGACCAGTTAAAAAAATTCTGTTCCAGAAGCACCTGTACGCCCCGCTCATTAACAGACCTTTGAATTCCTTATCAGAGAAGATCAGTATTTCTTCTTTAGGGCCTGCAATATTATAGCCGAAAGTAATATGAATTACAAAATATGGACTTCAATTTTCAGAAATATTATTCTGCCATAATAAGAAAAGCCAGTATAAACAAGAAACTGCATGCGATTTTGTTTAAACCAAACCCTTTTTTAAATGTTAGACGTTGAAAGAAATTTCAGTAAGTATGATAAGATTTTAAATAATTCACGGACAGCAAGAAGTTTTATATATCGTCACATGTACACAGTAGACATCAATATCATAAATCTCCAGATCAAATTTAATCAAATTTAAACAAGAAGTGATTCCAGAAGTTCTTAATATAAAGTAATATTATAAGTTAAAAGTTCACAAAACAAACCTAATCATATAGTGGAAAAGTGAGTAGCAACCTATATTACATACTCTGTATATAATAACACAAATAACAGTTTTACCAAACACGAATTGACTACCAGACATAAACGAACATCCTTTATATTTTCAACATCACATTAAAGTGTAACAAATTATTTACTAAATCATCAAACATAAACAGTGAGTGACAGTATCATAGATGTTTATCACATATATAATATAAAAAATCAAACCTTTCGAGACTTTTAATAGACCCTTCTGCTGAGGGTTTTTCGAGCTGACGTTTTGCTTTTCTGTTGACATGACGATCTACAACATGAAATGTACTTGTAATAGATATCAAATTATATATTTTATTAAATGCTTTTTTATTTCTGACCTTAAATTAATGCATATTGTTGACTAAATAAATGTTCCATTGATTGAAGTCAATTCTTAACATATGTGTCGGTTAGTGTATAGAAAGGTATACACTATGACAATTAGAGCTCGGGGCTTATATAGTATATACCTTTCTATACACTTTTCAATTTAGCACATATTTACAACTTGAGTTATCATGTAATTAGTCAATTGATATGTTTTGGCTGACTATGTTTAGCTCATTTACGTAGTTTTGTAAATTTACTCACTATTATCATTGTAAAATATTGATTCCAGAATGAAAATATTGTAGTTGCTCGTGTAAGTATGTTTATTCGTATAAAGCTGGGTTTTACTATACATGATAAATTTTAAAACATATAGATAGTTTGCAGTGGCAGATCCAAAAAGAGGGTGGTGGAAAACGCTTATTGTTTGGGATAATCAATACTTTCAATAAGAACATACAGTTGGACCCCCTCCCCTTTTATTTTGGGTTGGAACACATTTTAAAAATGGATGGACTTGCCCCTGGTATGTACCCATTGGAAGTCTAGTGGATAGTTTACATGTATGAAATATCTGTCACTGGACATTGAGCAATCAATAATCAATCAATTCATTACGAAATAGATCAATTTTAATTTCCCTTCACAATGTTTCATGGTTCACTCTATTTTTGGGTACAAAGTAATTAGATGGAAGATAAATGATTACACTTTTAGATGGCATTGTACCTAAATCAAGTTATGAATAGCTATATATGTTTTACCAATTAAAAGGCAGAAACCCAACAACGGGTTGCCTGATTTGTCTGAAAATTGCAGAGCAGTTAGATCTTGACTTAATGAACATATTTAAATGAATATGATTTGCTCTAAACGCGTTGAATTCATAGATAATAGCCAAAAATTGCATTTTACCCCTATGTACTATTTTTAGCTATGTAGGCCATTTTGGTTTATGGACAAGGTCCTTGGACACATTATTGAAACAACATACCCTTGAGATGATGTTTGCCAAGATTGGTTAAATCTGTCTAAATAGTTTCAGAGGAGAATATTTTTGTAAAATATTACTAAAATTTTAGAATAATGGTTAAAAAAAGACTACAAAGGTCAATAACTCCTTAATGGGTCAACTGAAATAATACCAAAAACTGCAAACTTTCCTTAAAATTACAAATTCGGGGGCAGCAACCCAATTTCAGGTTGTCCAATTTGTCTGAAAATTTCAGGACAGAGAGATCTTGACCTGATTAACAATTTTACACTGTCAGAATTGTTGTAAATGCTTTGTTTTCACAGGTATAAGCCACAATCTACATTTTACCCCTATGTTCTATTTCTAGCCATGGCGACCATCTTGGTTGGTTGGCCAGGTCATCGTACACATTTATTAAACTAGATACCGTAAGAATGACTGTGGCCAAGTTTGGCTAAATTTGGTCAAGTTCTTTCAGAGGAGAAGATTTTTAAAAAGATTACTAAAATTTTAGAAAAATGGTAAAAAATGAACAACAAAGGGCAATAACTTTGGGCCAGATGAGCTAAACAAACACATAGTTTTAAATATCTAATTTCATATTGATGCTTAAAATATATTATCACCCAGTATTTTAAAATCGTGTTTTATTTGTGTTCTACTTTTTTGTGTTCTAATTTTATTTTCCACATGGAACATGGAGAAACTTATGTTGATGACCTGTTTGAGTTCAATTAGATATCAAACAATAAAAATATACTATTCAAACTTAATAATGCAAACATAATATTTGGTGGGCCTAACAAAATCATAGAAAGAACCAAGTCAACTTTTTTGAAAGATGAACCGTCATTGAAGTTTCAGTGTTAACATTTTCCTGTGTTTGAAATTTTGGTGAATTTGACATATAATGTAATCTTAACAAGCTATATGCATTTAACACTTATACATTGTACATACGACAAATGTACAGATATTTGATTATTGTTGATGACTGTATGTTGCCCTTTAAATTTTCATTTTCATTGTGTTGTGTTATAAGGCTGCTTTGTTGTTTTGTCTTACAATATTTTATAGATAAGATTGATGATTTTATCAATTTATACACATCGTCTTGCTAGAGATGTTGATATTAAATTAATTGATTACAATACTAAAAAGTCACATGACAAACAATATTCCTTTGATATGTTTGAAGTTCGTAAATTTATGACATGTCTACTGACATGTTCTATATACTTTTCGACACGTGTTCGGTCGTTATCCGCCGTTTTATAAGACAATAGTCACATAACACAAATATCACTCCTCTCTGTTCCATAGATATAGGAAGATGTGGTGTGAGTGCCAATGAGACAACTCTCAATCCAAGTAACAATTTAAAAAGTAAACCATTATAGGTTAAAGTACGGCCTTCAACACGGAGCCTTGGCTCACACCGAACAACAAGCTATAAAGGGCCCCAAAATTACTAGTGTAAAACCATTCAAACGGGAAAACCAACGGTCTTATCTATATAAACAAAACGAGAAACGAGAAACACGTATATATTACATAAACAAACGACAACTACTGTACATCAGATTGTTTTGTTTAATGATTGATATGTTCTGTATACTTTTGTGATTGTTATCTACCATTTAGTAAGACAGAATATGTACCTTGAGATAGTCTATTATTTCTTTCTTTTCTTGCCTTTTTTCTGTAGAATCTTTTCGGTTTTTCTTTGCAGCAAGCTGGTAAGGAGTTTTACCCTAAAACACAATATAATAGTATACATATGTTTCTCAACATTTAATTGAGTATCGCTTTGTTTTACCACATGACAAGTACAAATAAAACATTGATTGCTTTTTGTTTACGTCGGTTGCTGTTAGTACCTGATATTTAGGATGTCTTTGAGTTTTGACATTGTGTCTGAAGTTTCTATTGGTTGCATTCGTTATTTATTATTGACTGTTTTATTTTTACTTTGAATGCTGTTGTTGGTTGCTGGTAGTATTTTGTCTTTTCGTCAATGAATAAGCAAGACAAAACGAAGAATTGGACTCGCAACAACAAGTTTAAACACATTAAATATTTTATTAAAAGTATAGAATCTCATTACTCGCTTTGCCATATCGCAGAGAAGTTGTTGTTTTGGTCGCTGCTCGACTATGTATATATCTTCTGTTTGAAACTACATAATGACAAAATTCAACATAACGTTGGATCTTTGATGTGTTTTATCCATTTGATTGTCTTAGAACATTTTGCCCATTGATCCTCATTTTTCTCTTTTATAAATCCTTTACATGTATAATTATATGCATTCTGTAAAAGTTTCAAATTTGAAAATATGTTTTTTTCAAAACTAATTTTGAGACCTTTAACTTGTTCATGATGAAGCTATGAAAAATCAAGAGAGAACATTTAACCGACATAATTTCAATGGCTAATATTTTAAAACAAGCACATTGACCTATATTTTATGTGTGCTCTATTGGTTTCTTTATTAATCCTCTATCAATATATACTAGTGTTATCAAAGGCTTGTTATTTTGAAACTGAGAACCGATTTTCCTGAAGTCTTGTAATAATTTCTAGAATAGCCAAAAACTAACATGAGGTCAATCAATAATATTTATTGTGTTTAAAAAGAGGGGGAAGATACCAGAGGGACAGTCAAACTCATAAATTGAAAATAAACTGACAACGCCATGGCTTCAAATAAAAGGGACACACAGACAAGCAATAGTACAAATGACACAACATGTAAAACTAAAAAATAAGCAACACGAACCCTATCAAAACTTGGGGGTGATCTCACGTGCTCAGGAAGGGTAAGCAGATCCTGCTCCACATGTGACATCCGTCGTGTTGCCCATGTTATAACAAATTTCCTTTTAAGATGGTTCGAGCCTATTTGAAGTTACTGTCAGAAGTATTTTTTTTGTTATTTTAATCTCTACAGAGAGTGAATCAAATTGGTCGGAAATGATAGGGGGTCCCGGACAATTTAAGCTCAAAAGTTTACTTTTAAACGGGTATGCAAAAGGGATCATTTTTCAATGAAATGGTAGGAACAATAGAAGTGTTGACATATATTTTATCGGGATATAAAAAATAGACTGTCTGTGACACTTGGTTCAAAACTGTAGTATAAAAAGCTGTAATATAGCTTGAAAGATTAGGCAAATAAAAAATATAGGTCACCGATAGGGAAAACAAAAATATTTAGCCTTAAAACCCATATTTTGGCGGGAAAATTGTGAAATTTGGTGAAATGTCATCTTGAGCACCTTTAACAGAAATTTAAAAAAAACGGTGATAATTTTTTAGTGACAAAAATTTAACTTTTCTAATCAACAAAATATTTAAAAAAAAGGATTTTGAATTTACGACACAACTTGTAATTTTTCGTCAGCATGGTAATTCATGCGTGAAATTATACGCAGTTGAATAGTCCCGATCCCCCTTCAAGTGGAATTATATGTCTCTATTAATATATCACGGAAACGATTGAAAGCTACAAAGAAAATAATCAACACCTTTGATTAAAGACAATAACAATCAAAACCAAGGAGTAAACAAAGACTCACAAAACCAAAGGACATTTACATCGACAGTTATAAATGATAAATAAGAAACAACACGAACTTCACTAAAACCGGGAGTGATATCAGGTGCCTTTGAAGGGTAAACATATCTTGCACCGTATACGACACCTGTCGTGTTATTTCTTTGTTCAAAGAACAATTTAAAGTTAACACGGAACAACGAAAATTAAATAAAAATCTCTGCATTTCTCAATGTAACATCAAATAATACCTGATAAGTCATATCCAACGGACTCATTCCAACGTCTTCTATCAGCACTTTTGTGATTGGTAAATGTCCAAAATTAGCAGCAACATGTAACGCAGTTCTTCCATCCTATAAACATACCATAACAGTGTGACAATCAAGGCAATGCTGTGTAATTTGTATCAAACAAATACAACATCATGGTGTTACATTGTACAAATGTCATTGGGAACTGTGTAAAAATCAAGGCAATGACGTGTAATTAAACTCAATAAAATCAAATATAACTGTGTTACATTGTACAACTTTCGTTATAGACTGTTATAGGCATTGTAATGGAGAGTTGTCGCATTGGCACTCACACCACATCTTCCTATATCTAATTATTACTAATCTATAAAAAAAAAAATAGATATCACATAAGACATAAGAAATTGGTCATAACTAAATTAACTATCTAGTCGAAAAAAGTATTTATATTCTTGATTAACAATAGTATACATTAAACCCGATTTGTTGTGGTTAGATGTAAACACTTCAACCAGAACTGTCATGTTAAAACAATATTGTTTAATAATTTAATTTTGTATGTAACGCGTATTCTGATTTGCGGACGTCGTTTTGTTTATTAGACCATAGACATATTATTTTCATGTGACCGTGATGTCATCAACGTTTTTTTCATGTTTTACTCCAGTTTAAATTGGAATTAAGAATTAAAATACAAGAAATGACTGTAATATACACGGTTTATTCAGTGTGCTCCACTTTTATGTTATTTATTTATAGACAGAAAAAAATATTACAGTCATTCCTTAAAGAAATACTTCAAATGAGTATAATATTGGATCCATAACGACGACACTTTTAATGAGGGCCCCCGTTATGTAAGTGTATTTGTTGTTTTTTAAATATTATAAACATGTCTTGGTATAAAAATGTGATGTGAATAAAAAAAGGATACGGATTATATTAAAACTAAACTTGTGTGAATTAATTGTTGGTTGATAATGTGTTTCACCTAATAAGGTTAAGTGAGACAAGTACAATGAGACTTAATATATATTTTACGGTATTTGTTGTCAATTAAACCTGCCTGATTCACCAAACGATCAGACGAAACTTGCGTCTGACGTATTAAATTATAAGCCAGGTAGCTTTGAAAACTTATGTGTTAATTAGTAGTAGAATGAGATAACATTACATCGTCTTGTGCTTTATTTTCACAGCCAACTGTGAGTAGGTATTGAAAAATACCCAGATGCCCTTTCTCTACAGCAAGCAATAATGGCGTAGATCCTATCTGTAATATCAACATATAACCTACATCAAAACATGTGTCACAGAAAAGACAATGTGTGTTGTAATATAAAAACAAATAAATTGATGATCAAACGTGAATATAATGACCTTTCATTATTGTATTTATTTTCTACTTTATCATGTTTAGTAAAAGTCTGTTTTTTTTTTTTTTTTTTTTTTTTTTTTTTTTTTTTTTTTTTTATGTTATATTTGGGAACCTCCGGTACCATGTTTTTTGTGAGATATCAGAAGTTTGTTTCATACTGATGCATGAAACACATGTTGTATTTGACATACATCCAAAAAGAAAACATAGTTTTTTTAAATAATGTGTTGACAACAGTTTTCATTAAACACTTATATGTTATTTAGAATATGAACGCAAATTGATGTAACATGTTTTCTTATAACAAGTAAAAATTGATTTTTATCCAAAAATTTATGAAAAACAATTATTAATATGAACTGATTAAGATTCAAGCTATGATAAGGTATTTTGACAATATCCAGGTGTCCTTCCTGTACAACAATCTTCCTGTAAATCCTAACTGTAACTTCAGGAAATAACATACATCAACACTATTATTACAAACCAGACAATGTTATGTAATAGATATAAACATAATATATATATATATGTATATGATATCAATGACCAAAAGAAATTAAAATGACCATTCAAACTGGTAGCAAAACGTAATCAGGCTGTACTGATGTAAGATGTCAGAACTTCAATCAGCCGGTTTTGTGTCTATTAGTTATTCCCGTCAACATAGAAAGGTATCAATGATAAAAAAAAAAATACAATGACAAGTCACACTGGTAACAACACATAATCATGCTGTATTGATGTACGATGTCAGAACGTCAATCAGCCTGTATGGTGTCTATTAATCCAAACTAGTGAATAAATAAAATTCAATTATGAATCCATGTGAAGAGCCTCTGGCCTTTGTTAGTCTTGCATTATTTTTAATTTTAGTTTCATGTGTACAATTTGGAGTTTAGTATGTCGTTCATCATCACTGAACTAGTATAAATATGTGTTTAGGGGCCAGCTGAAGGACGCCTCCGGGTGTGGGAATTTCTCGCTGCATTGAAGACCTGTTGGTGACCTTCTGTCGTTGTCTGCTCTATAGTCGGGTTGTTGTATCTTTGACACATTCCCCATTTCCAATCTCAATTTTATTATGAAAAAAATGTGCTTTTCTCAGTAATTGTTGTTATATATGAGATCTGTTTAACAAATAGTATATAGTTATAGATTATCGCTGATTATATGAATGATATTAATTATCTCGCTAGAACGTACCATTGAAAGTGAGAAAAGCAATTGAATCGAGTTGACCAATGATAATCTGGGTATCGCTATTTTACATATGACGACATTGTCAATTTTGGCTGGATTTCATTGACAACACCAGGTGCCCCCTCAGTTTGTAATGATAATTTTTCTTATCAAATACTTAGACTTAATAACTTACGAATTTTACTATATGATAAAATAATTAAATTAACGTCAATTTCATATTTTTCAAATTGGTGCTTAGCAGGCTGATATGACATGTTTATCACATGCTTCGATTGTAAGCGCATGGCATTCCGGTGATACTCGGCAAATTTCGGAAGATACATCTCAATGCTACGTTTTCAGTGAAAAACATTAATTTACAAAATAGTGTACAAAAAAATTATGTAGAAACTCGAAATGATATTGCTTTAAAAATTAGAAGAAAAAAAAATTATGAAATATCTGCATTTTTTTGAAGTTTCAAACATAATTTAGGAAATTACTTAAAAAAAAGTTGACTTTACCAAACAGTGTTCATATGCATATTGTTAATACAAAAATTATCGATTCGTCCATATCAAAATATTTTTTCTCTGTTGAGGCATATGATAGAAAGATTTCATATCGATTAAACTAAATTTGGAGTCCAACGTCCGTGCACTTTTCACTCTTTGAACGTCTATTTGGGAACCACGTTAAAGGATCAATTCTGAATCTAGCTGTTATGTTTCTACATTGTTGAAGCATGCAATAAAAAGATAATAACATTTCATTTTTCGTATCACATGTATTATCAGCCCTCGGTCAATATCAGCCCTCCAGCCATGCTGCTCCTGTGCTGATATTGAACCTAGGGCTGATAATACATGCGATATGAAAATGCCATGTAATAATCTGATCTTATCACTTGACTCCGCTGAGAAAGGAAGTTATCGGTCAGCAAGATCAAAAATTTCATTCGTAAAGTAGCGATAACTTAGAATGTAAACACAATCTCATCGACTTATTTTAAACAAGTTTTATCAGACCCTTATTTATAAGAATAACAAAAAACAAAATACAACATGTATCATATGATTCAGACCGGTGTTGAGAACGGTCTTTACTTTGACTATTAACTTGCATTGGATGTTATTTGAAACATTTTTTTAACAAATTTATGAAAAATTTAAACAATGAAATTATTTCAAAGTTTAACTTAAGATCTGTTAATTTAGTATTGTCTGACTAAGGAGATAACACAATGTGCTCTTCTAAATTCTTATTCAGACAAGGTCATACATATTTTTATAATATTATCGTTTTTTTTTAAACACCATTGTGTGTTTAGTATACTCATTATGCTTATAATGTGGTCAAGTTTGATCAGACAAGTAAAATGAAACTCTCACGGACAAAAGCATCAAACAAACTTGGCTCTGTATAATGTTTAATATTTGATAAAATTAGATAACACAAGTGAAGTAAATATAAAAAAGAAGATGTGGTATGATTGCCAATGAGACAACTATCCATAAAAGACCAAAATGACACAAACATTAACAACTATAGGTCACCGTACGGCCTTCAACAATGAGCAAAGCTCAAGCAGCATAGACAGCTATAAAAGGCTCCGATAAGACAATGTAAAACAATTCAAACGAGAAAACTAACGGCCTTATTTATGTAAATAAATGAACGAAAAACAAATATGTAAGACTTGCAAAGACAACACCATTGCATGTGAGTACACCTTGATTAAACTTTTGACTTTTTGTAATCTGATGTTAACGTAAAATGTACAAAAAGTGTATGTAAAAAAATCCAATTTGTACATGCTTGGCTCAAATTCACTTATAACTTGTATAATAACCATATCAGGAATATGACGGTTGTTCTCCATCGATTTGATATGTTTTATCCTTTTATTTTTCCATTTGATTGAGGGAAGTTTCCTCGGATTTCAGTATTTTTGTGATTTTACTTTTTATTGTATGGTTTTTGTGTTAAAAAAAAGCATTGCTACTTCATATATCAACCTTTCAATGCACTGTTTAACATTCAGTGTTCTTAGAGCTTTGCAATCTACGAGAGCTGCTGAAGTTGCTTATCATTTACTTAGCACGTTTATTCTCTTTGGTGCTACATATATCCCCGAAAGCGATATAATAGGAGAGAGTTCATTGTACATTTAATTACTAAACGTTATGGTCAGAATAATAATAGTTCATGGGCGACAAAGTCAAGAGTCTGTATACATAACAAACACAGACATTAAAGAAATGCTCATATATATATCATATATGAATGAAAATGACACTTATCAGTGGTCTAAATGTTTGCGCTATGTACAAGTTAAAAAAAATCAATCGATGTCCTTATCAGGCTCCATTTGATGCTAAACGAAAAATTGTTTTATATTCATCTTCTTTGCTCAAGGAACTTTTACAAAATCTTGAAACTGGGGAAAATGTGGAGAAAGAGTTTAAAGAGGTTTCAGAGGAAAACAGTAACATTGAAATTGATGGCACGGATGAAAACACTGAAACTGAATCGGTAATGTCAGAAAAAGAACCAAACGATTCTGTAACTGATATTGAAAATAGATCAATTAGTACAACTACAAATACTGAACCTGAGAGAGTTATCTGTTTGAGACAATGGCAACATCCAAATACCACAGTATGACCGGGCACCGACCGATCCGAGAAATATGTAAAGTGTTGTATTGGGAGAAGGAAAGTTTATATCTCGCTTAGGGACAATAGCTGGTAGATTACCGGGATGCTTTAGCAGAACTAAATCAATTAATTACTATTATGTGTCAAAAATTCCTTATTTACAACTTTTACTGAGGGAAGCTGTGAAAAATACTTAAAAACTGGTGGACATGGTTATCTCTCTTGTAAATGTTGATATCTGTATCATTTGATGACATAAGTTAATTGAGACTTTATATTTAACGAGAAGTATGTGTCGTCCAGATATACCACAACAATCAGTGGTCCATGACAAAAGAATACTTATTACACTTTCATTGATATTTGTTATTAAACACAAATAAAAAACGTGTTCTCTTGAAAAATAGTCATCTTAAAAAAACGTTTGTTTAAAAATAATGTAAAAATTATATACACCCTTACGGATGGGATTGTACTTGGAATTCATTTGATGAAGACATAATCCTTCGATCAGTTTAATTGAGGTCTGGACCTGGCATGTCAGTTAACTACTAGTATTCCATTTGTATCATTGTCATTTTGTTTAGTTTCTCTTGTGGGCTATTCTGACATTGGACTCAGCATATTTTTGAAATGAGTTTCTTTGACTATGCTTATTGATGTATGTTTATTTTATATACACTGGCTAGTGGTATAGAGGGAGGGATGATTTTTTTCTGCATTTTTGATCCTGTACCAAGTCGGAAGTTTCTGGCCTTTGTTAGTCTTGCATGATCTATAATGCAATATTTTTCTTGTGTCTTGTTCGTGGTTTTGTATGACGTCCATTGCCACTGAACTAGTATACGTTTTTGTTTACACTGCTACTTTTGCATGCATAGTATTTCTGTACTCATAAACATAAGTACTGGAAACTTAACTTTAATATTTATTACTTTTTCATTACTTAAACATTATAGTAATATTTAGGTATCTGTATTTTACAGTACTTGATTTGTACTTAAAATATTGGTACAGAAATTGTACTAACAATAATCACAGTATTTTATGTTTGAACATCATGAGTATAAGATATTTGAAATTGACAAACTTTCAAACTGCTTAAAATGTAATGATGTAACCAAAAATCTGTAGTACTACAATTTCAAGTACAAATCAAGAAATGTAAAATAAAGGTACCTTAATATTTATACAATTATATTATACAAAATACTACTGATTATTAAAAGTCGGTTTTCAGTACTACTGATTTTTTGTACTGAAATAGTACCTATGCAAAATTAGCTGTATATAGGCCAGCTGAGGCACACCTCTGGGTGCAAGAGTCTCTAGCTGCATTGAAGTTCCATTGGTAGCATAAGGCTGATATCTGCCCTTTGATCGGGTTATTGTCTCTTTAACCCATTCCTCATTTCCCTTCTCAATTTTATATCATCTTATTTGATTCGTGGCTACGAGCAATGTCGAAATCTTTATCACGATACGCTAAGATCTTGCATTTCGTAAAGAATGTTTTACTTTAAAACATGTGTTTGTATAACAACTATTGTGAGAGAAAACATAATAACAATTATATCGTTAGACTCAGAATAATTTTCTGTTTGATTATAACAGAGTTATGTGTGATGGTTTAGTAAAAAGAGAAGTAGGATTAATCTTCAGATAAATTATATAACAGTATGATTGCATTGGTTCTTGTTCTTTTTTACGGTAAATAAAATTCGATGTTTTACCAAATACAAAAGACAACATGTAACATATGAATTTTAGATACCTGAACTAACACCGGAACTTTCTTTCGAAACCTTTTTTGAAACATAAACAAAATATTAGTACCTATAAACCCTTCCGATGAAATGAATAAAATAGGATCCCATGTTGTTTGATTCGTTACAAGATTTTAATTTCAAATTCGATCAGATGTTACCAAAATATAATTTCACTTAAAATAAATGATATCTAACTAATTTCTTGATTCTCTATCACAGCCATCTTGTATCAGGTATTGGTTAATCTGATATATATTCTACATTAGGAACACATAAAAAACCTGTTATTATTGTGAAATATCAGACCTGAATTTTTGCAATATTTTGAAAATAATGTTTAAACATTATGTATCATGTGCATTAATCAAAACTTAAAAATGAGAAAAACTCCAAATACAAATGCAATATTTTTGTTGATTTCATTATGTTTTTTGTGATCAGATCAATTTGGATTATAAGATCTGATCGACCTCCAATAAATATACATTCAGATTGTATGTAAAAAAGATTATCAGAGAAAGTCGTAGCATATGATTCAATATACCAAATTTTGGTTGTTTCAAAAACAATATTTCTGCTTATATAAAAGTATCAAACTAGGAATGCAAACACAACGTCCTATCAACTAATGTAATCAGATGTACACGAAAAATGAGAAAAAAAAATATCCAAAAACAATATTCTACATGCCTCGTTTGATTCAGATTCATTAGTTGTAAAATAATGAAATGTTAAAATCAAGAAATTCCATGCGATAAAACGAGTAAAATAAGATCTTACTTTCTCCATTGTTAAATGTAATTTTTAAAATTAAGAAAATATTTGTATTGGAATACTACTATCTGCTAAAAAATCCACGCATACATGTTCTCAGCCCTTTCGTGTTAATGAGTTCATTCAGATTTTAATAAACTTCACAACGTTTTGTCAAAAAAAAAATTGGCCTTTTATTATGTCGATAACTGTTAACAGTTGATGAAATACGTAAAATGAAACTTTATTTATACTAAGAAGTATGTGTTGTCCACTCAACCTGCATAAGTAACAACAACATTTGTTGTTGATTCAGAATAAAGAACAGTAGGATCAGAGTATGTATGTCGTTACCTTTGTTCTGGCTTCTCTATCACAGTTGGCATTGATAAGGTATTTAACAAGCTCCAGATATCCTTCCTGTACAGCTTTTAATAACGGTGTAAAATCATTCTGTAAGACAAACATATGTTTTATCAAAACTGTAGTCATATACTGAACAATTTTATGTTACAAATATAAACAATGCATATAAAAACACACATGCCAGTTGTAACAAAAAAGTATAGACTATTATCAAGTATAATGTATGTAATATTATTGCTTCTTGATTTTTGTCGAGGAGACAAATCCTAATACAAATATAAACTGACAAGTAATTTTTAATTGTATCTCCGTAATGCAACCAAAAATGTATTCTCATCTACAACGCATATCAGATGTTTATAAAAGGATAATGTCTATACACAAAGTAACATGTGTATGATTGGCCCTTCGTGTCATTGCAATGCGGATGCACTTGACTCCAATCTTAATTGACAAGTATTGTCAGTTTCCTAATCGAAGGTCATTGTTTGTCTCCGGGTAACCAGATTACTCAATCAATGAAAACCTTCCGACAGAAATATCCCAAAAGCGATGCTTAAAAGTTGCGTAGCAACACCAACAAGCAAATCATATCAAACCGTTTAAATTGCAGTATGTACATACCGTATGAAATTTTCAACGCGTTAGTTTTCACTTTCAACTCGTTGGTTTTCACTTTCAACGAGTTGTTTGTAAAAACTAACGCGTTGATTTGTCATTCATCAGTATGAAAAACAAACCCGTTGCTTTTCAATTCTTTACCGCTAGTTTTATTCTACTGTGGCCAGCCGATCAAAAATTTTCTTACAAAATATTGTTTAAAGATGAGTTACACTTATGGCTGGACCGATGACAGGACAAATACAGAACCGAATGAAAAATGTTCATTATTGTTTTTATATTTAAAATGAGTTATATCAAATTTGATATATGATAAAATTCCGCCTGTATTACACAAATCAAAGAAAGCAAAGCAATGTTTTATAACACAATTCGAAAAGGTCATCTCACAATGACCTGAACAACAGCGAACTGACCGAAAAAAACAATGATTCTTACTTTTTTGTTTCTAAAAGGATTCATCTCAAATTTGAAAGATAATAAGAATTCATGATTTAATACATACATAAGAATGAAAATAAATGAACGAAGTATTTAACATTTGTGAAAACGTGACCTAACCAACGTTGACAATGAACTGACCGATTCAAAGTTGTAATGTCCTTGTTATTTTATTTTTAAAAGGTAAATTGATAAAGGAGTATGGCCACGAAGTGCCGATATTGGCCCTGTGAGGTGACAAAAAATAAAAGTGAAATAAGGTTGATCCTTTATAACTAAAACATATCTATGTATATTGTTATTTTCTATTATAGTATAAAAACATATTTTTGTGACGTCATCAATGTGACGTAATACACGGAATCGAACCAAAACGCTCAAAATGTCCAAATTGTTAATGGATTTCACACTTCCTGGTTGAAATTCGCATTGGCCACAGGCCTCGACCAAAATAATGTTACTCTCATTTTAATTGTTTGACATTTTGACGCAGTTTACAACAATATTTAGCGTGGTCGAGGCCTGTGGCCACATCGAAAATCTTAACTTTTGCTAACAAGCAAATCCCGATTCAATGCCGCCATTTCTGAGGTACGATACATTCATGACATTTTCTGACGAATAACTGTACCAAGAACTTTAAAATATTGCTATAAATGTGATACATACCAATAAATTCTAATTGGATTAAAAAAATATTGTGAATTTATAAATTATTTTTACGATCAATTCCACGGTATGTGCCGTATAATATCTAGCCCGGTCGAACTACTATGCATAGTTGAGTGAAAATTAGGCTTTTCTCCGTATTACGTTAACATTCTACATTCAGCAGATCGATATGGGTGCCAACATTAGAATTAAATACAAATATCCTTTTTATAGATAGATCCTACACATATTTAATAATTTTGTTTTATAAAGACGAAATCATCGAAATATAACTTTCATGGAATGTAATCTCATGTTGACGTTTTGATGAAGTGCTTTCTTTCACGTCCACATTTTTATCGAGTATGGCATGCCAAGTTAACATTTGTCTTACATAAATACTACGGTGAAACCAAATAACAGCAAAATTAACAACAATATACATTGAAAATCGTTGGACAAAACACGTTAGAAATCACGTGAGAGTTGTTATATCATATTGCATAGTGGTTGAATAAGCTCTTCAATGTTTTTTTGTTATAAAGATAAAAATAACGAAGCCTTGAGAGGAGGGCGTGGTGTATACTATCCGTGACATTCAACCAGAACAAATATTTGTTTTATATTGAAAACTGAAATAAAGATGAAACAAAACTATGATATAGCTTGTGTAACTTCAAATAAATATATGATAGTCATGCGGGAAAGCACGTATAATTGGTCATCAGAATGCAAACAAAGAGAAACGTTTATCTGGTCCCTTTTTGGTGGTCTCTTTTAAGTTTCGGTGAGACTACTTCAAGCGACCATGCTAACTATAAATAAAGTATCTATGAGATATTTTTATATTTCCTGTTTTTGTGGAGGCCCGAGCTTCGTGTTGAATCTGTAGGTACCTGTTTTTATTTATGTTTTGTTATTGTCGTTTTTCCTTTTGTCGCTTCTATATATTCATGGTGTTGTATGATTTTATTGGTCTTATGATTCTTTATTACGCCCCCTTCTTTTCTCTTAATTTTGTTCCATGACAACACATGCAATTTCTTGTTTCCTGTCTGAAATAAATTCTGTAAATTGGTCTCCGTCATAAATATGCATGAAATATTTGCCACTAAACGTTCGCAAAACAACTATCAATCATAGCTCAGCTAAAGCTATAAGTACTATAATGAATTTAAACATAATTTTATAGATAATTCACTTTTTTGGTAAAACGAAAATAAAAGAATATCAAAGAAAACCACCATTTTATTTAAATATGTTGTTTGTCTCATTATTATGAATGACTATTTAATGCCCAGCGCAAGTTAAATGCATATTTCGGATGAGATCATGTTAATTTGCACACATTGGCTACTATATGTATACTCATAATATGGACATCACACATGGAGTCCAGAATTTAGGAGCTTCTCTTGAAGATGCAGCACGCCGTAGACGAAAGTGACAATGAGCAGAGTGTAGATTAAGACTAGAATATTAATTTGATCATTGTTAGGTTACTGTCATATTGGCGTTTACCTGAGAAAAAGTTCACATTTTGTTAATTATAGGTATAGATAATACATTACTTGAATAAACGCATCTTAGTTACATACAATTATGTTGTAACAATCAACGCCAAATTAAAAAACCCTGATATTCATGGATTTGTATTACTTTTGAAATGAATCCCTGCACGTCATTTGGTATCTGGCAGAAAGTAGTTTTTTTTTTGTAATAATATCATATCTTCTCACTTTCAAACGGATTGAGGCATGAATCTGTTGAATTTGACCACATGATAATAAGAATAATAACAAAATTACTCAAACTTTTTTCAGATAAGAATTATAGTTGTATGTGGAATACTGGACCACTTTCAACACGAGTAAAACGAGTTAAGATTACAAGATAAAATCTAATTAAGAATAAATTGACTATGTAGTAACAGTATTTCAGTCTGAAACTTAAAGGGGCATCAGCTGTCGATCGTATTCCCCGATTTCTCACAATTTCTCCTATTCGACTAATAACATACTAAAACGTACATCCAAATTAAAAAAACAAAAACATAAAATATAAACAATTTACGACGCGGTGTGAGTGCCAATAAGACAACTCTCCATCCAAATAACAATTTATAAAAGTAAATCATTATAGGTCAATGTACGGCCTTCAACACGGATCCTTCCTTGGCTCACACCGAACAACAAGCTATAAAGGGCCCCAAAATTACTAGTGTTAAGCCATGTATGCTGAGTTCACACGTAATTCGAATTCGATTCGCATAAACTAATTCGAATTAGTTTAATTCGCATTCGAAACGTTTCACTTTCTCACATCAATTCTAATTCGAATTGCTATGCGCGTCAAATTCGCTAAATGTCCAAACGACGTTAACTTTTTCTTCCTTTTTGTCAAAAGCGTTTTTCTAATGCGAATTTGATAATTCGAATTACTAGTAGCCAATTCGAAGTAATTTGAATTAAAAAAAAAAAAGAAGAGTGTTTGAACGCTATTGGCGAATTCGATTCGCATTCGATTCGAATTCAATTCGAATTAAATGTACGTGTGAACAAGGCATTAAACGGGAAAACCAACGGTCTAATCTATAGTATGAATCAGCATTTCGTGTGTATTTTAGTCTAGACGCAATGTAATTAATCATTGAGTCGAACTTCCGAAGACTGCCGACGGTCATATAACTCGATATCAAGATAAAAAATAGATATAAGTAGATATCGAACTCAAGAAATTGGATTTTTTCTAGGTCTGTTTGATTCCATATTGTAGGTTTAACGGTATAAGAATGAGTTTTTGTAGATCGATTCAGTGAACCAAATTGTTTCCCCTTGTTTCACTTCCAATATAACTATTTTTTTTTTTTTTAATTTCTGAACACGTCTAGTTTTTGCGTAACCCATCTCCAGCTAAGTTATTCAACTGACATTCTCATGCATACGAATTTAATGCCAAATTATCCACTTGCAAGTGAATAATTCACTAGTTACGTTTCTTTGCTTATGTTGACAGAACTGATGCAAACTGGCTGCTAAACGCGAACTATTATTTCACTATTTCACTTTCATTAATGACCGAACAAAATCTGATTTGTTTTTCTATATCTCGTTGCTCATGCCCTTTAACTATAACACTTATCATAAAATAATAAAAAAAAAAATAGTTCTTTTAAAAAATAATTGATAATAACATGCAAAAGTCGAACAGATTTAATTGAAAACAGCTGAATTGCTTAATGAAATCGTCAACAATAGACAACTCAAAATGCGCATTCTATATATTTTTTTTTTAGTTTTTTAAACTAGGCAGTGGCTAATTTTGATTTAAAAAATATCTTTATTAAAACGAGCAAAATAGCATATTTCGATAGCAATGGCACCTGTTCTTTGTACAGAATGAATGTTAACTTTAGAAAAATACTACCAAAATAAGCATTGTCATAAAAGAATTAAATCATTACTAGTATTCGTCATTTAGTTGAAGAAGATAAGTGTAACAATATTTGAGATACATATAAACGTTTAAAAACATTTATGAGTAAAAATTTGGAAAAATAAAAAAAAAAGATCAAAACTATTGTAGATCAATTTGAAGCAATGAAATCATATTAAAAAAAATGATTTTTAAACTATGCTGTAAAAACAATTGAAAGATAAAAATCATAGACCATAAAGATCTGGAAAAATAGCCACTGCCTTTGAACTATTACTTTGTCTAGCAAAAAAGTTTTTGGAAAATATGAAAATGATTTATTGAACTATTTGAAGCAGTTATATTTCATTTTCACAGGTGACTACATATGTTATGCACTTCAGTTTAGGTACAAATGGAGAGAGCAGTACTATATAATGTCAGTAATGTATAAATGACAGTATATAAAGAAACAAGCGTTCATTCAAATGTCTAATTATAAATATTTATTTGAGAGTAAAAATTTTAAAAAAATCAGTATGATCGCCAATGAGACAACTCCTCATAAGACCAAATAACACAGAAATTAACAGATATAGGTCACCGTATAGCCTTCAGCATTAAGCAAAGCCAATACCGCATAGTCGGCTATAAAAAAACTACTAAATGACAATTGCAAAACAGAAAACTAACGGTCTAATTTACTGAGTATTTATAAAACAATGAACGAAATAACACAGCAAACATAACTTGTATTCTTCTTGAATGAGAATGATGTTTATGAGTGCACGTGTGGTTCTAATGTCTGATGACTTATATACAAATATTATGTGTTATATGATTATGAAGTACATGCACATAAAATTTCATGTACTGTCTTTAAACAATTTCTAACCGGGCTTTCTTAACTGTTTTTTATCCTTTACTTCTGTACTTGAAAATACACATTTCTATGTGTAAGTAAATCACGGTTTTTCCATATATACAAATAAGATGATGTGGTGTGATCAACTATCTAAATACATTTTCCCGACTGTACATCGCTTGCCAAGATATTTTACAGCTTTCAATCTAATTTCGTTCTGACAAAAAATCATTTATGACTTTAATTTAATCTATGCTATAGAAATATGTTTGTTAACGTGGTCTCTGCGATTTATGTTTTGTGAATTTCAATGCAGAAAACGAGTATACGGGTCACTTATGCAACATTTAAGCGAAGGGCTCATGTGCAGCTTAAACCTTTTAAATACTAGTAAGTTTCTGTTAATATTGTAAAAAAAACACCAATAAATACGGACAAGATTCAAGGAATATTTTGTAAAAAAGTTCTAGTGGTGAAAACGTTAAAAAAAAGATGGAAATCAATTTTAACGTTACGCACAAAATGGCTAAAATACCATTGTACCTTGGTCTTTTCTGATGCCCTGGACAATTATCCAACCACAGCTACAAGTCTAATGGTTATCATTTTATAAACTACACTAGTAAGTGATCACTCTGCAGTAATTTCGTAAATTTCTGAGACAGGGCCGTTTTTAACCCTTCGTGGCCATACTCCTTTTGGCCATTAGTTCAAAAGAGAATTTTAAAAAGATGTGATCTAACCGACGTTGACTGTGACCTGACTGTTATCATGACCAGAAACATGCATATTTACCTATCTATATAATATAGGATTTGCTTCAATTTCATAGAAACATTCAAAATGAAACAGTGTTCCCATTGTTCAATTTTTACAGACTATTCTAGTTATATCTTGTTATTGTAATTAGATAACTAGCTTCAGTTAATCAAACAGTCATCAACAATGGACATCATGAAGGGGATACAAAGTAAAAGTAAATTCATAGGTGATCTTGTACTAACAGAAGAGTAACAATATAGAAAGAGTTGTAATAGTGGTGATAACAAAATAAAAAGGGTTCACAATCAATCATGGAGGTTTTGTATTCACAGAGGAAATCGAAAGTTAGTGTTGTAATAAGGTTGGTAACAAAAGAACAAGGGTACACAGTCAATCATTGAGATTTTGTACTCACAAAGGAGAGTTAAACATGTCAAAGTAATATTTTTATAATTTTCAATCTTTAGCGAAAAATTTAAAACTAGTAAAAACATCCTGCACAGGTCTCGGGCATACTTCAAGTAGTCCGCTCATATATAATTTTTATGTTTATGAAAGTATTCAAAATTTTCTAATTTTAAAAGAAATTCTGCTTAGACTCGAGTATACCTTATGCATAGTCCGCAAACATAGTTATGCACTTATATGTAAATATTTAAAACTTCCACGGTATCCTACACATGGCTCGGGCATACCTCATGTATAGTCTGCAAACATAGTTATGTACTTTGATGTAAATATTTAAAACTTCCACGGTATCCTACACATGGCTCGGGCATACCTCATGTATAGTCTGCAAACATAGTTATGTACTTTGATGTAAATATTTAAAACTTCCACTGTATTCTACACATGGCTCAAGCATACCTTATGCATAGTCCGCAAACATAGTTATGTACTTTGATGTAAATATTTAAAACTTCCACGGTATCCTACACATCGCTCAGACATACTTCATGTATAGTCCGCAAACATAGTTATTTACTTTGATGTAAGACAATAACAATCAAAACCAAGGAGTAAACAAAGACTCACAAAACCAAAGGACATTTACATCAACAGTTATGAATAATCATTAAGAAACAACACGAACTCCACTAAAACCCGGGAGTGAAATCAGATGCTCCAGAAGTGTAAACATTTCCTGCACCGTATACGCACCCGTCGTGTTATTTCTTTGTTCAGTTCGGTAATGATGGAAGGTTATTATGACTGAGAAAGAATATCAGATATGATTTCTGACACACTTCTGTCATAATGGCCAATCAGCTCATGATAACGACCGTATTATTGAGTGATAACCTTAATTTGATTGATTCATAAATATTAAAACAACAACAATATCCTACACAATTTTAGTTTTCAATTTCGACGGGTTGGTTGTTTTGCTGCATTCACGAGAAATTCACATGAACATTTAAGCGTTCGTTTCATGTATAAGGTCGTTTGAGTTGAATCTCACCTGAAAACTTTCACACGAATTTCACAATTGAAAATTTGTATTTTGTATTTTTCCTGATTTTTAAAAAATTTGAATATATATTTGAAGTACGATGTTCACGTGGAATTCACGTGAGTTTTACATGAGATTCACATGAAACTCGCATTAACTGATTTCACGAATAAAGTCGATTGAAATGAGATTTACGAAAAATTCACGAGAGATTCACATGAATTTAAATTCAAGTGAAACTGATGTAAGTAAAATTTGCCGGAACAAAACCTACTTCAATATAACAAGTAAAGGTTTAGATAATAGTGAGTTATTAAGAATGTACACCAACTGTTTTTATCAACTTCTAAACAATGACAGTCAGACATTTTAAAAAATCAGACAAAAATATCACTAAACTAAATCAAATATGCATCATATGACTGAGATTCATTGATTGAAAACAAATTGTATGAACTAACCCAATCAATAAATTCCTTTCGCTGCAACATTTTACAAAATGATTAAATGTATTTGCTTTAATTCAAAATGATTTAAATTATTGCTAAAGAATTACATGGATTAATATTATCTGAATAAGGAGTTACCACAACATTTTCTCCTGCAAAACATATCAATGTTTGATAGCATTATTATTGTAAGAAACAAACTTGGTGATTAATCATGTTTTTGTTGAATAAAATTTGACAAAACACATAAAATGACACATGTGGCAATGGTCTGGTTGATTATGTTAGTACAAACTCTGTTACAAGTATAATATGGATGGTCACATTCTAGGAAAGGGAACAAGATTGTGTAAACTATATTAGGAATATATTACAGTTGTCTAATTTGCAATATGATTTTGCATTTATAACCAATTAAGAGGAGTAGGATAAAAATAAAATCATAATTACATTGTTTCTTGCATAATCTTTTATACGAATTTCACAAATGTATTTGTCATAAAATTTGACCATATCATTTTTGTTTTTGTTTAAGATATTTTAAACTCCATGTGGATTTTACATGAAAAAATAGAATGTGATTAACACGTTAAATTAACGTGAGTATTTAAATGAGATTCACATGAAACATGCATTAACTGATTACACGTATACACTTGTTTGAGATGAGATTTACGAGAAATTGATGTTGGTGAACTTTGCAAGTGTCGTACCTACTACACAAATAAAGGTTTAAATAAAAGTGTGTAGCAACCAGAACTTTTCTTGAACAACAGATATTAAACAAATCAGACAAATAGTGTTCTTCCAATGTGTCACAAACATCACATACTGTGTCATCAACTTGACAATGTTGTGTATTAAAAAAAATGCAATGTATATCATTAAAATTAGTGGTAAAAACTGATTTAGATAACCGTTTACTCTTTACACTACATATATACAACATGTTTTTAGAAAATTTTATATAATTGTATATTGGTTTAAAGATGATTTTTACATTTGATTACTGCTATCTGGCTAATAAATTAATACATACATGTTCTCAGCCCTTTCGTGTTAATAAGTTTATTTAGATTTTAATAAGTAATTGTATCTGTCAGAACACAAACTCGGTGATTTATGTTTGTGTCTGATAAAATTTGACGAGACAAGTAAACCTGAAATTTTATATTGACTAAGACGTACGTGTTGTCCACTTTACCTGTATTATTTACAACACAATTGTTTTGATTCAATATAAAGAGAAGTAGGATAAGATGAAATATGTGGTTACCTTGGTTTTGGCTTCTATGTAACATCCAGCTTTCACCAAGAATTTAACAATCTCTATATGTCCTTCCTGTACAGCCATCAATAACGGTGTAGCACAATCCTGTAAGACCAACATACATATAATTCATTAAAAATGTATTCATATACTGACAATTTTATTTTATAAATACAAATAATGTATACAATAGCACACACGACAGTTGTCACTATCCGAAATTGAGAGGAATACAAAAAGGTAAATTCATAGGTGATCTTAGAAGAGTAAGAAGAAAAAAAAGAAATGTAAAAGGGGACATAATAGAATACCCAATCAGTCACTGAGATCTTGTATTCACAGAGAAAATCGAAGGTAAGTGTTGTAATAGGGGATATAATAAAATAACAATAGTACACAATCAGTCATTGAGATCTTTTATTTACAGAGGAAATCGAAAGTTAGTGCTGTAATAGGGTTGATAATAAAATAACAAGGGTACACAATCAATCATTGAGATCTTGATCAAATGATAACCAGCACATCGAAAGTGAAAGCCAACGTATTGGAGGTAAACAAACAACACGTTAAAAGTGAAAACCAACGCGTTGAAAATTGGATACGGTATGGCTTAAACCGCAATTGACATGAACGGCCCTTGATATTCATGTTCATGTGTACACAGGCAAAATTTATTTACCTTAATTTCTTCTGAATCTCACTTGAAATTTACGTGAAATATTCACATGAGATTCACCTGAAACAATCTTATACATGAAACTCACGTTAAAATCTTCATGCGATTTTCTCGTGAATTGAGATTCACATGAATCTCACATGACGATTTTAACATGAATTTCCCAGAAATAAATGGTATTTATCATGATTTTGAAGTTTGAAAAATTCTATAACGATATTTTACAAAATTATTCACCTGAAATTTACGTGAGTTTTATGTGAGATTTATATGCAACTCGCATTAACTGATTTTACGTATTAACTTTAAATGAGATTTACGAGAATTTCACGTGAGATCCACATGCATTAAATTTACATGAAATTGATGTTAGTGAAATTTAGAAATTTGTCAGTTTAGTACCTACTTCAATATACCAAATAAAGGTTTATATAATAGAGGGTAACTTATAATGTACCCCACTTGTTCTAATCAACTTCTGCTGAACAATGGCAGTCAGATATTTAAAAAAATCAGAAACAAAAATCACAAAATTAAATGCAATATGCCACATATGACTGAGATCCATTTATAGTTAAACAAATTGTATGAAATTACGCAATCAATAAATTACTTTCGCTACAACATTTTACAAAATGACTACATGTTTATGTTATAATTTAAAGATGATTTACATTAGTTCTGAAGAACTAATTTTATCTGAATAAGGAGTAAACACAACATATTCTCATCCAGAACACATCCGATTTTTGATAAAATAATTTTGTAAGAAAACAAACTTGGTTATTTATTATGTTTATCGGATAAAATTTGATAAGTCAAATAAAATGACACCGGACATGTTGCTTATTTTAGTAAAAAACGGTAACAAGTATAATTTGGTAAGTCACATTCAAGAATCGGAACAGGATTGTAGTAACCCTATCAAGAACATGTAACAAATACAAACAGTGTATATAATGGGCACACACGTCAGTTGTAATAAAAACGTATGGACAATTTTTTGGTATAATGTATATGATACCACAATTAAAAAAAATGAACATCAAGAAAGGAATACAAAAAAAGTAAATTTACAAAAATACTGAACTCAGAAGAAAATGTCCATAATCATATGGCAAAATAAAAAGCAGAAAATCATCAAACAAATAACAACTGTCATATAGTCAATGAGATAGTAAAAAAACAATGGTACACAACCAGTCATTTAGATCATGTATTTACAGAGGAAATCGAAGATTAGTGTTGTAATAGGGGATATAATAAAATAACAATAGTACACAATCAGTCATTGAGATCTGTTATTTACTGAGGAAGTCGAAAGTTAGTGTTGTAATAGGGTTGATAATGATATAACAAGGGTATACAATCAATCATTGAGATCTTGTTTTCACAGAGGAATTCGACAGTAATTATTATAATAGGGATGACAATAAAATACCAATGGTACATAATCAGTTATTGAGATCCTGTATTCACAGAGGACATCGAAATTAAGTGTTGTAACAGGGGTGATAATAAAATCACAAGGGTACATAATCAGTTATTGAGATCTTGTATTCACAGAGGACATCGAAAGTAAGCGTTGTAACAGGGGTGATAATAAAATAACAATGGTACATAATCAGTCATTGAGATCTTGTATTCACAGAGAACATCGAACGTAAGTGTTGCTATAGGGGTGAGTATAAAATAACAATAGAAAACAATCAGTTATTGAGATCCTGTATTTACAGAAGACATAAACAGATAATGTGAAATAGGGGTGATGATAAATTAACATTGGTACACAACCAGTCATTGAGATCTTGTATTCACAGAGGAAATCGAAAGTTAGTGTTGTAACAGGGGTGATAATAAACTAACAATGGTACATCATCAGTTATTGAGATCTTGTATTCACAGAGGACATCGAAAGTAAGTGTTGTAACAGGGGTGATAATAAAATAACAATGGTACATAATCAGTCATTGAGATCTTGTATTCACAGAGAACATCAAACCTTAGTGTTGCTATAGGGGTGAGTATAAAATAACAATAGAACACAATCAGTTATTGAGATCTTGTATTTACAGAGAAAATAAACAGATAGTGTGAAATAGGGGTGATGATAAATTAACATTGGTACACAACCAGTCATTGAGATCTTGTATTCACAGAGGAAATCGAAAGTTAGTGTTGCTATAGGGGTGAGTATAAAATAACAATAGTACACAACCAGTCATTGAGATCTTGTATTCACAGAGGAAATCGAAAGTTAGTTTTGCTAAAGGTGTGATAATAAAATATCAATGGTACGTCATCAGTTATTGAGATCTTGTATTCACATAGAACTTCGAAAGTTTTGTGATATAGGGGTGAGTATAAAATAACAATAGTACACAACCAGTCATTGAGATCTTGTATTCACAGAGAAAATCGAAAGTTAGTGTTGCTAAACGTGTGATAATAAAATATCAATGGTACATCATCAGTTATTGAGATCTTGTATTCACATAGGACATCGAAAGTTAGTGTTGTAACAGGGGTGATAATAAAATAACAAAGGTACATTATCAATTATTGAGATCTTGTATTCACAAAGAACTTCGAAAGTTAGTGTTGTTATAGTCGGGGTGATAATAGAATAACAGTGGTACATGATAAATCATTGATATCTTGTATCCACAGAGGCAATCGAAAGTTAGTGTTGTAATAGGGGTAATAATAAAATAACAAGAGTACACAGTCAGTCATTGCGATTTTGTATTCACAGAGGAAATCGAAAGTTAGTGTTGTAATAGGGCTGATAATAAAATAACAAATGCATAATCAGTCAATGATATTTTGTATTCACAGAGGAATTAGAAAATTAGTGTTGCAATAGGGGTTATAATTAAATATTGAAGGTTCACCATCAGTCATTGATCTCTTGTATTCACAGAGGAAATAGAAAGTTATTGTTGTAATTGGGGTGATAATAAAATAACAATGGTCAACAATAAATCATTGATATCTTGTATCCACAGAGGCAATCGAAAGTTGGTGTTGTAATAGGGGTGATAATAAAATAATAATGGTGCACAATCAGTCATTGATATCTTGAATTCACAAAAGAAATCGAAAGTTAGTGCTGTTATATTGGTTATAATAAAATAACAATGGTACACAAAAAATCATTGATATCATGCATTCACAGAGGAATTCGAAAATTAGTTTTGCAATAGGGGTGATAATAAAATAATAATTGTACACAATCAGTCCTTGAGAACTTGTATTCACAGAGGAAATCGAAAGTTCGTGTTGTTATAGGGCTGAAAATAAGATAACAAGGGTACATACTCAGTCTATGATATCTTGTATTCACAAAGGAAATCGAAAGTTAGTGTTGTAATAGGGCTGATAATAAAATAATAATGGTACAAAACCAGACATTGCGAACTTGTATTCACAGAGGAAATTAACAGTTAGTGTCGTAATAGGGGTGATAACAAAATCAAAAGGGTACACAATCAGTCAATGATATCTTGTATTCACAGAGGAAATCGACAGTTAGTGTTGGTATAGGGGTGATAATAAAATAACAATGGTACACAATCAGTCATTGATATCTTGTATTCACAGAGGAAATCGAAAGTTAGTGTTGGTATAGGGGTGATAATAAAATAACAATGGTACACAATCAGTCATTGATATCTTGTATTCACAGAGGAAATCGAAAGTTAGTGTTGTAATAGGGATGATAATAAAATGAAAAGAGTTTACAATCAATCATTGATATATTGTATTCACAGTGGAAATCGAAAGTAAGTGTTGCAATAGGGGTGATAATAAAATAACAATAGTTCACAATCAATCATTGATATATTGTATTCACAGTGGAAATTTTGTACATATTCATTCATTGATTTAATACAGATATTAATTTTAAAATTATTCTAGTGTTTTCCTCTTATTGTTAAGATACGTATTAATTTGGACATTTAAAGAGAGGGGACGACCATTTGATATTGTTTTGGTGGGTGAGGGATGAGAAGTAAGACTAATAAAAAAAAGAATCGTCTGTTACCACGGATGTGTTTTATTACTTTCTTTTATTTTACATAAGTTTTAAGCATTTTGCAAAGTTCTTTTTTTCTAGCTCCTATCAAGCCAGGTTTTTCATTTTCATAATCCTCCTATACCCCCACAGAAAATCAAACAATCGTCTACTTATATTAAGGAAATATTATGAAAACAAAGCGTCATCAAGATATCATAGACTTTAAATATGAATAAAAAGAAAAATGGCGTATATGCATTAACAAGACAGTTCCTCAATGGCAAAAAAAGACAAAGAAGCAGATGAATAATTTATTTATAGTTAATAGATTTAGGCAACTGCAATTGCTGTCTTCTTCTTTTTTTACTTGATGATGAAATCAATAGTACTATTAATTTTGTTCTTACTAAAAACAATAGTCCTGAATATGAATAAAATATTTGACACTGGACGTTAAGCAATCAACAATCATTCATATATTGAAGAAAATACAGGTGTGTCTCCCGTTTGTACTGGACGTATCTCCTTTCCATTTTTGTTTGGAGGTGGGTGGATTTAAGGATTCTGTTATTTCTGGAAAAGTGGTCATTATATATCTCCTGCAACTTAATGTTCACTTCAAATTAAACTAAAAAGGGGAAAATATTTCTAAATCTCAATTGACTGTATAAATTTAAGAAAGTAAAGGAAACACATAACATACAATGAACAGATATATCATGTTATGGAGGGGTATTTTGAGAATAAGAGGATATTATCATAGAACCACGGGAATTATACAAAAGTCATCTACTTATACGCGTTAGCTCGCTGTTCTATGTTACGTCATAACCGAACAATTTTGGCGGGAAGATGCTCGATAGGACAAATAAAGAATATCTAAAATGGTAAATATACCATGGTATTTGAGGCAAATTCACCGGCAGTGCCTGGTAAATCATGCAAATTCGTTTGAAATGAGAAAAAATGTAAGAATATGCGACAAATATACTTGCTACCAACCAATCAAAGTTGATCATTCTAATATAAGGTGAAATTAAGCACTTAATTTACCTATATACATGTACACAATTTTCAAATCGTAACGTCGAAATAAAGTGTCGTATTAAATTTGATTTATCTATTTCCGTTAAAATACCGGCGTCACACATACGCGTTAAGCACCGACGTACGCCGGGCGTGGTTACAAACCACGTACGCTGCCAATAATTTTGAACGCATCCAACTTGTCAATTATATCTGAATCGTGTGCACTTACACTAGTACGAGAAGCGTACACGTGCGTTTATCTGGCGTTCAAGTAACATATGTTGTCGTATTACTAACGTTTGTATAACGCAGTTGAAAGTCACGCTACGAAGGACAATAGTCCCTTGAACTTATTTTAGACGCATCCCTGTCGTACCAAGGACGATTCTCCGTGCATTCGCGTTTCTAGAATATGTAATGCCACATGTTTTTATGTTGTTCTGATACATCACTATCCCAGGTTAGCGGGTGGGTTTCGACAATAATTATTAAACCAAAGGAGTAAACAGAGACTTACAAAACCAAAGGACACCTACATCAACAATTATAAACAAGTGAAACTGCGAGCTACTGCTCACTGATGATACCCCCGCCGCAAGTGGATAATATTCATAGTGTAAAAATATGCAAGTGTTCGGTAAACAGGAAGTTGTCGAGTGATGAATCTGAAAACGCATCACACGGTATAGCTGACTTATATAAATCCTGAAACCAAATTTCAAAAATCTTTGTATTGTAGTTCCTGAGAAAAATGTGACGAACATTTTCAACTTGGCTATCATGTGTAAAATCATACAAGTGTTCGGTAAACAGGAAGTTGTCAAGTGGTCCATCTGAAAACGCATCACAAGGTATAGCTGACTTAGAAAAACCCTGAAACCAAATCCTTGTATTGTAGTTCCTGAGAAAAATGCGACGAAAAATATTCATGGGACGGACAGAATGACGGACTGACCGAAAGACAGACAGAGGTAAAACAGTATACCCACTTTTTTTAAAGCGGGGGTATAATAATAATAAAGAAACAACACGAACTCCACTAAAAACCGGGAGTGAAATCAGGTGCTCCAGAATAGTAAGCATTTTCTGCACCGTATACGGCACCCGTCGTGTTATCTCTGTGTTCAGTTTGGTAGTGGTGGAAGGTTATTATGACTGAGGAAGAATATCAGATATGATTTCTGACACACTTTTGTCATAATGGCCAACCGGGTTTTGATGGCAACCGTAACATTTCTTGAGTGATGACCTTGATTTGATTGATTCATAGCCCTGTCTTAGCAACTATTGAGAAAGCAGTATTCCTCGTTCAATAAAATTAACGTTTTTTTGAGCTAGCTCTTGAGTAGCTTATCAATTGAGACACATATACTCCATATGCTGGTGCCGCTAGGATGTTGTTACCCAAAAATGCAAAGTTGACTATAGGAAAATTGAATTATCGCGTTTGTCATAAATTTTGGTATTCAACCTACCATTAGTAGTTATTTCTAGAAAAAAAAGTCTAAATATGAAGCAGATTTATCTGTGTCGGTATAATATCTTTAATTTCAAGTTCACTTGGATATATTAGATGTAAGTGATCACTGAATATATTATTATTGAGAAACAGTGCATCATCAATATACCGAAAGGTGTAATTAAAAGACTGGGCTAATTACTTTTCTCCTTTCTGTACAAGCCCTTGGATAAATTCTGCTTCATAGGAATATAAAAACAAATCTGCAAGTAAAGGAGCGCAATTGGTACCAATTGGGATTCCACTAGTCTATTGGAACACCAAACCTCCAAATTCAACAAATATGTTGTCAATTAAAAAATCCAGCATGGCAGTAAAATCCTCGTCGTTATATTTTTTCCTTGACTCTGTATGATTTTTCACAAAGTAAAAAACTGAATTCTAGCCCAAAACTAGATATGTAAAACGTCTAGTGCCCTTTTTGTTAAAGAAACATAAACTGACGAGTTCTTTCCGTCGAGCTTTAAGATTAGTATGTGGAATAGTGGTATAAAGATATATTTTTTTTAAGGTAGATCTTAAGTAAATGTTTTTTGAGACAGAAATTTCTTATAATTTTCCAAAACGAACATTTTACTATGCTTTCTGAAATATAAGATAAAAAGTATGGATCACCGTGCTATTTTTCAAGCTGTAAGTCGTTGGAAATTGCCTTAATTTGTTTATTTTGTTCATGAAAAAACACATAAGAGTGCTTTGAGATAGAATTTTGAAATAAAATGTGAGAAGATAGGTTTCATAATATGTTTTAAGAAAATAAAAAGAAACCATGGTGGCATCGAACTTGTTTTCTTGCCACAAGTAAAAATAACAAAATTCCGTATTAGCCCAGTATACATTTTGTACTATGAGAGTTTTTTAACAACCAAAAAGGTTGATATTTGTTAAAATATTTCGAATAATATTATAAATTAACAAGTTTTCTTTATATAAATAAATAGTCTAACCATTAAATTGCAAATCTGTTTCCAAATTTGCTGATTTGAGCAAATAACTAGACCGATTTTGAATTGTAATTGTACAATTCAAGATGGCGGTAAACCATGAATCTACCTTAAAAACATGATTTAATTTTTCTTTAGGATTTCTGCAGCTAATTTGGAAATGCTATGATAAATATTTTCAATTTAGTAAATTTTATACGTTTTGATCATGTTGATAAAACATGTCAATAATATTATTATATTATTATATTATCATCAATCTGGTCTCGTACAAATGCGGAGTGAAGAGAGGGGCAATATATATATATATATAACTCTTTTATTCTTAAATCTCATTGAAAAACGTAAGATCAACCGCTTAGAATAAGAAAAATTTAGTTAAAATATGAAATAAAATTGCGAATGGATATGGAGAATGTGTCAAAGAGACAACATCCCGACATAAAAACAGAAAACAGATAAAGGCAACCATTTGGGTCTTCAATACAACGACAAAATCCAGCACTTGGAGATGTTTTAAAATGAAAATTAAAAACAACAAGAATGGGTCCACAGTACACGGATGTCCCACTCGCAATATCATTTTCTATGTTCAGCGGACCGTAAATCACCAAAGTTTTAAGTTAATGTCTTACATGTTAAAGACGGACAAACATATATATACCATAAGAAGTCCTGTAAATAGGCGTATAAAAAGGGGGAGGGTATTCTTATCCCAAATTGTCTTTGCTTCATGAATATTGTATTAAAAATTTTGTTTGAATATTAAGGAGATTTTGTTATATCATTAAATCAAATGTATAAAAAATGACAACATTTATCAATCTGTTCAACATTTAAAACATAAAAATAAAAAAAAGATATGTTTACTTTTCATTCCTTTAACTGTATCTGAACATAATTGATAAAAAAACAGTGATCTGATTGTCAAATTCTTATGAAGATTATTCATACATAGATTATGTTTCATGTAGTAGAAATATTTACTTTTTATGTTAAAACAGAAATTGCCAAAACATTGACTTTCTTATCAGATAATCTTTGTGTAACATCTGTGGTCAGTTTATTGGGAAGAGTAATATATAAACCAAAAGGACTTTAAACTGTGAATGCAACCAGTTGTGAAATTTGAGATTGCTTCAAATCTTAGGGCATTCTTCGGGCTGTACTATAATGTATACATCAATAGGTTGATATTATCACTTGCTTGATTATATCATAAGTATCTGAAACTTATCAGATGTCAGTACTTAATTTCGATGCGGTTACAGCACAATTGTAAATGCATCAGCTATTTGTCAAACCAATTAATCTCTTTTAATTCGTATGTGGTATTTCAACTGATGCTAGTTATAGATGCTATATTAAACTAAGTGAACTGTGGTGTTATTACATTTATCTGACCAACTATATTTTATTGTTTCTTCAGAATGAAAGATAAAAAAAGGAGCAAATAGAGGAAACCGGTTTTATGCAGATGTGCCATTTTTTTTTGAAAAGTAAGGCGTGTTTATGCAACATAAACCTGATGAAGAGCGTGACCAAAACAATATCTTTACTTATGTACCAAAAGATGAAAAAATAAATCTATAGGTCTGTTTTTTTGTTAATTGATATGTGAGAAGGTATATATTTCTGAAAAACAAAAATATATGAAAAAGGTGGGGTACTGGATGTCTACCAAACACTATTGACGTGCCCCCTACTCCACCCCACACGAGATGATAACACGTGTATTTGAATAGCTTATACAAGCAGTGAGACTTTGATAAAATATTGAATCTGAATCTGCAAACTTTAAATAAACTCTTATAACCATGGTAAATAACAAATTGTCATTTAGAAAAATGCACGATATTACATTTACCTTCCATACAAAAAAACGTATGAATCATTTTAATCAGTTCATGTATATCTGCTAAACTTATTTCTCTTAAGTATTTTCCTATTCCAATATAGTATATTACACAACTCTATTGAACCGCAGCTAGCACATACACTTGGTCACTGGTTATGCATGGATTTTGTTAGATTATCAGTAATTAAGTACATCTCTCCCAACAGGTGCCTCCAGATAGAGTTATAAACAAACAACGATGTGAATCAAAGAAAATCGTATGCCAAAGTATCTATATTTACATTTTAAATTACAATATGATTAATATGATGTGACTATTTTCTACACAAATGTGTACAAATGTATATCCCCATGGCCACTAAGTGTGCCCCTTTAATAGCAGACTTGTTGTTGTACTGTTACGAATCACAGTTTATGACAAAACTCAATAAAGACCCGTCGAAATTGCATTCAATTGATAAATTCAACAACACTTACCGTTATCTTGATGATATTTTTTCGTTAAATAATCAAGAATTTTTCAATATACTGCTGAAATTTACCTCAAGGAAGTTACTTTTAACTGTCCTTTCTTGGATTTAGATATTTCGGTTTTAAACGGGAAACTCCACACTAAAAATTTACGACAAAAGAGACGATTTTTCGTTTCCTATTGTTAATTTTCCATTTTTAGATGGTGATGTTCCTTTGGCACCATCTTACGGTATTTATATTTCACAGCTCGTTCGCTATGCCCGTGTCTGTTGTGACGTTTTTGATTTTAACGAAAACAATCTATGTATTACTGGGAAATTATTAAACCATGGATATCATTACCATAAATTACTTAAAACCTTCATAAATTTGTCCATAGATATAAAGATTTGGTTTTGAAGTTTGGTTGTTACCGTATAAAACTTATTTCAAACGGGATAGCACATCCTCATTTTTACGGAAATGTTGTTAACCGTGCCCGGAAATTTAGAAATGATCCATGGAAACTTGTTGCTCCTTTAAATAAACTTATTCTAAAAGGTTACCTATTCCATGTATTCAACACTGTAATAAGATCATTGAATATTGTTTTTATTGGTATAAATATTGATTGTGTTATCAGTAAATTAAAAGCTAACTAAATACAGTTGGGTGCAGACCAAGCATTACATAAAGTAAACGCAAGTTAACGCGGCGTGCACATTTTTCGTTAGTTAACTATAAATTTCGCGTTTACTAGTAAACGCCCGTTTACTTCATTTACGTTAACGCGGTCAAAACGGAAATTTCTAATGTCTACTCGAGTAAACGCACGTTTACTCTGTGTCCGTTTAGTCAGTAGTAAACGTCCGTTTACTTCAGATTTCACAAGTTTAATTTTACGTGCACGTAAAAGTAAACGGGCGTTTACTACAGATTTCTCAATTGTATTTTTATGGGTACTTGAAAGTAAACAGGCGTTTACTTTTCGCGTTAACTAATTGTGTATACTAGTATTATAAAATAATCGCCGTGTGCATTTGTACATTTATTTATATTGTTAAAATGACTTAATATTTTACGTATATGTGTTTTGAACCCTAACATTAAAAAACACTTTTTATTAGAAATATAAACATTTATTAATTGCAAAAATAGTCAGTTCCAAAAACTTTCAACAGCGGATTTTCTATTTTTTCTGTTCAACATTTACATGTACAAATATCGACTCACAGTTAAACCGGCATATTTAAAAATTAATATGCCAAAATTAAATATTCCAAAACTTAATATCCTCTCACGAATGTAAACTGAAAGTCTTGTAAGTTTTACAGTTCCAGGACGAATTTCCATTTTGTTCTTATATGCAATGATTAATTTTCAATAAACTAAGTAAAGAGGTCTCATTTCATTAAATGCAATTGCCAATATGTTGATCGAAAATGGACAGATGAATATTTTAATGTACCTTATCATGTGATATATTAGGTCAGTGTATCCAGGATACGAGGACAATCTGCGTTAACGCGCGTTTACTACAAACAGTAAACGGGCGTTTACTTTTTTTTTAAAGATAGAAGACACGCCTTTTTCGCGTTAACGCGAAGTAAACGCGAAAGTAAACGCCCGTTTACTCTTTACAAGATTAGAAGACGCGCGGTTTTCGCGTTAACGCGGAGGTTAACGCGAAAGTAAACGCCCGTTTACTATTTATGTCTACTAAAATTTCGGAGTTAACGCAGAGTTAACGTGGCGTTTACAAGAAGTGCACGCGAGTAAACGCCGCGTTCACTTTTTAGGCCCGTTTACATGTAATGCTTGGTCTGCACCCAACTGTATTACTAGTATTTTATATACATATACTTATTCATGGATCTACAATCTGTCGATACCTGTAACTTGGCATTGCACAATGTCATGTTTTCCCTGGCTGTTTATGACGTATTTACACTAAATCCATTTGATCTTGGATGCGTACGGATTGATAGTTTAGTCTAAGATGCATGATTTTTTTATTAGTTGTTAGAGGTTTTAAACTAGCTGTCAGATAACTGCGAGTACTCTCAGATCTGTTCATTGTGTCTTTTTGTGTCGGGATGTATAAGTACCCGGCCACGTTCACTTGTTTTTTTGTCCATTTGATGAGTTAAGCCTTTTTCAACTAATTTTTAAAGTTCGTTCTTATGTTGTACTGTCATACCGCTGCCCCAGGTTAGGGGGAGGGTTTGGATCCCGCTAACATGTTTAACCCCGCCACATTATTTATGTATGTGCCTGTCCCAAGTCAGGAGCCTGTAATTCAATGGTTGTCGTTTGTTTATGTGTTACATATTTGTGTTTCGTTCATTTTTTATTTATAAATAAGGCCGTTTGTTTTCTCGTTTGAATTGTTTTGCGTTGTCTTGTCGGGGTCTTTAATAGCTGACTATGCGGTATGGGATTTGCTCATTGTTGAAGGCCGTACGGTGACATATAGCTGTTAATGTCATTGTGGTCTCTTGTGGATAGTTGTCTCATTGGCAATCATACCAAATCTTATTTTTTTATATTTCCCGTCACCCTTTCCCCCTTATATAGTACTGATTCTTTCTTAGATCTTTTTTTCTGATTTTTTATGATAAATCACCAGTACAGTTATGTTAATGAAAGTACAAATGTAGCTTAAAATATCAATTTGATACAGATAAAATATTCCGTCTGGTCAGAAGTCGTCAATACGTGATACGTGATATCCTGAGGCAAGATTGCTTTGAAGAGGCTATCATTCCTTATTCTATGTTTTTAACTGGTGTAACTCAATTTAGACAATACTGATATGTTTTAGCCTGCTTTAACTTTAGTGGGAGATATTGTCGGGATAATTGTGCAAATCGTGATACAAGCATGAAATTTGGTATAGAGGTTGACTAAACGATAATTAAAAAAAATCAGCTGCTGGCCATAAAAAATTTCTATTTTTCGAAATGGCCACCGCTCATTTTAAAAATGGCGTCATATCCAATTCGCTACATTTCTTAAATCCTTTGAGAGCTGTATTTTAGGTATAATCCAAAGACATTTTATAAAACGTAAATAACAGTTCCTAAAGTACGATAAAACAATACATAAATGATGAAAAAGTCACTTCCGGTTCAAAAATGGTGGCAATTACGTTAAAAATGGCTAAATTTCGTAAACCCTTTAAAAGCTGTGTTTTTGGTACATGTATAACCCAAAGTAAGGTTTGATAAAACGAAAATAACTGTTCCTAAAGTACGATGAAACAATATTTAAAATTCGAAATGGCCACCGCTCATTTTAAAAATGGCGTCATATCCAATTCGCTACATTTCTTAAATCCTTTGAGAGCTGTATTTTAGATATAGTCTACAGACATTTTATAAAACGTAAATAACAGTTCCTAAAGTACGATAAAACAATACATAAATGATGAAAAAGTTACTTCCGGTTCCAAAATAGTGGCAAAAACGTTTAAAATGGCTACATTTCGTAAGTCCCTTGAAAGCTGTGTTGTAGGTGTAATCCAATGCAAGTTTTAATAAAAACGTAAATTACCGATCCTAAAGTACGATAACACAATACATACACGACGAAAAACTAACTTCCAGTTCTTAATGGCGACAAAAAACGTTTAAAATTTCATTATTTTTTTCATTGTCTTCTAATTTAAAAGAGCTATCACTTAATTTGTTGATTTGTTAAGTTCAAATACCTAGTTCGGTTAGAAAAGGCAGTTTGCATTCCGTATAATTATCTGACAGTTGCCAACACACAAACGCGTTCGAGGTAGGCCAGAACGGAATCGTTTACAGTTATCAACAACGCTGCATTTTTTGCATCCGCTTTTCAAAAGTTTCTGATACGAGGGTACAAATGCAGCCAAAGAAGTCCATTTTGGTTTCCAACTGCCAGTGTTTGTTTTTCTTTCATCTAAACCCAGTGTTAAAGACTTGATATGCTTCTCTTTCGATGTGCTCCGGAAGAGAACCTCTTGTAGGGGGGGTAGCATCATAAGGGCGCTGCTTCCTGATAAATGATTTAAATCGTGCCTTGTTAACATCAAATGTTGATGTTGCCGTACAAGATGCAAGCAAATGCTTCTATGATGTCCATGTCGAAAGCGAGCAACAACATCCATTACATCTGGAAATAATTCAAATGTCTGCCAAGGTGACCTATTTACTTTCCCACCAAATGCTGACACAGTGTCACAATCACAGAATGCATGGAAGGAAATAATAGCATCTGCACGAGGACCAAGCACATTTGATATGTCATATACATGAAGCCATTGGAAGTCTTTATTCCCTCAAAAACCTATCCACACTTTGTCCATACCTAATACTACAAGAGCTGCAATCCTTATACTACTACATCTGTATCAGTACTTCTTAAAATTGCTTTTATCAACCATTTTCAGCAGAAAGCTTATCATGGACAAACATACCGGTAATGTCTTGTTCTTGGTTATAAAGGGATAGCTGGGAAGTATCCGTATTGAAATTGCAAAGAATGTTTCACCTTGAGTAACATAAACATTGTTATAGGTCTCTAAAGAAGCAATTTCATCGGCAACAAACTTGAATCATTCCGTTTTGTTGTCATCTTCACAAAGAAAACTACTCCAAATCCTTGGCGTTCTATCAAAATCAACAACTTTCCGTCTAGCACCAGGAACTTGCATTTTTCTCGGTCGAGCCTTTACATTATTTATTTAGTAAACATCAAATACACTGTCTACTCTTCAATACTTATCGGTGCAACATTTTATGTGAGGCAGTATGACATCGATTGCATAATCATCAAATAGTTGTGCACGTGGTGGCTTAGAATTGACCATTGCTGGTACTCAAAACGGTAAATTCGTCAGAATTTGCATCAGTTGATGGCAACTCGCAAAATGTTTCAAGTATACTCATTTGCCGCAATTTAATAACACTGTTTAAAGTGACATCCTTAGACAAAAACAGAGAAGTAATTTTGTTTTCATGGCTAAAAAAAACTTCCAAGTCAAACTGTCTACTTTGACAGGAAATGAAAAGTCTAGAAAAGAGATCCCAATCACTGTTTATGTTCTTCAGCTTTGGTTTTTGACATAGACATTTCCAGTTTCATTTTACGGCTACAATAGGAAATTGTTCTTTTTTATCTGGTTATAAAAGGCAGATTTTCCTTTTTCATAAAAATCTTTTTGTGTTTTCGTAGAGTCTTCATGATGTCGTCCATCTGTTTTAGAATTAATAAAAACACTATTTCGTTCAAATTCATCTACCAGTCTACTGACATCCATTCATCCATCGTCTCAAGGGGATTTTCGGAAGCACCACCATCGCTCTTCACAATTGCATTATTCTGTGTTTGTGCCTGATCAATTGTGATATTAGAAAAAAAACTTGCGGGCTTACTTACAGTGAAATTACCATTGGAACATTGTTGGTGATGCTCGCGAAGGGAAGTCATATCTCGGAGATGGACCCGTAACCGTCGAACATAATTTTAATGATCTGGCCAAAAAAATTACGGTATCATGCTTGATATGGACTGTTTGTGATGTACGATATCTGACTCATAAAATGGGCGTAAGCCGAAAGAACAAAAATTCTTAATTCATAATTGAACAACAGATATTAAACTGTGGTCGAGTCTACACAGAGTCATGAGATATATTTTCTGCGTTTAGACATTATTGGTTCAAGCAAAACACACGCATTTATCTGATTCGCATGTCTAGACCTAGATTCATTTGAATATATATGAAAATAATATGACGTTCTATGTGTGGCAATGTCGGCTTCAGTGAGGGGAACAAGTGCATCCACTTTCAGGCAATATATCCCCCTGAATTTTAAAACAAGCCATTTTAATGTACTTTCCACCAAACATAACGATACACTTATCTTCTCCGTACAAATCTGGCCATTCATACTGAACTTACTTACCCACTATAAAAAGTGGTTGATCTGCAGCTATAATTGATGTTTGGCAGGAATTTTGAAAGTTTAACCACTTTTTTCACGTATCCATCGTATGATTGATCAATTCAACTGAATGGGGATGTTTTCAAACAGTGGCATCATAGAAGTTACAGTAACTTGAATAGAAGAGTATATTTTTAGAGGAGTGAAATGACGACCAAGAAATGTTAACGAAATTCAAATCCTCCCCTGTTACATGAACCATGATTTACATCAGTGTGCCCTGGTGGTGGGTGCAAATCGCTTTGTATGTCTTTAAATAGTTTGCGCATGCGCAAAATTGATAAACGTATTTGTTTCATAACCCTAAATAAATGTATCAAACCAATTCATAATATCATTAAAAATCCAAAAGCACCAAGTAAATAGTAAATAGTTCAAATGGTTAAGTGGGAGTTTTGTCACATTTTTGCCCATGCGCAAACCATGAAGAGTCAAATATTTATTTCTATTAAATACGACAAATCCAAGGAATGTCGCCACCAAACCATTTAATATTTTTCACTAAAAGAAGGTCAAGGAACAAGTCTCGCAGAAAAATTAGTATTTTGAACTCGAAAAAACAGCCATTTTTGAAAAAGGCCGCGGCCATCTTGAAAAAAAATGTTTTTTTTTCATGGCCAGCAGTTTTTTCTTAATAGTATCTAATAATGATGCTTCGTGCTAATTTTCATGCTTGCATCATCATTTGCACAATTCCCTCGATTTTGCTTGCTAATATCTTCCACTACTTAGGCAAAATAATGATTTTTTGATTTTTTTTCTTCTAATAGAAATATAGAACATATGTATGTAGAAATATGCACATAATACGCATTTCAATGTACAAATAGTTTCCAATTTAACTAGACCTTAGTGAACAAATTGCCTCCAATTAATATATGCTGACTACAGATTTTCCCAAATAACAATTATATACGTTATTTAAAAAATGCGTTTCTTTTTCCATGAGCGTGTGTATTTAAAAGGAATGGAATATATCAAAGGTTTTTTTGGTGCAATCAATTGACTGCCACCCATTATTCCATAGTATTGACAGAACGAAATAATAATTGTCATAGTCATCAGTTTTCATAAGGGAATCGATTGTCAATCTCCTGTTGTTAGATTTTAAACAGATTTTACAGTGTTTTTAGAAACACGTTTCTGTAATTTTGCATAATTTGCAGTCTATAATTTGTTTACAGAACATATAAACTTTTCATAAATTCTCAATGGACCTATGCACATGTATAATTTACTATAACGTAGTAACATATAAAATGATGCATTACACTCGACTTTAAATAGTATTTACCCGATTTGATTTACATGTATCTACTCCTTGTGTACTCGCAGTTCGAACCCAAATTAATGAAGTACTACATGCAACTGTTTCTCGACATTAAATAACTGTTAATCATTGAACAACGCTTACACAAATAGTTTCTATTTAATTTACAATTCCAAAGTTCAACTTAGTCATTGAGCTTCTATTTATTCTTTCTAAAGTCACTTATAAGATATGTAGAGACAAATTATTTTAGTGATTTGTGGATATTTATTTTTTTAATACATATCTAGTTGCAAATATTAAGGTTGAGGATGTAATGCTCAAGAATAGTTATAGACTAGTAAATAGAAACATGCTATAACTTTGTATCAAATTTTATCATTATATAATTCTGACAGGATGTAGAAAAGGCCTAATTCAAATACACTGTGAAGGTTTTTCATTTTATATATTTCAAAATATATGTGCTTAATAAAAAATGAAGAAACGTAAACAGCATAGGAAAATAGGAGCTTGTTATACACATTTATCTTTCAGATTTTAAATTATTATAATAATGAGTTGTCTATCTTTCAATTACGTTTAAGACAAGAGTTCTTATCTCCCATGCCCGTTTTGACAAGAAGCATCTAAGAGAGACAACTCCACTTTGATCCTATATTTCAGTTGGGATGATAATAAAATAACAAGGGTACACTATCAGTCATTGAGATTTTGTATTCACAGAGAAAATCGAAAGTTAATGTTGTAATAGGGATGATAATGAAATAATAAGGGTACACTATCAGTCATTGAGATCTTGTATTCACAGAGAAAATCGAAAGTTAATATTATAATAGGGATGATAATGAAATAACAAGGGTACACTATCAGTCATTGAGATCTTGTATTCACAGAGAAAATCGAAAGTTAATGTTGTAATAGGGATGATAATGAAATAATAAGGGTACACTATCAGTCATTGAGATCTTGTATTCACAGAGGAAATCGAAAGTTAGTGTTGTAATAGTGGTTATAATAAAATAACAAGTGTTCACAATGAGTCATTGATATCTTGTATCCACAGAGGAAATTGAAAGTTAGTGTTGTAATAGGGGTGATAATAAAGTAACAATGTTACATAATCAGTCATTGATATTTTTTATTCACAGAGGAAATCGAAGGAAGTGTTATAGTCAGAGTGATACTAAAATAACAGGGTACATAATCAGTCATTGAGATCTTGTTTTACCAGAAGAAATCGAAAGTAAGTGCTATAGTCGGGGTGATAATAAAATAACAACGGTACAAAATCAGTCATTGAGATCTTGAATTTACAGAGGAAATCGAAAGTTAATGTTGTAATAGGGATGATAATGAAATAATAAGGGTACACAATCAGTCAGTGAGATCTTGTATTCACAGAGGAAATCGAAAGTGATTGTTGTAATATGAATGATAATAAAATAACGATGGTACACGACCAGCCATTGAGATCTTGCATTCACAAAGGAAATTGAAAGTTATTGTTGTAATTTTGAAATAACAAGGTTACACAATCAGTCATTGAGATCTTTTATCTACAGAGGAAATCGAAAGTTAGTGTAGTAATAGGGGTAATAATAAAATAACAAAGGTACACAGTCAGTCATTGAGATTTTTTATTCACAGAGGAAATCGAAAGTTATTGGTGTAATAGGGCTGATAATAAAATAACAGTGGTACACAATAAATCATTGATATCTTGTATCCACAGAGGAAATTAAAAGTAAGTGTTGTAATAGGGGTGATACTAAAATAACAATGGTACACAATCAGTGATTGAGATCTTTTATTTACAGAGGAAATCGAAAGTAAGTGATCACCCCTAGTTTTTGGTGGGGTGTGTGTTGTTTATTCTTTGTTTTCTATGTTGTGTCATGTGTACTATTGTTTGTCTGTTTGTCTTTTTCATTTTTAGCCTCGGCGTTGTCGTTTTATTTTAGATTTATGAGTTTGACTGACCCTTTGGTATCTTTCGTCCCTCTTTTAGTGTTTGTCATTCATCAGCATGAAAAACAAACCCGTTGCTTTTAAATTCTACACCGTTAGTTTTATTCCATACCATAGGGTTTGCGCTTTGGTCAGCCGATCTAAAGGTGTCTTACAAAACATTGTTTAAAAATGAGTTATACTATTGACTGGACCGATGACAGGACAAATACAGAACCGAATGGAAAATGCTCATGTTTTTTTTTATATCTCAAATGATTTATCTCAAATTTGATATTTGATAAAATTCCGCCTATAATACACAAACAAGAGAAAGCACACTAATGTTGTTTAAAACAATTCGAAAACGTCATCTGACCATCACTTGGCCAACATCATCAATGACCGGACTCAATAGAAAATGTTTCTTTCTTCTCTGTTTCTAAAAGGATTAATCTCAAATTTGAAAGATAATTAGATTTCATGATTTAATACCTAAAAAAGAATAAAAATAAATGAATCAAGTATTTGAAGTTTGTGAAAACGTGACCTAACCAACGTTGACAATGACCTGACCGATCTAAAGTTGTGATGTCCTTGTTATTTTATTTTTAAAAAGTAAAATGTTGAATTTTTGCTATTAACTCAAAAGATACTTTTTTTTCCTAACCGACGTTGACTGTGACATGACCGACCGGGAACATGCATATTTATCTATCTATAGGATTTACTTCAAAGACATAGAAACATTTAGAATGAAACAGTGTTCCAATTGTTCAACTTTTAAAGACTATTATTGTTATATCTTTGTATTGCAACTAGATCACTAATAAAACAAATAACAAGGGTACACAATCAAACAATGAGATTTTGTATTCACAGAGGGAACTGCGAGTTAGTGTTGTAATAGGGTTGATAACAAAAAAAAAGGGTACACTATCAGTCATTGAGATATTGTATTCACAGAGAAAATCGAAAATTAGTGCTGTAATAGGGATGGTAATACAATAACAAAGGTTCACAATCAGTCATTAATATATTGAATTTACAGAGGAAATCGAAAGTTAGTGTTGTAAAAGGGATGATCATGAAATAACAAGTGTACACAGTCAAGCATTGACATTTTGTACTCACAAAAAAAGTCAAACATGTCAAAAAAACGTTTAAATACAAATCTCAAATGTGTATATCACCTAATACTTACTCTGAGGCATAATTCAAACTTTAGATTTAAAGATAGCAAGAGAAAACTACGTCAATGTTTGAAAAAAATGTTTGTCAGCAAATATAGTTTTGTTTGTACTTAATTGTTAATATTTAAAACTACCACGATATCCTACACAGACTCGGGCATACACCAGGTATAGTCCGCAAACATAGTTATTTACTGTTATGTTAATATTTTAAACTACCACGATATCCTACATAAGGCTCGGGCATACCTCAGGTATAGTCCTCAAACATAGCTATTTACTTTTAATTAAATATTTTAAACTACCACTATGTCCTACACAAGGCTCGGGCATACCTCAGGTATAGTCTGCAAACATAGTTATTTACTTTTATGTAAATATTTTAAACGACCACGATATCCTACACAAGACTCAAGCATGTCTCAAACATAGTCTGCAAACATAGTGATACTTGTATGTAAATATTTAAAACTTTCACAATATCGTACACAAGGCTCGGGTATACCTGAGGTATAGTCTGCAAACATAGTTATTTAATTGTATGTAAATATTTAAAACTTCCTCCGGAATCTAGTTATTTATTTTAATGCAAATATTTTAAACTATCATGATATCCTACACAAGGCTTGGACATACTTCAGGTATAGGCTGCAAAAATAATTATTTTTTGTTTCTGAAAATATTAAAAAAGAAAATATTGGTCAGTTGACATGTTTGCAAGCTTTCAATGTGTATTTAAATTATGGCTTCCGGTTCTGTTATGTATTACCTTATTGAAACTTATTATTTTTTAAAATTGAGATACAGTATTTTTCATTTGAATAATCTTTTGGGGGCTTTTTTTTTATTTAGTCCTGTCACTGGTACAGTCTTTAGCGTAACCTATATTTAGATAATACTTTGTACGAAATATTTTGATAGTTTGACAAAAGTGCAAAACTTACGATATGGAACGAAAAATCTTCAGGTTTTTCATACCATATGCATAACGAATCAGCGTGTTAGTTCTTACAACCAACGTGTTGAAAATGATAACCAACAAGTTGAAAATGATAACCAACAAGTTGAAAGTAAAATCCAAAGTATTGGAAGTTAAAAACAACACGTTTTAAGTGAAAACAAACGCGCAGATAGTAATACCAAAGCGTTGAAATTTGTATACGGTATGGCTTATACCGCCATTAACACGAACGGCTACTGATATACTTGTACATTTGTACACAGTCAAAATTTATGGACGTTAATTTCACCTGAATCTCACATGAAATATACGTGAAAAATTCATGTGAGATTCCCCTCAAAACAGTCTTATACATAAAATTCACGTTAAAATGTTCATGTGAACTTCTCATGATTTGATATTAACATAAAATCACGTGAAAACACGAATTTCACAGAAAAAAAATGGTATTTTTCATGATTTTTTTTAAGTTTGAAAATATAAAATATAAATGTTATTTGAATAACGATATTCTAAAAATTTATTTGAATCTCAAATGAAAAATTCATTATAGGATTTTCACGTGAAATTCACGTGAGTTTTATTTGAAATTCATATGAAACGCGCATAACTGATTTCACGTATAAACTTGAGATGAGATTTACGAGAATTTCACAAGAGATCCAAATGAATTTAAATTCAAATCAAATTGATGTTAGTGAAATTTGCCAGTATACACAATGTAGCACCTACTTTAATAGAACAAAAAAGGTTTAAATACTAGTGTGTAACTAAGAATGTACCACAACTTGCTGTTGTCAACTTCTTATGAACAATGGCAGTCAGATTTTTTAAAATATAACAAAACTAAATTCAATATGCCTCATATGACAGATCTATATTGTAAAAGAAAATGTATGGAATCAATAAATTCCTTTCGCTACAACGAGTAAACTAGGATACTATTATACAAAATGGTTGCATGTATTTGTTATAATTCAAAGATGATTTACTTTAGTTCTAAATAATTACTATAATTTAACTAAGGAGTTAAAACAACATGTTAACATCAAGAACACATTCATTTTTGTTAACATTTAGTTTTGAAAGAAAACAAACTTTGTTATTTATTATGTATATCGGACTTTTTTTAAACAACACTATATATTTATTCATGAAATATGCGTGTTACCTTTTTTCACTTCTGATTAGATACATAATATGATTTGTAAATGGAAAAACCTAAGATTGTTAGGAAATAATTCAGACCAAACTAATTTTTGGCAAACATTTTGTATCCAAAGACTAATTGCTTTAATAATACTCTAAAATTTAAATTTGATTTTATAATTAACTCATAAATACTTTTCCAAAATTTTTCTAAAAGTCGACAAGAAATTAAAAAGTGGTTATAATCTTCTTTTTCGTTACATACACTTAATAGACTGTCATTCTTCTGTTTCCATTTAAACAATAATTGTTTTGTTGATAATATGAATTGTAAAAGTTTCCATCTATATATTTTTAACTTAGTTTCTTTTAAATAATGAAACATGAAAACATGCATGTAGTTGGTTAATACTAAGGTTCTAATTAATTTGTAAAATACGCATCCATTTGCTAACACCAATTGATGGTTCAGATTTATCTTTACAAATTGACTTATATAATATATTTGTTGAAAAGCTTGCAGCTTCAATGTAATTAACTTTCCAGATTATGTTCTGTCTAGGAACATTTACAATACTTTTTATAGAACTTTCAGACTGTAACATCTTAAGCCAGTTTTTTGGATTTTTTTTTTTTAAAGATGTTTATTTCTGCAATCCAATTATGCTTGCATTCTATTTTTTTCCAGAATAAAATGTTGAGATATATTACCAGTGTCGTCTATAATATCATTGACAAATATCAAGTAACTCTTAATCCAATTTTCAAAAATCACAGTTTTATTTTCAAAATTAATCTGTTTGTTCCCCCAAATTACCTGTTTCCTTTCTTCTGTGAAGTTGGTAGGTTTTTTTTGTTTGTCCACCGCCTGATATTACCCAAAATTTAAATGCTTCTCTATAAAATTCAGGGATATTTTGATATATTCTAGAATTTCTTCTCAAAACTTTCAAAATTCATCTTAAAAATCAACCAATTAATACCAACCACGCTGAGATATTTTAATGGAATCAACTTCCAGTTTGACATATCATTTCTTATGAGTTTACTTACCCAAGATGCTTTTAGAGACATAAATTACTTTGTATGTCGATCATTTGTAACCCCCCTTCTTCGTTTCACTTTATCATGGTATTTCTTTTAACCTTATCTGGTTTACCATCCCAGATGTATTTATAACATTTACTTTCTATTTCATTTCTGAATTTCTCCGGAAATGTACAGGCACTTGCCAAAAATATAAAAAAATGGCAAAACTAATGTTTTTATAATAAGAATTTTCCAGATTAAAGTAAAATTACGTGTCCCCCATAAATGAAATAATTTATTCATTTTCTCAATTTTATTCTTCCAGTTTAATTTTTCGCATTCTTCTCTGTTATGACTAAAATATATTCCCAATGCTTTGACTGGTGAGTTTGTCCAATAAATCCCAGCTACCTTATCTTCACTATTTTTCAGTTTTCCTATCCATATACCCTCTGTTTAATTTTTATTCAAAGTTAACCCAGAAAATGATTAAAAATTATCGGGTAAAATTTGGCAAGACATATAAAATAACACATGACACACCGGTCGGGTTGCTTATGTTAGTACAAACCTGGTAAATAGTCTTATTTGGAAGGTCAAATTCTAGAACAGAAAACGGACATCTCAGTACCAGAATCTATGACAAAAGAGACTATTTTAATTTTGAAATTATAAATTTCCACCACCTTGGTAGCAATATACCAACTTCACCTGCATATGGTATAGTATATACATTTCCCAACTTAATCGATATTCAAGAGCTTGCAGCTCCTTTTCAGAATTTGTAAAACGACATTAGTGTCTGAGCAGAAATTGACGAAGAAGGGGTATGTCAAAGAACGGCTCGTCAGCTTTCTAAAAAAGTTCATCGGAAGGTATCAAGACCTTGTTGATAAATATTCCGTATCAACTTTACAAATAATACATGATGGTCTTGATGTATATATTCTCCATACTGACGTTGTTTATAATTATATAAACAATGTATTTGATAGCACACACGTCAGTTGTAATAAAAAAGTAAAGACAATTTTTTTTTTTAAGTGCTATAATATTTATTTGAATTTAACATTTGTTAGAGATACATGAAGTACCGGTACTTAGTTTTAGTTTTTTTTCCAAGAAAAAAGTAATTGTTTGGTTGGTAAAATGTTGAGCAGAAATGTCCATCTTAACATTTTGAATTTATTATCTAGTATATAATAAAAATTATAATTTAGCAGTTGTTGTCTTTTGTTTGTGTTGTTTTCCAAGATAAATATGTTGTCCCATTTTTGAAATCCTATTGGTTTTTCATAATATCTTTTTAAGACAATGTAAGAGGGAGATGTAAATGTCTTTGGAGGAAATGTTTTTAAGTGATACCATTTTTCCTTTTTTATCTTTAAATTTATATTCGGAGTCAATAGCAACTTTTGTTTTTATTGATTCTTCTTTAGTTAGCTCTTGTAACCACTGTTTTGGTATTGCTTTCATTAATTTAGAATATTCCGAAAACCAGTTAGCATGACAGGAAAGTTTATCTTAGATCAGGTTTTGATTAAATTTTCCTTTATTATCAATAATGTCATTTAAAAAAAGAATTTTACTGTTTATCCAGTTTTTGAAAATGAGACATTTACCGTTTAATTTGATATTTTTATTGCCCATATAAGCTGCTGTCTAATTTGTTTATATGATAGATGATCTGATTCTTTTTCAGATTTTGAATTGATCCTTGATATGATTATTCTTAAGTAAAATTGTGGAATTAGTTCTGTCAGTTTATAGACAAAATTAATATTGTTGAAATTCATTTTAAATATAAGGAATTCTTGTCAAAATTTATCAACATAAAAATTTGGTAATACTTTACAATTTGGTGATAGATCTTCGTTATCGATAAGTTTTTTTTACCCAACTAATATTTATCGCTTCTAGATATTTATCCATGTTTATCATTTTAAGCCCGCCAGCATGGTAATTTTTACTTATTATATCCCTTATAACTTTTTCTGATTTATTATTCCATCATGTCCATATAAAACTGTATATTATTTTTTTTAAATTTTACTAGGTATTCGTTATCAATTTCGGTAACAGATGCAACATAAGTAATATTCGGTAAGATTAATAATTTAACAAGAGTTATCTTACCTAACATAGTTAAATTTCTTTTATTCCAATCTTTAATTATTTTTTTCAGATTTTTCGTATTGTCGTTGCAAGTTTAATCTTTTACACTCATTTTTATTAAGTTCAAAGTATATTCCCAGAACCTTTTTAGGTTTTTGTGTAAAATTAATGTTTTCAACTTTATCTTTGCAGGACTATAAATTGCCGAGCAATATTCATTCTGTTTTATTTCGGTTAAGCTTTAGGCATGAAAGTGATCCAAAAATTTCTATAATATTCAGAGTTAATGACACTTCTTGTTTTGAATTTAAAAATAAAGTGGTGTCGTCGTCTGGAAGCTGGCTTAGTTTTAAGGTGTGAGTTTTATTATCTAGTTTAATTTGAAAACCTTTAAAAATTTTATTTTGTCTTAATCTACTGGCTAAAATTTCGACAGCAATGACGAAAATTATAGAACTCGCGGGACACCCCTGACGGATTCCGCGCTCAATATTGAAGGGTCTTGAAATCCAGCCATTATTTAATATGCAATCCTTAATATCTGTGTATAAAGTATTTATCCACCCCAAAAGAGATTCCTGGAAACCAAATGTCTTTAAAGAACAATACATAAATTCCCATTCTAGCGAGTCAAATGCCTTTGTGAAGTCTAAAAACAAAATTGCTCCATCTACATTGAATTTTTCCGAATAATCTATAATATCTTGGACTTGTCTAAAATTAAATCCAATATATCTGTTTTTTACATAACCGTTTTGATCACTATGAATGATTTTATGCAATAGTGGTTTCAGTCTTTGTGCAAGAGGGTATGCTATAAATTTGGTATCTACATTTAGTAAGGTAATTGGTCTATAATTATCTTAATTTAAAGGGTCGTTTTTCTTGTATATAAGGGTAATTAATCCTAGTTTCTGAGAATTTGTCAATTCTTTTTTTTTCATAGCAATTATTAAAAACATCTACAGCAAAGTTTAGTAAGTTGGACCAGAAAGCTCTATAAAATTCAATTGAGAGACCATCGGTACAGTCCTTGGATGGTGTAAACTTCCCACTAACACCATACACCATTACACCATACACCATACACCATACCCCATTACACCATACACCTTGTACCATTACACCATACACGTTACACCTTTGCACCATACACCTTACACTTAACACTATACACCATTCTTCATTCTATCTACATGATCCGAAATTACCCATAATGCAATTAAATTTTAAATATTAAGATATTTATTATATTTATGCTTACAATCCAAAAAAATAAAACAAAAAAAAACTTCGTTTGCAACCAATGAAAGGTCGTACACTATCGTTCACACCATTCCCTATCGCACGTTACACAATCACACAATTCCTCATACACCATTACACTATTCCCCTTACACCATACACCATAGCACCATACACCTTACACCATTGCACCATATGCCATACACCATTACACCATACACGTTGTTGTGGGAAGTTTACACCATCAAAGGGCTGTACCTGGTGTTTTATTAAGTTTCATTTTAAAAACAGATTTTGTACATTCCTCTAGTGTCAGGTTGCCGTCAATTTCATTACCTTTCTGTGTACTTAATTTGTAATTTATTTTAGTTTTTTCAATATAATTTTCAATTTCTCTTAAATCAGGGTTAGTTGACTTATATAAATTGACATAATAATTTCTCCCCGTTTCTAATATTTTGCCTTGATCTTCTGTTATTTCTCCTTTACTGTCCCTTATAGCAGTAATGTTTTTCCTTGTTTGTCTTGATATTTTTAATCCCAAGAAATATTTTGTACTTTTTTCGCCCTCTTCTATTCATTTAACTCGTGATCTTATTTGTGCCTCTTTTATTTTATCTGAATATAGAGTTTGTAGCGTTTCTTCTGTTTTATTTATTGAATCTATTATATTTGGCAAATTATTATTTTTTCCACCCAGGTTGTTGTCATGAATTTAATTCAAAAGTTTAAGTTCTTTTTTTCTAATTTTGTAAGTCATCTCTTTTTTGTTTAGCTTTTAATTTACAATGTTCTATAGTTTTTTCTCTTACTTCTATTTTAAAGAGACCCACACGATTGCTAGACTTTTTTTAATTTTTTAATTTTTCATATTTATCTATCAAAGTATTTATTTTTATTTTGTATGATTCGTCATTAAGAATATTGTTGTTTAATTTGAAGTATCCCTTTCCTTTGTTCCCTTGCCAATGATTAATTTTAAGTGAAATCGCTAAGTGATCTGAATATTGAATTGTTGCAGGTCGTATATCAGTGCTGAGTACTCTTGGTCTCACATCTTTACTTAATAGAAAATAATCAATTCTACTAGGTACTTCATTCTTTTTTTCCTTTTCCATGTATATTGCGTTTTATTTGGATTTATTGCTCTCCATATATCTATAACTTTTAGTTTTTTTTATCAGAGTTTTAAGCCCATTTGTCTTATTTTTAATTTGTGTGTTGATCTTTTCTTTTACTTTTTCTATCTTTTATATGAAGCGTTTCATTCATATCACCGCCTATGATAATTATATCAAGACTATATTTTTCAATGACACTTAAAGCTTTTTTAAAGAATATATTTCTATCTTCACATGTGTTTGGGGCATAAAGGTTTACAAAGGTAAATATATTTTTTATCGATTTCTGTGTTGATTAAAACAATTCTTCCGTCTTGATCTTCATATTTATCTATGATTTCATGCTTAATTTTTTGTTTGATATAAATCGAAACACCTCTTGATTGTGTGCTTCCAAAACTATGATATAAATCGCCCGTAAATTCTTTATCTATTGAATTGCTCGAAAAATGTGTTTCTTGTAAAAATATTATGTTGCATTTTTGTTGTTTTATCCATTCTTTTAGTCTAATTCTTTTTTCATATTTTCTTAACCCCTGACAATTTAAAGAACATATATGCAATGGATTAAGTGACATCTTGGTCTTGGTTTTGTTTTTAAAAAAAAAGTATTTGATACATATATATATTTCAAGACAATTGTTTAGTATAATGTATATAATATAATTGTATCTTGATTCCCGTCGAGGAGACAAATCCTAATACAAATATAATCTGACAAGTACGGTGACCAATAGTTGTTTATTTTTGTGTCCTTTTGGTATCTTGTGGAGAGTTGTCGCATTGACATTCATACCACATCTTCTTTTTTTATATAATCTGACAAGTATTGATTTTTTAATTGTTTGACAAATACAACAAAAAGTGTGTTTTCAGCAACAACTTATCAATAAATTATATCAGATGTTTACAAAAGAATATTAGCAGTACACAAAGTAATACGTGTATGAGTGGCCGTTCGTATCATTGTCGAGTGGATGCACTTGACTCCAATCTAAATTGTCAAGTAATGTTAGTTTTCCTATCAAAGGTCGGTGGTTTTCTCCGGGCACTTCGGATTCCTCAACCGATAAAAAGTTGCCGACACGAAATATCCCAATAGCGGTGCTAAAAAAGTGGCGTTAAAACACCAAAAATCAAATCAAATCAAATTGTGTCATTTGCAGTATAAACATATCGTATGCAATTTTCATCGCGTAGTTTTATATTTTTAACGCGTTTGTTTTCACTTTCAACGAGTTGGTTCTAAAAACAAATGCGTTGATTCGTCATTCATCAGTATGAATAACCAACCCGTTGGTTTTAAATTCTACACCATTAGTTGTATCCCATACCGTAGGGTTTGCACTTTGGTCAGCCGATCAATAACTTTCTCACAAATATTGTATAAATATTGGTTACCCTTATGACTTGACCGATGACAGGACAAATACAGAACCGAATGAAAAATGCGCATATTTTCTTTTATATCTCAAATGATTTATCTCAAATTTGATATATGATAAAATTCTGCCTATAATATACAGATATAAGAAAACAAAACAATGTTTTTTTAAAACAATTCTGAAACGTTATCTGACAATGACCTGACCAACATCGAACTGACAAAACAAAATGAGTCTTACTTTTTTGTTTCTAAAAGGATTCATCTCAAATTTGAAATATAATAAGATTTCATGATTTAATACATAAATAAGAATAAAAATAAACGAATGAAGTATTTAAAATTTGTGAAAACGTGACCTAACCAACGTTGACAATGACCTGACCGATTCAAAGTTGTGATGTCCTTGTTATTTTATTTTTAAAAGGTAACTTGATAAATTTTGGCCATTAATTTAAAGGAGAATTTAAAAAAAAAGATTTGATCTAACCGACGTTGACTGTGACCTGACTGTTATTATGACCAGGAACATGAACATTTACCTATCTATATAATATAGAATTTGCTTCAATTTCATAGACACATTCAGAATGAAACACTGTTCCAAATGTTCCTCTTTTACAGACTATTCTTGTTATATCTTATTATTGCAATTAGATAACTAGCTTCATCAAACAGTCATCAACAATGGACATCATGAAGGGAATACAAAGTAAAAGTAAATTCATAGGTGATCTTGTACTAACAGAAGAGTTACAATATTGAAAGAGTTGTAATAGTGGTGATTACAAAATAAAAAAGGGTTCACAATCAATCATTAAGGTTTTGTATTCACAGAGGAAATCGACAGTTAGTGTTGTAATAAGGTTGATAACAAAATAACAAGGGTACACAATCAATCATTGAGGTTTTGTACTCACAAAGGAGAGTCAATCATTTCAAAGTAATATTTTTATAATTTTCAAATTTAACTTTTATGTAAATATTTAAAACTTCCACGGTATCCTACACATGGCTCGGGCATACCTCATGTATATTCTGCAAACATAGTTATGTACTTTGATGTAAATATTCAAAACTTCCACGGTATCCTACACATGGCTCGGGCACACCTCATGTATAGTCCGCAAACATAGTTATGTACTTTTATGTAAATATTTAAAACTTCCACGGTATCCTACACATGGCTCGGGCATACCTCAGGTATAGTCTGCAAAATACTTTGATGTAAGACAATAACAATCAAAACCAAGGAGTAAACAAAGACTCACAAAACCAAAGGACATTTACATCAACAGTTATAAATAATCATTAAGAAACAACACGAACTCCACTAAAACCCGGGAGTGAAATCAGGTACTCCAGAAGTGTAAGCATTTCCTTCACCGTATACGGCACCCGTCGTGTGTTATTTCTTTGTTCAGTTCGGTAATGATGGAAGGTTATTATGACTGATGAAGAATATCAGATATGATTTCTGACACACTTTTGTCATAATGGCCAATCAGCTCATGATGGCGACCGTAAAATTTCTTGAGTGATTACCCTAATTTGATTGATTCATAAATATTAAAACAACAACAATATCCTACACAATTTGGTTTTCAATTTCAACGGGTTGGTTTTTGCTGCATTCACGAGAAATTCACAAGAACATTTAAGCGTTCGTTTCATGTATAAGATCGTTTGAGTTGAATCTCACCTGAAAACTTTCACACGAATTTCACAATTGAAAATTTGAATTTGTATTTTTCATGATTTTTATTAAATTTGAATATTTATTGGAAGTACAATGTTCACGTGAAATTCACGTGAGTTTTACATGAGATTCACATGAAACTCGCATTAAATGATTTAGCGTATAAATTCGATTGAGATGAGATTTACGAGAAATTCACGAGAGATTCACATGAATTTAAATTCAAGTGAAACTGATGTAAGTAAAATTTGCCAGAACAAAACCTACTTCAATATAACAAGTAAAGGTTAAGATAATAGTGAGTTATTAAGAATGTACCACAACTTGTTCTTATCAACTTCTCAACAATGACAGTCAGATATTTTAAAAAAATCAGACAAAAATATCACAAAACTAAATCAAATATGCCTCATATGACTGAGATTCATTGATTGAAAACAAATTGTATGAACTAACCAAATCAATAAATTCCTTTCGCTACAACATTTTACAAAATTATTAAAGGTATTTGCTTTAATTCAAAATGATTTAAATTATTTCTTACGAATTACATGAATTAATATTATCTGAATAAGGAGTTACCACAACATATTCTCATGCAAAACATATCAATTTTTGATAACATTATTTTTGTAAGAAACAAACTTGGTGATTAATCATGTTTTATGGGATAACATTTGACAAAACATATAAAATGACACATGTGGCAACGGTCTGGTTGATTATGTTAGTACAAACTCTGTTACCAAGTATAATTTGGATGGTCACATTCTAGAAAAGGGAACAAGATTGTGTTAACTATATTAGAAATATATCAAAGTGGTCTGATTTACGTAAAATGATTTTGTATTCATTCACAGTAAATATGAGAAGGATAAAAATAAAATCATAATTACATTGCTCCGTGCATCTCTTTGACAGCCCACAGTGATTAGGTACTGGACTATCTGTAAGTTCCCTTGCTGGGCAGCGATAATTAATGGTGTACTTCCAAGCTGTAATATCAACACATATAACAGATATTATAACTTCAGTCGTAGACGGGATGGCATAAATATGAACAACATATAAAACATACAAATCCGTTGACAACATAAAAACAGAAGGAGTACTTATTTGACTTACTTTATTTTGAGATATCAGAATTAAATTTATTCAATACATTTCAAAATACTGATGAAAGACTGATTTGTTTTAAGATGAGATATACTCAAATACAAATAAAATCTAACAATAAAGCAAAAAGCTGTTGGTCAAAAAATATTGTTGCATTAAATCTGTTTTAACAATAGTAATTTAGGAAACAGATTGATGTAGACACTTGTAGCCTGTTCATAATCCTTTGTGAATATGAATAAATATATTGTAATTTTATAATTCATAATCAAATATTGTTTCCATTAAAAGTATCTGACTAATTATGTCAACGAAACGTGTTCTTATCAGCATATTCAAACAGATGTTAACGAAACAAGAATGTACAATATCTGTTAATTCGTTCCATGTCTGTATATTCTATATAAACAACATATCCCCATCATCAGCACTATTCTAGTAAATACAATTTTGCTACAGAAATGTATAGATAGAATAAAGAGATATAGGAAGATGTGGTGTGAGTGCCATTGAGACAACTCTCCATCCAAATAACAATTTATAAAAGTAAACCATTATAGGTCAATGCACGGCCTTCAACACGGAGCCTTGGCTGACACTGAACAAAAAGCTATAAAGGGTCCCAAAATTCCTAGTGTAAAACCCTCCAAACGGGAAAACCAACGGTCTAATCTATATAAAAAAGGAGAAACCAGATAAACGTATAAACAACATAAACAAACGTCAACTACTGTACATTAGATTCCTGACTAATGACAGGTGCAAACATTTGCAGCGGGATTAAACTTTTTTTTTGGTACCAAACCTTCTCCCTTTTTCTGAAACAATAGCATAACATCACAATATAGAAAACCATAAAAGAGTATACGACAGTTTTTTTTTTTAAATAAATTTTAGAATGTATAACTTGTTAAAATTTTAGATTTCTATCAATTAGACAAGTAAGTAAAAACATCTCTTTATGTTATTGAAACGACTATTTTTGTTATTATTTTTTATCTAATCATGTTTTAATTTTGCCATTAGATTAGGGACTTTCCGTTTTAAAATTTTCTCGGAATTTGGTATGTTTGTAATACTATCTTACCTAAAACTTTAACACAACTGGTCAAATTCTTAAAAAAAAAGGACAATAAAATGTTTAAAAAATATTTTCGTTGTAAGAAAACAAAACAAAACAAAGAATGATTCAGTGCAAAAAGACCTGTACAATACGACCCACATGTTTATAATCCAACACATATTTATTGTTTATTAAACCTATCTGACTAACAACATTAGTTTGTGGTGATTCAGAATAAAAAGAAGATGGATCGGACCAAGTAGCTTCTTAACCACAGCAATAAATGGAAGAAATGCAGTTATCTTTCACGTGCAGTAATTGAAACTAGTATTTTTTCCAATTGATGATATTAACATATAAAAAAACATCACATACTGTGTCTTCAACTGGACAATGTTGTGTAAAATATATCAATACAATACAAATCGCTGAAATCAATGGTCAAAACAAAGTAAGATGAACAGCTTCTCTCTTCTAGAAAAATTAACAGCTAATTGATATGCTGACACTGTATTAAAATCGGTTGTGTGTAAACTAAAGAGGGACGAAACAAAGGTTCAATTTGTTTGAAATGTTTTGTTTTATTGAATTGAACAGGATCTTCAAAGAAGTCGGAATTCAGCCAGATTCTTGTCAATTTTCTTTGAATTGGTGGATATCATCATCAGAAAAGTGAGAATTAATTCGGATCCTTATCAACAATATGTGAATTTATCAGGACCTCGTCAAAAGTTGTCGATGATTCATTATTTAAATTGTGTGAATTTATCAGAATCCTCGTGAGTAGTCTTTTAATTGGTGACGATTCATTACATCTAAATGCGAAAATATCATCATGGATGAAAGTATATGTCAATTCATTATCAGTGAAGTGTGCCAGACGAAGATGCATTATAAGCGTGCATTTAAGAGGAATTATCAGTATTTATATGTGCATTTAAGAAGATTGGTTATCAGGGATGGGAATATTACATGATTTTATCAAAACAATAAAATCACAAAAATACAGAACTCAGAGGAAAATCAAATCGGAAAGTCCCTAAACAAACATGAAAATTGTCAGTTGTGTATAGATATAGGATGATGTGGTATGCGTGCCAATTAGACAACTTTCCATCCACATAACAATCTATGAAAGTAAATCATTATAGGTCAAGGTACGGCTTTCAACACGGAGTCTTGGCTCACACCGAACAGTAAGTTATCAAGAGCCCAAAAAAACTACTCCTGTAGAATCATTCAATCGGGAAAACCAACGGTCTAATCTATATAAAAACGAGAAACGAAAATACGTATGAACTATATAAACAGACGACAACTACTGTACATCAGATTCCTGTATATTTTTCAGTGAACTGGACATTTATTCGAAGTCAGTGTCAGTGTAAACTTCCTTCAAAACGGTCAGTTGAAAAATATGGAAAAAGAAAAGTAATCAATGGACTCAGAAGAATCACCGCAAAAATATAATCCAGCTTTATATAGTCTGAGATATTATTTACATATTAGTGATATAATTTATGCTTAATTAATATTATCGAATTTAGGTGTTTAAACAATAGTATTCAAGTAATTTACAAGAGAATAGTTTTGTGATAGTATAACATGTTTACAGTGAATAACAAAGACATGTACAGTAAGTTTGGCATGTAAGAAAGAACTATGAATACTTAGTAATTTTCAATTTGATTTTTCCCCGCAATTTTGTAATGCTACATACACTCTGATGGAAGTTCTTATCATACCTTGTCTTTTTATCAATTTTAATCCTACTTTATAAAAAAAAGCGAATATTCTAAAGTAAGAATCATTTCAAATAGAAAATTTAAAAATATTAACATGCTATGAAAATAAATCTTGACAGTAATAGCAATACAAATAACACATACTAAATAGATACAAAATGTAAATATTTATAATGATTTTGAAGTTTAAAAATAGAAATGTGATTTGTATAACGATATTTTACAAAATCATGTGAATTTCACATGAAAAAATCATTATGGGATTTTCTCCTGAATTTACGTGAGTTTTACGTGAGATTCATATGCAACTCGCATTAACTGATTGTACGTATAAACTTGAAATGAGATTTACGAGAATTTCACGTGAGATCCACATGAATTTAAATTCACATGAAATTGATGTTAGTGAAATATGACAGTTAAGTACCTACTAATATACCAAATAAAAGTTTATATACTAGTGGATAACTTATAATGTACCCCATTCGTACTAATCAACTTCTCCTGAACAATGGCAGTCAGATATTTTCAAAAATCAGAAACAAAAATCACAAAATTAAATGCAATATGCCACATATGACTGAGATCCATTTATACTTAAACAAATTGTATGAAATTACGCAATCAATAAATTACTTTCGCTACAACATTTTACAAAATGACTACATGTATTTGCTATAATTCAAAGATGATTTCATTAGTTATAAACAAATAATTGTATCTGACTAAGGAATAAACACAACATATTCTCATCCAGAACACATCCGATTTTTGATAAAATAATTTTGTAAGAAAACAAACTTGGTTATTTATCATGTCTATCGGATAAAATTTGTTAAGCCAAATAACATGACACCGGACAGGTTGCTTATGTTAGTAAAAAACGATAACAAGTATAATTTGGTAAGTCACATTCAAGAAACGGAACAGGATTGTAGTTACCCTATTAAGAACATGTGAAAAATACAAACAGTGTATATAATAGCACACACGTCAGTTGTAACAAAAAAGTATAGACATTTTTCTGGTCTGATGTACATGTATAATACTACAATTATAAAAAATGAACATCAAGAAAGGAAAACAAAAAAAAGTAAATTCACAAAAAACTGAACTCAGAAGAAAATGTCCATAATCATATGGCAAAATAAAAAGCAGAAAATCATCAAAAGAATAACAACTGTCATATAGTCAATGAGATAGTGAAATAACAATGGTATACAACCAGTCATTGATATCTTGTATTTACAGAGGAAATCGAAAGTTGGTGTTGTAATAAGGGATATAATAAAATAGCAATAGTACACAATCAGTCATTGAGATCTTTTATTTACAGAGGAAATCGAATGTTAGTGTTGCGATAGGGGTGATTGTAAAATAACAATGGTACCCAACCAGTCATTGAGATCTTGTATTTACAGAGGAAATCGAATGTTAGTGTTGTAATAGGGGTGATTATAAAATAATAATGGTACACAACCAGTCATCTATATCTTGTATTTGCAGAGGAAATCGAAAGTTAGTGTTGTAATAGGGGTGATTATAAAATAATAATGGTACACAACCAGTCATCTATATCTTGTATTTACAGAGGAAATCGAAAGTTAGTGTTGTAATAGGGGTGATTGTAAAATAATAATGGTACACAACCAGTCATCTATATCTTGTATTTACAGAGGAAATCAAAAGTTAGTGTTGTAATAGGGGTGATTATAAAATAATAATGGTACACAACCAGTCATCTATATCTTGTATTTACAGAGGAAATCGAAAGTTAGTGTTGTAATAGAGGTGATTATACAATGACAATGGTACACAATCAGTCATTGAGATCTTGTATTTACAATGGACATCGAAAGTAAGTGTTGTAATAGGGGTGATTATAAAATAATAATGGTACACAATCAGTCATTGAGATCTTATATTTACAGAGGAAATCGAAGGTTAATGTTGAAATAGGGGTGATTATAAAATAATAATGGTACACAACCAGTCATCGATATCTTGTATTTACAGAGGAAATCGAAAGTTAGTGTTGTAATAGGGGTGATTATAAAATAACAATGGTACACAATCAGTCATTGAGATCTTGTATTTACAGAGGAAATCGAAAGTTAGTGTTGTAATAGGGGTGATTATAAAATAATAATGGTACACAACCAGTCATCTATATCTTGTATTTACAGAGGAAATCGAAAGTTAGTGTTGTAATAGGGGTGATTATAAAATAATAATGGTACACAGCCAGTGATTGATATCTTGTATTTACAGAGGAAATCGAATGGTAGTGTTGTAATAGGGGTGATTATAAAATGACAATGGTACACAATCAGTCATTGAGATCTTGTGTTTTCAGAGGAAATCGAAAGTGAGTGTTGTAATAGGGGTGAACATAAAATAATAATGGTACACAATCAGTGATTGATATCTTGTATTTACAGAGGAAATCGAAAGTTAGTGTTGTAATAGGGGTGATAATAAAATAACAATGGTATACAACCAGTCATTGAGATCTTGCATTTACAGAGGAAATCGAAAGTTAGTGTTGTAATAGGGGATAAAATAAAATAACAATAGTACACAATCAGTAATTGAGATCTTGTATTCACAGAGGAAATCGAAAGTAAGTGTTGTAACCGGGATGATAATAAAATTAAAATGGTACACAATCAGTCATTGAGATCTTGTATTCACAGAGATAATCAAAAGTTTTTAATATAATAGGGGTGATTATAGAATAACAAAGGTACGCAATCAGTCATTGGAATATTGTATTCACAGAGAAAATCGAACTTTAGTGTTGTAATAGGAGTAATAATAAAGTTACAAGGGTACACATTCAGTCATTAATATCTTGTATTCACAGAGAACATCGAAAGTTAGTGTTGCTATAGGGGTAGGCATAACATAACAATGGTAAACAACCAGTTATTGGGATCCTGTATTTACAGACGAAATCAACAGTTAGTGTGAATTAGGGGTGATAATAAAGTAACATTGGTACACAATCAGTCATTGAGATCTGGTATAAACAGAGGGAATTAATAGTTATTGTTGTAATATGGGTGATTATAAAATAACAAGTGTATACAATCAGTCATTAATATCTTGTATTCACAGAGAACATCAAAAAGTTAGGGTTGCTATAGGGGTGATCATAAAATAACAATGGTTCACAATCAGTTATTAAAATCCTGTATTAACAGAAGAAATTAACAGTTAGTGTGAAATAGGGGTGATGATAAATTAATATTGGTACCCAACCAGTCATTGAGATCTTGTATTCACAGAGGAAATCGCAAGTAAGTGTTGTAACAGGGTGATAATAGAATAACAAGGGTACATAATCAGTTATTGAGATCTTGAATTTACATAAGAAAGTTAAATATGTCAAAGTAACGTTTCAATACAAATCACAAATTTGTGTATCACTTATAATCCTGGTACCTTTGATAACTACTAATACTAGTTCTCTGGCATAATTCAAATTTTAGATTTAAAGATCACAACAGAAAACTGCATGGATGTTAAAAAGAATATAAAAACAAATTTTCTCATAGAAATTATTGTATCTATAGGAATAGCTTAAAGGTAACACATGTAAACGATTATCAAACATTTTAACAAGCGATACATTTATTGAATTTTGGAGAAAAAATAAAAATTCCTGTTCAGGTCTACCAGGCTTGAAAATGAATTTCCCTCGCCTTACGGCTCGCGAAATTTAACATCCTCGTTACTGGCATTTTTCGCAAATACCACTCATTAAAATTATATATCTGTTCAAAACTTCCACGATATCCTACACAAAAACTCGGGCATACCTCAAGTATAATCTGCACAAATAATTATTTACTGTTCAAGAAAATATTCAAAAAACTAAACAAAAGATGTTGGTCAGTTGTCATTATCGTAAGCTTCTAATATGTATTGAAGTTTTCACTTCCGGTTCGTTTTTGTATTAACTGATTGAATCCTATTATATTTCAAAATTGAGATACAGTATAATTCATTTGAATAACAAAAACAAACAAAAATATATTCCTGTCACTTGTCCAGTGTTTAGCGTTACTTATTTAGATAATACTTTGTTAGAGAGATTTTAATTATTTGACAAAAGTGCAAAACTTACGATGTGAAACGAAAAAAATACACTTTCGAATTTAAAAAACATGAAAAAATTCATAAGAGATACACCTCAATAAACATTATTATTTCATACCATATGAAAAACGAGTCGAAGGGTTAGTTCTTACAACCAACGAATTGAAAATGATAAACAATACGTTGAAAGTGAAAACCAAGGTAATTGTAGTAAAATGCAAGACATTGAAAGTGAAAACCAACGCGTGGATAGAAATAACCCACGCTTTTGAACTGTCAAATGGTATGGCTTATACTGTCAATGACAAACCTGCCTACTGATATACTTGTTATCAGGCAAAATTTGTTCACATAATTAAACCTGAATCTGACATAGAATTCACGTGAACATTTCATGTGAGATTCACCTCAAACGACTTTATACATGAAACTCACGTTAAAATGTTCATGTGCATTTCTTGTTAATTGAGATTCTTATCAATCTCGCGGGAAATTTTTTGTACAAATTTCACAAATGTATTTTTCATTAAATTTGACCATATCAATTTTTGTTAACTTAAGATATTTTAAACTCCATGTGTATTTTACTTAATCAAATAGAATGTGATTAACACATAAAATTTACGTAAGTTTGAGATGAGATTTTCGAGAAATTGATGTTGGTGAACTTTGCAAGTGTCGTACCTACTTATCACAAATAAAGGTTTAAATAATAGTGTGTAACAACCGTAACTTTTCCTGAACCACAGATACGAAAAAAATCAGAAAATAGTTCTTCCAATGTGTAACAAACATCACATACTGTGTCATCAACTTGACAATATTGTGAAGCAAAAATAAATGCAATAAATATCATTTAAATTAGTGGTAAAAACTGACTTATTAACCGTTTACTCTTTATACTACACATAAACAACATGTTTTTAGAAAATGTTATATAATTGTATATTGGTTTAAAGATGATTTACATTTGATTACTTCTATCTGGCTAAGAAATTAATACATACATGTTCTCAGCTCTTTTGTGTTAATAAGTTACTTTAGATTTCAATAACATAATGTTTCTGTCAGAACACAAACTCGGTCATTATTGTTTGTTTCTGATAAAATTTGACGAGACAAGTAAACATGACAAAACGTAAAATGTTAGTCAGTTAACATTTTCGTAAGCTTTTAAAATGTAAATACGTGTTTGCTTCCGGTATTTTTTTGTATAAAATGATTGAAGCGTATTCTTTTTCCTTTGGATAACATTTATTGGCATTTTTTCATTTAGTCTTGCCACTGGTCCAGTCTTTAGCGTACCCTATATTTAGATCAAACTTTGTTAGAGATATTTTGATTGTTTGACAAAAGTGCATAAATAACGATGAACGAAAATTACGCTTTAGAATTTAAAAAAAGAACGCGTTTGTTTTTCATACAGTATGATTTACGAATCAACGCTTAGTTCTTTCAACCAACAGATTGCAAATGATAACCAACACGTTGAAAGTGAAAACCAATGCATTTGTAGTAAAATACATTACGTTGAAAGTGAAAAAAAGCGTTGATAGTAATAACCAACAAAGTTATGACAGACACGAACGCCCACTAATATACATGTTAACAGGCACAATTTGTTCACATTATTTCCCCTGAATCTCACAGGAAATTTACGTGAAAAAATTCATAAGAGATTCAGCTCAATAAACATTATGGATAAAACTCACGAACATGCTCATGTGAATTTCTCGTTAAAAGAGATTCTCATGAATCTCAATGGGAAAATGTTCATATGCATTTTACAAAAAAACAATTGTACTTTTCATTAACATTCAACATATATTTTTAAATTAAGATGTTTTAAAACTTTATCTGAATTTTACATGAAAAAATAGAATGTGATTTACACGTGAAATTTACATGAGTTTTGTTTACAAGAGATTCACATGAAACTAGCATTAACTGATTCCATGTATAAACTTGTTTGAGATGAGATTTTTGAGAATTTCACGTAAGATTTACATGAATTCAAATGCACGTAAAAATAGATGTTAGTGAAATTTACCAGAAACTACTTCAATATAATAAATAATGGTTTAATAATAGTGTGTAATTAAGAATGTACGACAACTTGTTCTTATCAACTTCTTCTGAACAATGGCGGTGAGATATTATAAAAAATCTGAAAAAAATATGACAAAACTAAATTCAAAACGCCTAATACATGTAATATGACTGAGATTCATTTATTGTAAAAAAAAATGGTATAAAACAACGCAATAAATCAATTCATTTCGCTACAACGAGTAAACTAAGACACTATTTTACAAAATTGTATCATGTATTTTTTATAATTCAAAGTTGAGTTAATACAACATCTTCTCATCCAGAACACTTTAATTTTTATTACATAATTTTGTAAGAAAACAAACTTGGTTATTTTATGTTTATCGGATAAAAGTTGATAAGCCAAATAAAATGACACGTGTTACATTGTTCATGTTACTTATGTTAGTACAAACCCTGTCACAAGTATAATTTGGATGGTCACATTCTAGAAAAGGGAACAATGTGTATAACTATATTAGGAATATATTAAAGTTGTCTGATTTTCAACATGCTTTTGTATTTATGCACAGTAAAGATGAGAAGGATAAAATAAAAATCATAATTACATTGTTTTGTGCATCTCTTTCACAGCCCACGGAGATCAGGTATTGGACTATCTGTAAGTTTCCTTTCTGGGCAGCGATAATTAATGGTGTATTTCCAAGCTGTAATATTAACACATAAAACAGACATTATAACTTCAGTCGTAGACGGGATGGCATACATATGAACAACATATATAACATACAAATCCGTTGACAACATAAAAACAGAAGGAATACTTATTTAACTTACTTTTTTTTAGATATAAGAATTATATTTATTCAATACATTTCGAAATACTGGTGAAAGACTGCTTTTTTTTTTAAGATGAGATATACTCAAATGCAAACATAAATCTAACAATAAAGCAAAAAGCTGTTGGTCGAAAAAATATTTTTGCCTTAAATCTGTTTTAACAATAGTAATTTAGGAAACAGATTGATGTAGACACTTGAAGCCTGTTCAAAATCCTTTGTGAATATGAATAAATATATTGTAATTTTATAATTCATAATCAAATATTTTTTCCATTAAAGTATTTGACTAAGGAGGTCAACGAAACGTGTTCTTATCAGCATATTTAAACAGATGTTAACGAAACAAGCAAGTACAATATGTATAAATTCGTTCCATGTCTGTATATTCTATATAAACAATATACACCCATCCTCAGCACTATTCTATTAAATACAATTTTGCTACAGAAATATATAGATCGAATAAAAAGATATAGGAAAATGTGGTGTGAGTGCCATTGAAACAACTCTCTATCTAAATAACAATTTATAAAAGTAAACCATTACAGGTAAATTCACGGCCTTCAACACGGCGCCTTGGCTCACACGTAACAAAAAGCTAGAAAGGGTCCCAAAATTACTAGTGTAAAACCCTTCAAACGGGAAAACCAACGATCTAATCAATATAAAAAAGGAGAAATGAGAAACATGTATAAATAACATAAACAGACGACAACTATTGTCAATCAGATTCCTGACTAATGACAGGTGCAAACATTTGCAGCGGAATTTAACGTTTTATTGGTACCAAACCTTTTTCTGAAACAATAGCATAAAATCACAATATAGAAATCCACAAAAGAATATAGGACAGTTGTTTTTTTAAATAAATTTTAGAATGTATGACTTGTTAAATTTTTAGATTTCTATCAATTAGACAAGTAACTAAAAGCAATAATATCTCAACTCAGTATAAATACGTGAAGTCTCTTAGTCAATGGCTACTAGTATCAACTCACTTACTACCTTAAGTACCTTACTAACTATCGAGCTATCAAAGAAATAACCCAAAGTATAGCAACACTGAAAGATCAAAGTAACCTGAAAGTTCAAAGTAAGTATGTTATTGACAGACTATTTTTGTTATTATTTGTTATCTAATCATGTTTTAATTTTGCCATTTGATTAGGGACTTTTCGTTTGAAATTTCCTCGGAATTAGGTATGTTTGTTAAACTATCTTACTTAAAACTTTAACACAACTGGTCAACTTCTTAAAAAAAAAGTCAATGAAATGTTTAAAAAATATTTTCGTTGTCAGAAAACAAAACAAAACAAAGAATGATTCAGTGCAAAAAGATTTGTACAATAAGACCCACATGTTTATAATCCAACACATATTTATTGTTTATTAAACCTATCTAATAACAACATTAGTTTGTGTTGATTTAGAATAAAAAGAAGATGGATCGGACCAAAGAAGCTTCTTAACAACAGCAAGAAACGGAAGAAATGCATTTATCTTTCACGTGCAGTAATTGAAACTAGTATTCTTTCCAATTGATGATATTAACATATAAAAAACATCACATACTGTATCTTCAACTGGACAATGTTGTGTAAAATATATCAATACAATACAAATCGCTGAAATCAATGGTCAAAACTAAGTAAGATGACCAGCTTCTCTTCTAGAAAAATCAACGACTAATTGATATGCTGACACTACATTAAAATCAACGGCTAATTGATATGCTGACACTATATTAAAATCAACAACTAATTGATATGCTGACACTACATTAAAATCAACGGCTAATTGATATGATAACACTATATTAAAATCTGTTGTGTGTAAACTAAAGAGGGACGAAACAAAGGTTCAATGTGTTTGAAATGTTTTGTTTTATTGAACAGGATCTTCAAAGAAGTCGGAATTAAACCAGATTCTTGTCAATTTTCTTTGAGTTGGTGGGTATCATCATCAGAAAAGTGAGAAATAATTCGGATCCTTATCAACAGTCTGTAAATTTATCAGAATCCTCGTTAGAAGTCTTTTAATTGGTGGCGATTCATTATTAAAATAGTGTGAATTTATCTGAATCCTCGTTAGTAGTCTTTTAATTGGTGACGATTCATAACATCTAAATGCGAAAATATCATCACACATGATAGTGTATGTCGATTTATTATCAGTGAAGTGTGACAGACGAGGATGCATTATAAGCGTGCATTAAAGAGGAATTATCAGTATTTATATGTGCATTTAAGAAGATTGGTTATCAGTGATGTAAATATTATATGATTTTATCAAAACAATAAAATCAAAAAATACAGAACTCAGAGGAAAATCAAATCGGAAAGTTCCTAAACAAACATAAAAATTGTCAGTTGCGTATAGATATAGGACGATTTGGTATGCGTGCCAATTAGACAACTCTCCATCGAAATAACAATCTTTGAAAGTAAATCAATATAGGTCAAGGTACGGTTTTTAACACGGAGTCTTAGCTCACACCGAACAGTAAGTTATAAAGAGCCCAAACAACTTATCGTGTACAACCATTCATTAGGGAAAACCAACGGTCTAATCTATATAAAAACGAGAAACGAAATTACGTCTGAACTATATAAACAGACAACAACTACTGTACATCAGATTCCTGTATATTTTTTCAGTGAACTGAGCATTTACTCGAAGTCAGTGTAAGTGTAAACTTCCATCAAAACGGTCAGTTTAAAAACAAATGGAAAAAGAAAATTAATAAAAAAAAGAATCACATGAAAAATATAATCCAGCTTTATCTAGTTCTATAAGTCTGAGATCTTATTTTCATATTAGTGATATAAAAAAATTAAAATCACAAAAATACTGAACTTAGAGGAAAATCAATTCGGAAAGTCCATAATCACATGGTAAAATCAAATAACAAAACGCATCAAAAACGAATGGACAAGAACTGTCATATTCCTGACTTGGTACAGGCATTTTCAAATGTAGAAAATGGTGGATTAAACCTGGTTTAACCCTCTCACTTTGATGACAGTCTCATCAATTTACGTTATATTTACATTGATGCGTTAACTAAACAGACACAATAAATAAAATAGTCAGAATATGGTAAATCAGTCATCATCGTATTACAATTTTAAAAGGAACAATTTAACAGAACACAAAAACATCTACAAACACATTCATTGATTTGTGTGTTTGATGTCAGAATATTTTATACGTCACATAGATTTGTCGTTCAATGTGCATACAAACAATTTTAAAATTTACCTATGCAATGTTAGCATACAGGGTTGAAAAATCAAAAGTATGTAAGAATAAATTTCAGAAATAGACCGAGTTTTAAACTGGTCCAAAAGTTATATAGAATTTATAAGAATCCACTAATAGTTAATTCCACTACGCGATTGAATGATTTTGACGTTTGTGATTCAACGTATATTGTAATTCATAATAGAAACATATCATTATGACATAAAAAGAACAATCTCATACTGACGGAATCTTTTAAAGTACAGAGTCACGTTATAAGAACCAAAGAAATACAAAGTCACATATACAAAACACATCACCAAAAAATGAAAGACAATACAAACACATTGACAAAATGTATAAGTACCGAGCAACGTCGAACGAATATCACATAAACCATTCAACAGTAAAAGTTATATTAATAATAGAACAAAAACAAATGAAAGAACTATAAAACACGTTGTAAAGATGATAAACAACATCAGTACGCAAAATCTATACATCAAGACCATCTTGTAATATTTGTGAAGTTGATACGGAATATTTATCAACAAGGTCTTGGTATCTTCCGATGAACTTTTTTTAGAAAAACGACGAGACGTTCTTTGACATACCCCTTGTTCATCAACTTTCTACTCAGACACTGATGACGTTTTACAAAGTCTGAGTAGGAGCTGCAAGCTCTTGAATATCGAACAAGTTGGGAAATATATATCCCATATGCAGGTGAAGTTGGTATATTGCTACTAAGGTGGGGGACATTTATAATTTAAAATTTAAAATCGTCTCGTTTGTCATAGATTCTGGTACTGAGATGACTGTGTAAGTCAAATTCGAGATATAAGTCTAAAAATGAAGCCGAGGAAGCCGTGTCTGTTGTTTCTTTAATCTCTAGTTATAGGGGATATATATAATGGAACCCAATCAGAAAAGTTCGGATTTTTTATGGAAAGAACATCATCAATATATCTGAAAGTGAAATTAAATGATCTGGCTTCTTTGATCCTCTTGATTTTGACAAGTGTCTGGAGGAACTCCGATTCATATAAAAATAAGAATAGGTCGGCAAGATGAGGCGCACAGTTTGTTCCCATAGGAATGCCGACAATTTGTTGGAAAAGTCTACCTCCAAACTCAACAAATATGTTGTCGATAAGAAACTCCAGCATACTGACCACTTGTTCTTCTGTGTAGCATGTTTTACCTTTTTGTTTGTCACTATTAACGAAATATGCCTTATGAAATCCCAAAGTAATAAATATATAGCGTATGCTACCATTTTTATGCTGAAAGGCATTTTGGATTTTTTCAATTTCACATGGGGAATGGTGGTATACAGGGTTGAAAAATCAAAAGTTTTGATAGAATGTATGCTTAATTAATATTTTCGAATTTAGATGTTTACACAATAGTATTTAATTAATTTAGATAGGAAATATACATTTGCATTTTGGCCTCCCTGACCAGATTAAGTTTAAAATATGGTAATACAAATTAGTGTGCAATGGAATTATGTTGAAACAGCAAATAATAATAAACGTTGCCGCCTTTAAATGTGTGTGATGAACATCAAGATTGTTCGATGTATGATTGTTGTGAGTTGTTTCTGTTTGACAGCCTGTATATTTATATCCATACCAGACAAAAGACAAAAACGTGTTGAAATGGCAACAAACCTGTCTTTTTGATTTAACTTATCCATTAAATTTAAAATAAAAAAAATGAATTGAAAAGCATTTGCTGTTTCTGGTCATTAATCAGCAATACATATATATGGCACCATTATAACGATAACGAAAATGAAATAAATTCTAGCACTGTCTAGATTTACAAGAGAATAGTTTTGTGACAGTATAACATTTTTACAGTGAATAACATAGATATGTACAGTAAGTTAAGCATGTAAGAAAGAACTATGAATACTTAGTATTTTTCAATTTGATTTCCCCCCGCAATTTCGTAATGCTATATACACTCTGATGGAAGTTTTTATCATACCTTTTCTTTTTATCAATTTTAATCCTACTTTTAAAAAAAATGCGAATATTCAAAAGTTAGAATCATTTCAAATATAAATCTTAAAATGCTATGAAAATGAATGATGCCAATGGATAATTACATTATTCAGTCCTCTTCATAAATTAAGTGCTGATACAAATTATAGGTAAAGCAGGTAAGAAGATAAAAAAAAGTTCTAATGTGTATCAATGAATATCAGGTTAGGGAAAACGGTTTGAAAATGAATGCATTTGTGTAAGTGCTCTATATTAAAGATGTCCTTGATAAAAGGGTCTTTAATTACCATCTTCCTCCCACAATGGACCACAGGAGCTCCTATTATTAAAGTTTGCTTTATGCCGGAAATCTAAGCCACTTGTCTGATCTACACTCTACATTTTGTTTATAGCAGACAATAAAGAACGCATACCAGTCGGTTGATACATATACATATAGCCTCAACACACGAACCTCTGCACACAAACATGATATATAATGAAATGAAGGACATTATTTTGGAGATATTTACAGATTTACTTGATTAGAGATCAGGGCGTGATCTGAAGTTATATATTTTTAGTTGCATTAGAATCCAGATCATGCTGTTAATTCAGAAAGGTTTGCATTATTTTAATATTAGAGAACATTTCCTAAAAGGGCAATAATTAAACCAGAATATTTGTAGATTTTCACGATCACAAAAATAGATGAACTCAATAATATCTTAATTTTAAGATAAACTTGAATAGTAAATATTCAACGGGTATCTTTTATAGGATTCAACACATTATCTTGAGGAGCTGCATCCATTTATTAAATATCGAAGGTCGAAAGGTTACAAGGCTGTATTCTAACAAGAAAATTTTGCATTCAAATCTATGTAATATTATTTCAGTTTGTCGAATAATAGTTTTTTTCATATCTTATGACATTTATAATGTTAAAGATTTTTCAGCATTTGACTACCTTCTGTTACTTAAAATAGTTTAGAGAGATACCACCATTTAATCTTTAATCTTTATAAACTTATATGGTACTAGACTTTCTTTAGTTAGTATAATCATATGGGTAATTTTCTTTTGGTGATACATATTTAAAGTGATACACAATAGTCTTTTCCTATATATTGCAATAAACATTTGCCGTTTAATCTGTTACATTAAATTTCGCTAAAGAAAATGGCAATCATAATAATTGCAAAATATTTCATACATATACGTACTCAGTATATCATAGTCATTTGGTAGAAAGATATTTCTGATTAAGTTATTTTTTTCCCTTTAACACTACTGCCTACTGATCTATGAAATTGCCTCATTTATAGGAGTTTCTTGTAATTTAATTCTAAATTCCATTCTAAACCGGCGTAAATCATGAAACAAAAAACGTTGTTGACGTCATGGTCACATGACAAAATTGTGTATCAGCCAATCTGAAAAAGCGTCACATACAAAATGAAATTATTGTCAATTAAACAGGTCTGTCCAATACAAAGATTATGTGCTAGTCCAGCATTAAGAGGATTATAATCCAAGTAACGTATGACTGCCAAAAATATGTATTTTCAAAAAGAGACAAGACTTGTACTGTCTTTTTTTCTTCTTTTTCCATGACAAGATTAAATGAGACCTCATATATTCAATACACCATCAAGTTTGTGCATTTCTGATAATGTGTTAAATAAAGGCAACAGTAGTATACCGCTGTTCAAACTCATAAATCCATGGACAAAAAACAAAATCGGGGTAACAAACTAAAACTAAATCATAAATAAGTGTGTTTGTTAAGACTATATCATACCTTTGTTCTGACTTCTACGTTACAGTCTACAGAAACAAGGTATTGGACTGTATCCAGATGTCCATAGAAGACTGATATCAATAATGGTGTATATGAATCCTGTAATATAAACATTTATTAACCAACTAAGTACATTATAACCAAATGACTGTTTATAAAAAAATACATATTTTCTGTAATAGCCCTGTTTTTCTGTAATGGCCCTGTATTTGTCTGTAATGGCCCTGTTTTTCTGTAATGGTCCTGTTTTTCTGTAATGGTCCTGTATCAATGCTCAGTTTGTCTGTATTAAGCATAGTTAGGGTTTTTAATAAAGTTAATAAAATTAAGTTGTAAAGATTATAATACCTTTTTGTATTTTATTTTCTTTAGTAACCAGCAACCAATATTAAAGAACCATATAAAGGGATCACTGTTTATCCTGTTTTTCAACATATAACTTCTTTCAACTAAATATCTTGGACATTTGGTATATTTAAAAGCTTTATCATGGTGAAGTAAAAATAAGTTTTTTTTAAATGAGTTTGACTGTCCCTTTGGTATCTGTCGTCCCTCTTTTATCTCTAAACTCAAGAGATATTTACTGACTTATCTCTAAACTCAAGAGATATTTATTAACTTATCTCTACACTCAAGAGATAATATGTTGGTGTGTCAGAAAAATACATAAAAAGGCTGAGTTCTGCTATCTTACTAAGAAAATAAATTACCTAAGAGAAAATCCTAACTTCAAGTGAATTTAATCAGAATACCTCTTTCTGACATTTTTGTATATAGTTGTAACTGATACCTCACCAGTTACATAAAAAAATGTTTATAATTATTAGTCATATTCAGAACCTTTCCTGAATAACTAACAATGAACTACAGTTTATACCATACATAAACTGTATCGTTTAGTATAATTTCCAGACCTTTAGGGAAATTATCCCTTACTTGTCAAATGTTTTCCTATTTAATCCTATTTATTACAAAAAGACAAACGTTAACAGTAAACATGAACTTCAATGAACAATTTCAATAATCCTAACTTTAAAAGATAAACACTAGAAATAAAGCTTTAAAGAGTCCGCTTAAATGAAATATTCCTTTTAAACTTTGAAAACGCTAACTTTACTATTTTCCTTTACAATTTAACCTTTAAAAAAATGAAGTTTCTAAGAAAAATAAACCATTTTGACTAAGATAAATAACGAGCAAATAAAAATACCAACTGTAAGAACCAAAAGTTCAAGCAGAACTGACGATCAAGCGTCGAAATTACGTCAATGTTGGATTGTTGGATTGTTGGATAGTTGGATTGTTGGATCGTGCGCTTGCCGTCCAACTAAATATTTGAATTCTTAAATAAATTACAAAAATCACAATAATATATAATTTTAGTAACCTGTATATAATAAACAAAGTTTGCATGGTACTAAACAAGTTTCTATGGTAACTAAAAATACAACAATATATACAGCGCCACCGGAAGTCACAATACGTAAACAACATTGCAAAAAGTTATGTGTGTCACCGGCGGACCAAAATGATAAATATCAAAGATAATGAGCATTAACAACTACAAAACATTGAAGACGTTGACTATAAATACTAAAAGGAATTACAAGAAGTATGTGAAAACAGTTGCCAACACGTAAAAATAGTGTTTTTATTGAAGTGACACATGGGTTTTACTGCGCATGTCAATACATTTCATTCATAAATTCAAGCAAGGTGCGTGGAATTTACTACGATTTACTACAATCTACTACAGTTGCTACAATTGGATCATCGACATACAGTTGGATTATTCAGTGGATTATTACTATGAACTGGTAAATTATAACATGAACTTCAATTGGTTTATTAAATATACAAATGACAGTAATTCAATATTTCTAGAAAATTCATAACATTGTAATTAATCTTACTATGCTTATTAAATGTTAATTAAAACGTATTTGCTTCAATTATCATATGTTCCAGACTATAAGCATTACAAGTAGTATAATACAAGTTATTTCACACAGTTACTGTTTCCTACATAATAACTTTCATAAAAAATACAAAATGTTAAACAGTATGCTTTATCAATACCAATTTAAAACATACATCAAAAATATCTTACATGTCTATGTACTAGACTTACATGTCTAGCACACGTCACAATAAAATACATGTACCCTAGTCGTCGTACTCTACAACATCAATACGATGAGACAAAAATAAGAATATTCTATTAGACATTATTCTATCATGTGGTTGCTTTGATTATGATCATGTATAACGGTTTATCGGTAATTCGTATATTTTCCCTTATATCTTACTGCCTAATATTTTCTAGTATCAACGTACTGGCTGTATCACTGAAAATATTAGGCAATACATTGTGTGACGTCATAATGACTGATAAACAGAATAACAGGTATTTTCGTTTTTGATACAACCTATTATTCTATATGTATTTATCAACGACTACTGGTAAAATGTAAGTGATCGTCATAAAAATAGTAATGGTTCTTTATGATAGGTATTGATAAGTTATTGAATTGAAAGGTGAAAAAAAACTTGCTTATGTCTATTGAAACAACGATTTTTTTTCTTGTTTTGATAATAAACCATTTACTGAATTATATCTTTAGTTATATTTTTGGAATGCGTATGAATAAGAGGCTGGATAGGGTTAACATAATATGCATAAATGGACCAACACTACAGAATCATGGCCCCAAAAAAGACCACCCCTTCCCCTAAGAAAATAGATGATACTCGGGTGCTAAATTACGATAAAGATCATAGAATTGAGAATAAGAAAATAAGAGAATACGGAATTTTAAGAAACCCCCATCACTATCATAGACTATCACGAAGGAATAGAAGATAAATCTTTATTATTCTATTCTTATTTTTAGAAGAAGAAAAAAATGTGGAAACAGATAATTATTTTATGTCGTTTGACAAGGGCGGCACATCTACCGACAAAAGAATATACCGTTGGTCAACATATTCCAGGTTCAGTAAAGGGGCATGACATATGCGTGGGATGAACTAAAATATCATTTGAACACATGCATTGGACACGTCACGGACAGGCTGCTAGTCCCGTTACAATGTCATATCCTCGATAATATTTAGAGGGACGGGAGGCCCGCCGTCTTGTTTGTGTGAAAAGTTTGATTGATTCTAAAGGGAATCAATGAAGCATGACTGGAGCAGACCTCCTCTTAGGCAGTCAGTGAGCCCGGACCCCTCTTTTGAATATTCTGGATCCGCCACTGATATCTGAAATTTTGTTACTATGGGGATGCTACAATGTAGAGTCATAAAATAACATTCCAAAAACGAGTTAATGACTGTTGACAAGCGAAGCAGACTTCCACGGAAAAATCGGACAACTATCGATATCAATAATCATATTACCGAAAATGCAACAATTTCGAATATAAACAGATGGATTTTTTTAAGATTCTAAAGTGAAATGCTTTATACTTTTTCAAAACTTTATATGATATTAAAGTATTAACTGCAAGAACGGATACAACAGAGAAAATCTACAAAAGATATGTGCAAAATATTCGTATTTTTTTTATAACATCGTTATAAACGAATATTTAGTACTATGTTAGTGTTACATGCATGCTATACATGGATGATTTATATCTTTGACACGACCCCTTTATTTCTCCTGTAAACTGAAGGTGTCAATAGTCGGTATCGAGAGTTGATGAAAAAGTCTATTAGTAGTATGCTAATCGAGGAGGATAAATCATCAACAAGAATAAACTAATACGTATTATTAATCTTTGATGTTAGAATTCTCCAGGAGTTGTTATCAGGGGATTATGGTGTATAAGGTTTCGTAACCAATGTTGTTCAATTTTATGATAATTTATAATCAATAGTGCGCACATTATAACGGGTCCCCCATTATCGAATTATGAGTTTACTACAATTCTTATCAGAGGTGTGTGATTTAAACATATGTAGACATGTCTGTGTGTTGATGGCCGTACTTTGCCCTTTTTTGATTTCTCATATTGTCAACGTCAGTTGTTATTTATATTTAATAATGGTTTAAAGTCATGCGTGGGTTTATCCATATTCATCAATGAATGATGGATTTATCCTTTTCTTTAAATTTGATCACTGTTGAAAATCATTGATCTGTTAAATTCAAGGGGAATGCTCATCATCATTTATATAAATCATAAGGATCCATCATCACTAAAGTGTGCGATTCGAAGGATGCATTATCAGTGAATTGTACAGCTATGAGGATTTACCATAAATGAAGTGTATTTTTGTTTATAGGAAATAAGTAGTGTGTAGTAACTAAAACTGGTTCACCCTGTTGCGTTAACCATCAATAGTGTCTAAAATAATTGATGTTCTAATTCAATCTAAGAAGTGTTTAAATATATGAGGAGAGATTTTATTAGGATTTATCTTCAGCAATTCTGGGATTTACAAGGTGTTATAACCAATTTTGATTTAGTGTATCTGTTCCACCTACCAACTATATAACAATTAAAGAAAATATATCGTCTGTTACTCAAAATATGGATACTTTCATGCTAAAGGGGTCTGTTTGACAGCTTGGGAAATATAACTGTTAAGCTCCAGTCACACAAGAGCTATATTTTACTACGTTTTGAAAGCATAGCGGAACGGGAGTATACGTAACGAAGCGTATCGAAACGCAATAGAAACGTAAAAAAACGTATTGATCCTTTTTTCAAAACTGGAATTCCACAACAAAAGTAGCGAAAATTTAAACGAACCTAGTAAATACGTATCAGAGATTAGCGGAACGTAACAAAACGTGCTTACTACGTAGCGAAACGTACTAATGCGTAGGAAAACCTGATAAGAACGTGACACAAAACGTATTTGATACTTAGCATTTTCAAACGTAGCATAACGTGACAGTGTGACTGGGGCTTATACCTTTTCAAAATGGACCAAAAACTATTTTACCTAAAAAGTCATCCCATTTGTGTCATGTAATTTATCCCCCTTTTTTGTTGGAAAGTGTATGAAAAACATTGCAAGTTACACACTGTCCTTACTATGAGCTTTTTTGTAAACAGCTTAAATCAAGAAACGATAAATGTGTCCCCAGAACAGTTCCCATTTCATATGTATAATAATATTTTTATTTATATTTTGTCGTTAATGTCACTTACTTTTCCTTTGTATTCTAAATCAGCGCCCTTTTCAATGAAACGTTTCAAATCTGTTATACTTCCGTCACGAGCAGCTTTAATAAGTTTCTGTAAGAAAAGTCAAATGCTTATAAAAAACATTGTTGGTTGATGTTTAGACGAGTTGTATATATATATATATATATATAAGTGCATACTTCTTTAATAAGGATAATTCTCTAATCTAATCTCGTTTATGTTTAGTTAAAGTAATATTTTATTTTATGATATATAATCTCTTTCATCAAGTATGTCATTTACATAAGGACTATAATATTCAATTCATTTAGTAAACAAGAAGTATTTTCCGTTTGTTTGCATGCTAGGATTGCTCCATACACTGTGTTGTCTTATATCTAGAAATGTTTGTGGGATCTTTGTCTGTCCACGCGTAACATTAATCCATGTTTTAATAAATTTCTGATAGAACTCCGGAAGGGATTTAAATAATATTATGTCTAACATGTTATCATTTTTAATGTTCATTAGAAATATCAGAAGGTTTTCACCAAATATTTTTAGGTAAACTTGGTATGATTGACCAATTGCCACTAGTGTTTTGTTTAAGTATTAAGATGCAGTGTAATTCAAAAACTTTGAGATACAATTATATGTCGATCATGTTAACCCACCTTCTAAATGATCTTCACAAAGGGTTGCACGTTTACCTTCATTTTTTTTCCTGTTCTATATGAACTTTTTTAACTTTTGTATTATTTCTTCTGGTACGTTCATGTTTGATGGGATATAAGTTAAATTTGGAAGAATAATTGATTTCACTACCATTTTTTTTATCATAACCAAAGTTAAAGCCCAAACTTTTAATGTTTTCTGATTTCCGATTCATGTGATCAAATTTGTCTCTACTATGTGTAAGTTTTCCAAACCAAAATCCCTCTGTTTTATTTCTGGTTAATTTCAATCCTTATAAACTTTCAAAAGTTTCAAATATATTCATTGTTAAACTAACATCTTTCGGTGATTCAAGTAGTGTTATATCACCTGCAAATTGACATATTTTCAGTGAGCAGTTTCAACCATCTAATTTCATCTTTACATCTTTTAGTTTTGTCTTAGTTTCATTGTCATGATTTCAACTATTGATACGAAGAAATTGGTCACCCTTGTAGAATTCCTCCTCGAAAAATTTTAAACTCCTGTACACCCATCAATTGTTGAGGATATGACTGGCTACATTGTTTTAATTCATCTTATAAAACTATTTTTTTTAACTTTAAGAGCAACATTTTTCTAAGGTTTTTGACATTAAGCTCCATTCAAGGGAGTCAAATGCATTGGAAAAATCAACAACAATTAAGCACCATCTTCGTTAAAGTTTTCTGAGTAATCAATAGTATCTTGTATTTATCTAATACTGAAGCCTATGCATCTATTTTGTATATAACATTTTTGGTCAGTATGAATAATTTTTGGTAATACTTGTTCTTATATCGGAGCAAGTGCATAAGCTTACAATTTTACATATTTAACAAAGTTGTTTCACGATAGTCAAATCATATTGATTAACAACTCTTAAATTTACATATTTGTAATATTATTCTAATTCTAGGCTAAATACTGTCTGGTTCAATAAAAGTTTGCTCTTTGCATTCCGTGGACGACAAGAACAATCAATCGCACGTTTATATAGGGTCACATACCGATTAAAAAATGTGAATCGTTTAAAAGTTGTTAATGGTAAGATATTGTATTGGTATTAATGGTTAAGAAAGAATAAGATGGACTACATACCAAAGACAACAGTTAATTTAACAATGGTAAATGCAGACTAATTGAAACTGTTTGCCAGTTTATTTATTGGTCTGTAATAATTGCCAAAGATTGTTGTGATGGCCCTTGGTGTTTAGTTTGGCTATTATAACACTGTTTTGCAATTATCACGGACTTTGGGTATTTAACAGGGACATTATAAAAGAATGCATTGATTAATCCATTAAGATTTATGATTTTGAACACTTCATTACCTGTACATAATAATGATAATGTTGTCTTACAACCACTAATTTTAAGGAGTAAACTGTTCTTTCAGAAGGATGAAAATTAATAACAAATACACGTCATTTAACTAATGATAAAACAAATTGACACCATTATTATATATCAGATTTAAAGTTTCCCTGAATTTTAATTATTGAGTTCCTCCTCGTTGTTATTTCATATATACAGACGTTTTGTTTTAGTATCCTTGACTGAATACTTAAACAGTATGTTCTGTGTGGCAATTTACAACAATAAGTGAGATGATAAATAAATATCTAAAGTGAAATCTTACCTCATTCAAACTTGCCATTTTGTCCTACAAATAGAAAATAATACATCTAGAAGTTTAACAGCAGAACAAATACACATACGTTCATTTGACCAGTGATCATTTAAATAGTATAATCAAGAAAATGTCACTATGAAATATTTTAAATCAAGAAAAATGTTGATTTGGTTAAATGCGGTTTGGAGTTTCTTTTAGTCATTAGCTTAATGTGTAATTTATCTTATCTTTACCGAACTGCATGGACAACAAAATGTTCAGTTGACAAACAACTGTGCCTTATTTTTGATAAAAATAAGAAATATTGATAATACGTAACATTGCAAACCTTATGTTAATATCGTATTACATTGCGATGTTGTGTCGTTGTTCTCCTCTTATATTTATTGCGTTTCCCTAAGTTTTAGTTTGTTTCCCCGATTTTGTTTTTTTGTCCATAGATTGACGATTTTTGAACAGCGGTATACTACTGTTGCCGTTATTTATTGCACTAAGAAAATCCTTCCTGAAGTACTAAAAAGACAAAAATGGCTGTTTTTTTCCAGTTCGAAAATACTTTTTAAAAATTTTTTTTTGGACATGTTGAAAGCCTTTTCTTTGACCTTCTTTAAGTGAAAAAATATTATCAGGTGAGGAGGCTACATTCCTTACATGTGACGTATTTAATAGAAATAAATATTTGACCTTTCAGGGTTGGCGCATGCGCAAAAATACAACAAAATTCACAAATAAACATTTGAACTATTTACTTGGTGCTTTTAGATTTTTAATGATTTTATGAATTGGTTGATAATATTTTTAAGGTAATGAAACAAATGCGTTTATCAATTTTGTGCATGCGCAAATTTTTCATAGACATACACAATGATGTAAATCGTAGTTCATCTAACAGACGAGGATTTGAATTTCGTAAAGATATCTTGGTCGTCATTTAATTCCTCTAAAAATATATGCTATTCTATTCAAGTAAGTGTACATTTTATGATGCCACTGTTTGAAAATACCCTCATTCAGTTGAATTAATTAAGCCTTCGATGGATAAGGTGAAAACAGTGGTTAACTTTCAAATTCTCGGCAAAATACAATTATAGTTGCAAAGCATTCACTTAATACGATTGGTATTGGCCTAGCAAATTTAGAAGAAATGGCCAGATTGGTACGGAGAAGATAAGTTTATCGTTATGTTTGGTGAATAGTACATTGTAATGAAATGGAGGATGGAAATGGGGCATGTGTCAAAGAGACAACAACCTAAATGGCTTGTTCTAAAAAAAAATAGTAATATATTGCATGAAAGTTGATGGACTTGTGCCCTCACTGTCTTAAGATATAGCTCATGACCCTGTGTCGTTCGATTATTCAATAGACTGGTGTAAGGAAAGAGAGTCATCTCGACCATAGTGGATTTTTTGGCGTTCATTTATGTATCTATAAGAACTTCTTCAGCTTTCGGTCGTCCGTTCATTTTATTAGTCAGATATCGTATCTCACAATCAGTGCATTTCAAGCATGATAACTTATTTTTTTGGTCCATATCGTATTAATTATTCTCGATGGTTACTAATCCATTAAGGAACATCACTCACAAGGTGGCAATGGGATTTGCAAATGGTAATTTCATGGTACGTAAAACCAGCTATCACAATTGATCAGGCACCAACAAACAGAATAATGCAATTGTGAAGGGCGAATGTTGGTACCATCGAAGATCCCTTTGAGACGATGGATGGATGGAAGTCAGAAGACTAGCAGCTGAATTTGAAAGATATACGGGGTTAAGTCATTCTAAAACAGATGATCGACACCATGAAGACTCTCCGAAACACAAAAGGATTTTTTTGAAAAGTATCAAAGGCTTTCTAAAGTGATGAACGAGTTTTGAAATCCATTTTTTCTTTTTAAAGAACAGTCGTCAGATTTGTATAAAATTGACTCTTTTACGGACATCCAAATATTTGGGTCCGGTAATGACGAAGATCTTTTGAAGAAATAGCAAAACGACGGAGAATCTTCTTTTTATAACCAGATAAAAATAAATATTTCCTGTTAAAGCCGTCAAATGAACCTGGAAATGTCTTTGTCAAAAAACAAAGCTGAAGAACATGACAAGTGATTGCGATCTCTTTTCTAGTCTTTTAATTTCTTTTCAAAGTAGACAGTTTGACTTGTAAGATTTCTTTATCCATGAGACATAATTATTTCTCTGTCTTTTCTAAAGATGTCACTTTAAACAGTGGTGTTAGGTCGTGTAAATAGGTATGCTTGTGCGATTTGCCATCAACTGATCAAAAGTTTGGCGCATATATCGTTGGATGGACAGCTATGGTTAAATTCAGGCCACCACGTGCAAAAATATTTGATGATTATGCAAATGATGTCATACTGCCTTATATACAATCTTGCATATATAAGTATGCAAGAGTAAACATTGTATGTGATGTTCACTAAATAAATAATTTAAAGGCTGGACCGAGAAAAGACACGGTACTGGTGCTAGACGGAAAGTTGTTGGTTCTAGTAAGACACCAAGGGTTTGAAGTAGTCTCTATAAAGATGACAGCAAAACGGAATGGTTCAAGTTTCTAGCCGACATGATTGCTTCTTTAGAGACTAACAAAAATGCTTATCTTACTGAAGGAGAGATATTCTTTGCAATTTCAATACGGATACTTCCCAGCTATCCCATTATAACAACGAACAAGCAGATACACCTATGTTTGTCCATGATAAGCTTGCTGCTGAAAATTTTTGATAAAAAAGTAAATGTAATTAGTACTGACAATGGAATATTTAGTAATATTAGAGATTGCAGCTCTCGCAGAATTAGGTATGGACAAATTGTGGATAGGTTATTGAAGGAATAAAGACTTTCAATGGCTCCATGTTTATGACATATCACATTTGTTTGGTCCTCGTGCAGCTGCTATTCTTTACTTCCATAAATTCTGTGAATGTGACACTTTGTCAGCATTTGGTGGGTAAGTGAAGAGGTTAGCTTGGCAGACAAAGGAAGTATTTCCAGATGTAACAAATGTTTTTGTTCGCTTTAATTTTGAATGAAGACACAGACATCGACATCATCGAAGCATTTGCTTGCATCATGTACGGCAACATTAACATTTGTTGTTATAAAGGCACGATTTGAATTATTTGTCAGAAAACAGCGTCCTTATGGGTCATATGTGCCATTCGGCCTACCACAGGTTCTCTTCCGGCGCACATCAAAAGAGTTCAAGGTGGACTCAACCGAATTTATCCATTCAACAGATCCACGTACCAAGTCATGAACGGTGGATTTAAATGAAAGTAAAAAAACAATGACAGTTGGAAACAAAAATGGAATTCTCTGGCTGCCGTTACATCCTCGTTTCTGGAACTTTTAAAATGCAGATGCAAAAAATCCAGCGGTGTTGATAACTGTACGCGCTACCGTCCTGGCTTTCTATGTACGGTTTTGTGTATTAACAACTGTCAGATAATCATAAGATATTCAACCTGTCTTTTCTAACCAAACTAGGTATTTGAACTTAAAAAAGTAAGTGTTATCTTATGTAAATAAGAAGAAAATGAAAAAAAATGTGAAGTTTTCAACATTTTGGCCGCCATTGTGGAACCGGAAGTAAATTTTTCGTCATGTATGTATTGATTTATCGTACATTAGGAACAGTTATCTATGTTTTATCAAAAGTTACATTGGATTTTACCTACAACACAGCTTTCAGAGGATTTCCGAAATGTAGCCATTTTCAACGTTTTTGCCACCATATTGGAACCGGAAGTCACCTTTTAGCTAATAATGTATTGTTTCATCGTACTTTATGAACTGTAATTCACGTTTTATCAAAACTTGCATTGGATTATACCTAAAACACAGCTTTCAAATGATTTACGAAATATAGTCATTTTCAACGGTTTTGCCGCCATTTTGGAACCGGAATTCACTTTTTCGTCATTTATGTATTGTATTATCGTACTTTAGGAACTGTAATTTACGTTTTATCAAAATTTAATTTCGAATGTACCTAACACACAGCTTTCAAAGGATTTACGAAAAGTGGCCTATTTGATATGACACCATTTGCAAAATGAACGGTGGCCATCTTGAAATCAAAGAGCTGAATAGCTCTGAGGGGAAAGACGGCCCTTGTTTCCGTATTATTTTTGGGGGAGGAGGGTAAGAATGAAAAAAAGAACAGGTTGACACTATTGAAATCAATTGCTGTTTAATGTAATTTCCTTTCCTTAGTTTAGGATTCAATTTGGACCTGTCCAATGGATGAGATCTGCATCTTCTAAATCTAAACATTCAATTTAGTTGATAGTTAATTATCTAAAATTCAGCTGAATTCTGTCATTTAACAACAACTACAAGTTTTTGAAAACTTAATTGTGTACCACTGAACTGCAGGCTAAGGCGATTTTTCCATTTTTTTGTGACAGTATTCTAAGATTTTTTATTTTTTTCTCAAGAAAGTTAGGATCGAAAAATCTATTCAGTTTTAAATTTCCAATGATTAAGTTCCCACTTACAAATTTCATCACAGGGATACAGGTACTAATAAAAAAATATGATATGATTGATGATGTAAACTGTGAGAAACGTGTTTCCAGATCCTACATTTTGAAATATTTGTAAATTTCATGAATAAATACGTTTAAACTACAAAATGAAACATTTTTAATTTAATTTTTTTTTACCATTACAATGATTATGCTGGTACAGAAATTTGGTTTTAATGTAAGACTACTACATCTAAAATAAAAAATTTACAGGGCATTTGCTAAAAAAATGTGCAGCTTATTTTCATATGTATTAAAATCTAGACGCTATATTATTAAAATGCGGACGAGAGATACCAGAGGTACAGTCAAACTTATAACTAATAAAAACTGACAACGCCTTTGCAAACAATGAAAAAGACAAACAGACAAACAATAGTAAAATTGTTTTTTAGATGGAAAGTTGTCTCATTGGCACTCACACCACATCTTCCTCTATCTATAAACAACAAGCACACATGCCACAACATAGAAAACTAGAGAATAAACAACACGAACCCCACCAAAAAGTAGAGGTGATCTCGTGTGCTCCGGAAGAGTATGCAGTTTCTGCTCCACGTGTGGCACACGTCGTGTTGCTTTTGAGATAACAAATGAGGTAAATAGTCTAGTTTGGTAGGTCACATTCATGAAAGGGAAGAGGATTGTAGTTACGACGTAAGGAACATATCCGATATCATTTGTGAAACGGTTATTCCATAACAGTCAACCAACTCGTAATGGCGTCTGTAAAATTTACGAAGTGATGATTTCAACTTGATCATTTAAAACTCTTGATTTAATAACAACCCTCTATCATGATAAGAAATCCAAGCACGGGAATATCGTATCAATTGGGAGATATAAATCCCGTATACAGGTGCCGCTGGAATGTTGCTACGTAGAAAGTTCACAATTGGAGAGCTGAAATCATCTCTTTTGTCGTAGAGTTTTGTTTTCAATCAGCTCTCATTGTCAATTTTTAGAAGTCAAGATATGAGGCCGACTTAACTGTATTTGTTGTATCCTTGATCTCTAGTTCAATGGGATAGATACGTTCAACATAGTCACCAAATTTTGAATTATGTAGTGAAAAACATCATCTGTATAGCGGAAAGAAGAGCTAAATGATATTGCTAACTTCTTATCTTTCGTCCAAAGAAGTTTTGTATGAAGTCAGCCTGATAATAATAAAGAAACAAGTCGGCAAGAAGAGGTGCACAATTCTTTCAAATTGGAATGCCGATAGTTTGTTGAAAAACACGTCCTCCGAACGTAACAAACATGTCGTCAATCACGAAATCAAGTATCGTGATACTGTCAGTTTCAGAGAATTTCGAATCGGAGTGATCCTTTACAAAGTAGGAAAAAGTAAGATCACAAAAATACTCAACTCAGAGGAAAATCCAACCGGAAAGTCCATAATCACATGGCAAAATTACAAAACACATAAAGAGCGAATAGACAAGAACTGTCAAATTCCTGACTTGGAACAGGCATTTTCAAATGTAGAAAATTTCAGACACTAATATAACAACGGTTAAATAAAGATATTTTGATAAAAAACATTGAACATGAAAAATTATTTATAATACAGAGTAAAGGTGATGATAAGTGAGTTTTATCCCTGGTTGATTTTTCATTCAAATTTACGATTTTATTTTAAGATTTTCCTTGACTTTACTCATAATCTGTCAACAATACTACTAACGATTAAAATTTGGTTTGTCTGATCTTTGCATATATATATATATATATCACTGTTTGATTAGTAAACTGACACTGTATTATGGATAGATTAGAATCATCTAGTTGTCTGGTTTACTGAATATTTGAATATTACTACATGTTATTTATGTACGATATAAATAGCCTACTCAAATAGTTGTTCTTTAAACGGACAATGTCTTATTGAAACCGATTATTCTCATAGACGGTGTAGTCAACATTCAGTGACTTATTTATACTGCTGCATCACAGCCCATAGTTGTTAAATTAATTGACAAAATCTCTAATTAAATCATGGCTCTCTAGCTGACTGACAATAATTCATTTATACAGATATATTGCAGGATTGTCTTGTCAACAGTCAATGTACCATCTACACAAATAGATAACATAGGAGTCTAGGTAACTCACGATATATCATTTATATAAATATATCGAATTGCATTCCAGTTAACTGACCATGTATTATGTATACGACTGTATTATATATTTGTAAAAATATTACTTAAATTTGACAATTCCATAACATTAAAAATATTAAAAGGCAATGGGGATTACTATGTGTAGTAACCATATTCCTAAGAATTTTCTACGCGGGCTGATAATGCAACCTTTATTGACTACTTCCGGAATGCTAGCACAGGTCTGTCCGTTATTTTCCGTGACGTTTATCACATGCAACTTCCTGCATTTCCGGAAATGTTTTGTAAATATGGAAGACGACATGGCTGGACTTGTCGAAAAACGACAACAGAGTGCGAAAAAACGCAAGCGATTTCAGACTTAAACAAAATGGTTGAGGAGAAACAAGGAATTAAGATTTAAAATATTTTAAAAAACATATCAAATTATGAGTCCAACTCTAGATAGATTTCAGCACCAAAAACTTAAATCAGCCATAAATGAGATGCGACAATATAAGAGAAAGACTATGCACAAAGGAAGGTTGCCAATATTTGTTTCAAACTAAAAACATGAAAATTGTTGTGATATAGCAAAGATAGATAAAATGCTTGTAATATCAATAAAAACAATTAAAAAAGTTAAGACATTTGTATTTGGTTGTTAGTAAATTGTTTTCTAAACGTTCAAAGAAGATAAAATTTTAATATTTTTTGTCTGTATTTCTTCTGTTGAAGTAAATGATAAAAAGATCATCACAGGTCATTTTTCATATCAGACCCTTTATCAGCCCTCGTTCATGATATCAACCCTCGAGCCTGCGGCTCTTGGGATGTTATTCTGACATAGGGAACAAAAAGGGTCTGATATGAAAAATGCCATGTAATAATCTATACATACACGTATCACGTGGTTGGCTAGCTAAAAGAATATGTAATATTTTTACAGATTTATCACATTGTTGTCTAGAACGATGACAATAAATTATTTATACAAATATGACACATGGTTGTCTGGCTAATTGACGATGCATTACGTATACGAATTCATGACACAGTTGTGTAGCTAAAACCTAATAGTACCTTATTTTTAACAGATATAGCACCTGATTGTCTATTTACCAGACAAAATTTGTTTTATTTAGACATACTACATGGTTGTCTTGTTAACTGCTTAAGTTGAGCTTAACCCAAATCCTAACCCCAACCCTAACTCTGAAGTTCATGTGAATACGGATTCAATAAGTCGAATTACTTACTTGCAAGTTGATATGATCGATGTTTCTTAGCCTATTTTGACAATAATGAACCATACCCGCTTTCTAATATCAAGAAAAACAAATGAAAACTGGTGTAGCAAAAATCGTATCTTAAATTTTGTCTACCTCTGACCCGTTTAAACTAGCTCGACTAGTGAAGTATGAAGTTTTTTAAATGATTATTATATTTATTATATAGAATCTTTCCCATTTTTATTAGATACAATCACTCTTAAAAAAGAATATTTTTGTTTTGTAATACCACAAAAAAGTATGAGTTTGCTATGATTATTAAATAAACTTACTAAAATTTGAAAATCTGTCAAAAGAATTTGCAACAGGAAATACTAATACATGCAATATTATGAATAATATTATGAATACAAGTATAATTAAGAAACGACTTTATAGCAAAAATATTCATAAATTCCAGAGTTAAGGCAATTACCTAATTCATAAGATTAACGCTTAATGCCTAAGTTTACTTATTACCACTAACATATACACAGGACTCGAATCTATGCTTGGTTCTAGATCTATGGAAGATTCCTAATCTATGGTAAACATGACGCAATACCATACCCGATCTATTGCAGATTTTTGGGAATCCTAATATATGGCGCTTTCTAGTTGTCAAATATATTACAGATTTTCTGCAAATGGCGGACCAGTTGTTTACCTTTTGGACGTCATATTTACCATAGATCTTCATACACTCCATACATTTGAGTCCTACATATTCCTTTTAATAGTTTCTAATAAAATGACAAAATTAAAGGCACAAATACTTTTAACACATCAAACTAAGTGAAAATATATTTAAAGTATCAAAAGGCACAGAAAATATACAAAAAAACTTCCCAATTCCACATGGTTTCATGAGATCAGGAACTGTATTCATGCAATTTATTCTTGCACCATGTACACTGAAGTGGTTGAAATAAAAAGTCGTCTTACATGGACTTTTATGTATATTTATATATATTGAAATTCCAAAAGAAATCAACAAACAGTTTGAACTTGGTTCAATCCATTTGTTTTGTTTCTGAAATTCTTACAATGTATCATTAACACAAGCAGTTGTCTTAAAACATCTACCCTTAATTGACCAGGTTTCATTTCATGAATCATTTTCAATTGTGTATCATTCAAATGATTCTAAACTTCAATTTGAAACTAGTCAAGTTAAGACGATGTATAAGGAGTACGATATGGACTAAATTTCAGACACTAATATAACAACGGTTTACGTGCATATATTTTGATAATAAACTCATCATGGATACCAGGAATACAATTTGATATTAACGTCAGACGCATGTTTCATCTACAAAAGACTCATCAGTGACGCTCGAATCAAAAATATTATTAAAGGCCAAATAAAATACGGCGTTGAAGAACATTGAAGACCAAGCCTATGTTATCTATTCCTGAGGTAGAAAAATTTTATTAAAGATTAAAGATTGCATATTTTGGCGTTAATATTGAGTCACTGATAAGGTCTTTGCATCGGAACACATTTATTCTAAAAACAGTTGTTGGCATGACACGGGTTATGTTCTTCTCATGTATGTTATGATGGTATGATACTAAACCCCTAACGGGAAGAATTGTGCCTGATGTTCATATGATGAAATCATAATCTTTCAGTCAGTTTAATTGAAGTCTGGCATGTCAGGTAACTGCTAGTAGTCTGTTGTTATTTATGTATTATTGTCATTTTGTTTATTTTCTTTGGTTACATCTTCTGACATAAGACTCGGACTTCTCTTGAACTGAATTTTAATGTGCGTATTGTTATGCGTTTACTTCTCTACATTGGTTAGAGGTATAGAGGAAGGGTTGAGATCTCACAAACATGTTTAACCCCGCCGCATTTTTGCGCCTGTCCCAAGTCAGGAGCCTCTGGCCTTTGTTAGTCTTGTATTATTTTAATTTTAGTTTCTTGTGTACAATTTGGAAATTAGTATGGCGTTCATTATCACTGGACTAGTATATATTTGTTTAGGGGCCAGCTGAAGGACGCCTCCGGGTGCGGGAATTTCTCGCTACATTGAAGACCTGTTGGTGACCCTCTGCTGTTGTTTTTTGTTTGGTCGGGTTGTTGTCTCTTTGACACATTCCCCATTTCCATTCTCAATTTTATTAGTTTTTCAAAAATTCCTTTTGCTATGTTTTTGCTAACAATAAATTTATAGTTATGAACAGATCAATGATAACACAAGTCAACACAGAAGTGCTGACTACTGGACTGGTGATACCCTCGGGGGAATAAATCTCCACCAGCAGTGACAACGAACCAGTGGTTGCAAATAAACTCATCATAGATACAATGGATACAATTTAATATTTACGTCAGACGCGCGTTTTGTCTACAAAAGAACTATCAGAGACGCTCGAATCAAACATATTATAAAAGGCCAAATACAGTACGGCGTTGAAGAGCATTGAAGACCAAAAATTCCTAAATGTTTTGCCAAATACAGCCTAGGTTATCTATTCCTGAGGTAGAAACGTCTTAGTTTTTCAAAAATTCAAAGTTTTGTTAACAGTTAATTCATAGTTATGAACATCAATAATAACTCAATTCAACGCAGAAGTGCTCACTACTGGGCTGGTGATACCCTCGGGGAAATACATATTCACCATCAGTGGCATCGACCATTGACAATAAAACATTGAACATGACAAATGAGTTATGATACAGAGTTAAGTTGGTGATATGTTAATTTTCCCCTGCTTGATTTCTTATTCAAGTTTACGATTTTTCTACGATTTTCCCTAACCTTACTCATGGTCGGTCAACGATACTATTTACGATGACAATTTGTTTTGTATGATCTTTGCATATATATCACACAGTTTTTTTTAGTAAACTGACACTGTATTATTTATAGATTTGAATCATCTTGTTGTCTGGTTTACTGAATATTTGCTTATTAATACAGGTTATTTACGTATGATATAAATAGCCTACTCAAATAGTTGGTCCTAAGGCTGACGATGTCCTATTGAAACGGATATTAACATAGTTTTCAACTGAATTCATATTGTCTTATTTCTAAAAACAAATCACATGGTTAACTAGCAAACTGACAATTGATAAGCTATATAGAGAGATAACATGGTTGTGTAGTCAACAGACACTGACTTATTTATATATCACTTAGGTGTCTTGTTAATTGAACAATCTCTATTTCTACAGATGTATCTCATGACTGTCTAGCTGACTGACAATCATTTATTGATACAGATATATCGCGTGATTGTCTAGTCAACAGTCAAAATACCATCTATACAAATAGATAATATGGAGTCTAGTTAACTCACGATATAATATGTATACAAATATATCGCATGGGCATCGCATACAGTTAATTGACCATGGATTGTCTATACAAATATATCGCATGGGATTGCAGTTAACTAACCATGTGTTATGTTTACAAATATATCGCATATGTGTCCAGTTAAAGGACCATGTATTATGTATACAAATATATTGCATAGGTGTCCACTTAGATGACCATGTATTATGTATACAAATATATCGCATTGGTGTCCAGTTAAATTACCATGTATTATGTATACAAATATATCGCATGGGTGTCAAGTTAACAGACCATGTATAATGTATACAAATATATCGCATGGGTGTCAGGTTAAATGACCATGTATTATGTATACAAATATATCGCATGGGTGTCCAGGTAACAGACCATGTCTTATGTATATAGAGATTAATACATGGCATTTTCCATATCAGGCTGGGTATCATCCTGAGACCCCCATATCAGCCCTAGTCGAGGTGCTGATATGGGTCGAGGGATGATACCCAGGCTGATAAGGAAAAGGCCATGTATTAATCGCTTTATCATATACTTTCGACAATCGCTTTATGTAAGGCAAATAAACAAATGCAATAACTAAAACAGTCAAAAACTGTATACAGAAGGTAATAGTTATCAAAGGTACCAGGATTATAATTTAGTACGCCACACGCGCGTTTCGTCTACATAAGACTCATCAGTGAAACTCATATCAAAATATTTGTAAAGCCAAACAAGTACAAATCTGAACAGCAATGAGGATCCAAAATTCCAAAAAGTTGTGTCAAATACGGCTAAGGCAATCTATGCCTATTTAAATTATGAATCAAATATACTATAATTGTCCAACAACAGCATCACTACTTCCATATATATGTATGGTAACATTTCCTATAGAGGCATTTTGAAACATTGAAAATTTGGAGGAGTTTTATGATCATTATTTCTCCATGTTTGTTGTACTATAGAATTATTCATAATTGTCAATGGCATTTGTCAGCAAGTACTAAACTATCCCCACAAAAGTTCCCGTAAATTTTGACGTCGTCATAAAATACATCTGACGTCACAATGGAAAAGTAAACAACCGATACCGGAAACACCGGAAGTAACTTGTACGAGATGCACTATTATGGGTTTTGTCCACGAGATGCACCTGATATGGGTTATCAGCCCGGGTGGGAAATTATGGCATGTGTACTTCCGCTCATTACACATATGCAAAAGCTATCATGTCAATGCTAAATATATGATAAACAAATATATCGCATGGGTGTCCAGTTAAATTACAATGTATTATGTATACAAATATATCGCATGGGTGTCCAGTTCAATGACCATGTATTATGTATACAAATATATCGCATTGGTGTCCAGTTAATTGACCATGTATTATGTATACAGATATATCGCACGATTGTCTAGTCAACAGTCAAAGTACCATCTATACAAATAGATAATATGGAGTCTAGTTAACTCACAATATAATATGTATACAAATATATCGCATTGGCATTGCATACAGTTAATTGACCATGTATTGTCTATACAAATATATCGCATGGGATTGCAGTTAACTAACCATGTGTTATGTATACAAATATATCGCATGGGTGTCCAGTTAAATGACCATGTATTATGTATACAAATATATTGCATAGGTGTCCACTTAGATGACCATGTATTATGTGTACAAATATATCGCATTGGTGTCCAGTTAAATTACCATGTATTATGTATACAAATATATCGCATTGGTGTCCAGTTAAATTACCATGTTTTATGTATACAAATATATCGCATGGGTGTCCAGTTAAATGACCATGTATTATGTATACAAATATATCGCATGGGTGTCAAGATAACAGACCATTTATAATGTATACAAATATATCGCATGGGTGTCCAGTTAAAGGACCATGTATAATGTATACAAATATATCGCATGGGTGTCCAGTTAAATTACCATGTATTATGTATATAAATATGTCGCATGGGTGTCCAGTTAAATGACCATGTATTATGTGTACAAATATATCGCATGGGTGTCCAGTTAAATTACCATGTATTATGTATACAAATATATCGCATTGGTGTCCAGTTAAATTACCATGTATTATGTATACAAATATATGGCATGGGTGTCCAGTTAAATGACCATGTAATATGTGTACAAATATATCGCATGGGTGTCAATTAAATTACCATGTATTATGTATACAAATATATGGCATGGGTGTCCAGTTAAATGACCATGTATTATGTGTACAATATATGGCATGGGTGTCCAGTTAAATGACCATGTATAATGTATACAAATATATGGCATGGGTGTCCAGTTAAAGGACCATGTATTATGTATACAAATATATGGCATGGGTGTCCAGTTAAATGACCATGTATTATGTGTACAAATATATCGCATGGGTGTCCAGTTAAATTACCATGTATAATGTATACAAATATATGGCATGGGTGTCCAGTTAAATGACCATGTATTATGTGTACAAATATATCGCATGGGTGTCCAGTTAAATTACCATGTATTATGTATACAAATATATCGCATGGGTGTCCAGTTAAATTACCATGTATTATGTATACAAATATATGACATGGGTGTCCAGTTAAATGACCATGTATTATGTGTACAAATATATCGCATGGGTGTCCAGTTAAATTACCATGTATTATGTATACAAATATATGGCATGGGTGTCCAGTTAAATTACCATGTATTATGTATACAAATATATGGCATGGGTGTCCAGTTAAATGACCATGTATTATGTGTACAAATATATCGCATGGGTGTCCAGTTAAATTACCATGTATTATGTATACAAATATATGGCATGGGTGTCCAGTTAAATGACCATGTAGTATGTGTACAAATATATGGCATGGATGTCCAGTTAAATGACCATGTATAATGTATACAAATATATCGCATGGGTGTCCAGTTAAAGGACCATGTATTATGTATACAAATATATGGCATGGGTGTCCAGTTAAATGACCATGTATTATGTGTACAAATATATCGCATGGGTGTCCAGTTAAATTACCATGTATAATATATACAAATATATGGCATGGGTGTCCAGTTAAATGACCATGTATTATGTGTACAAATATATCGCATTGGTGTCCAGTTAAATGACCATGTATTATGTATACAAATATATCGCATGAATGTCCAGTTAACAGACCATGTCTTATGTATACTATATATATCGCATGGGTGTCCAGTTAAATGACCATGTATTATGTATACAAATATATCGCATGGGTGTCCAGTTAAATAACCATGTATTATGTATACAAATATATCGCATTGGTGTCCAGTTAAATTACCATGTATTATGTATACAAATATATGGCATGGGTGTCCAGTTAAATGACCATGTATTATGTATACAAATATATGGCATGGGTGTCCAGTTAAATGACCATGTAGTATGTGTACAAATATATCGCATGGGTGTCCAGTTAAATGACCATGTATTATGTATACAAATATATCGCATGGATGTCCAGTTAACAGACCATGTCTTATGTATACTATATATATCGCATGGGTGTCCAGTTAAATGACCATGTATTATGTATACAAATATATCGCATGGGTGTCCAGTTAAATAACCATGTATTATGTATACAAATATATCGCATAGGTGTCCAGTTAACAGGTCAGGTATTATGTATAGAAACATATTGCATGGATGTCCAGTTAACATACCACGTATTATGTATACTATATATATCGCATGGGTGTCCAGTTAACAGACCACGTAATATGTATACAAATATATCGCATGGATGTGCTGTTAACAGACCATGCATTATATATACAAGTATATCATATGGTTGTCCAAATAACTGATCATGTATTATGTATACAAATTTCTTAACTCAGTTCATTATTGCCAAACATTAAATGAAATGTTTATTAAAAAACCCTAACTGGGCTTAATACAGACAAACTGGGCATTAATACAGGGCCATTACAGAAAAACAGTGTTAAAATTATATATAATCAATTTAACATGGCCGCTGATTTTCAAAAGGGATCAGGAAAGAGAATATTTGAATCCTCACAGAAATAGATGACATTTTCAAACCAAGACTTTTCATATTTAATATTGTTTATGTTTTATTAAATTCAATTATGTTTTGAAAATAATATAATTAGTAGACTTTTTTGTATTTTATTTAATTTAGTGACCAGCAACTAACATTAGAGGAACCATATATAGGGATCACTGTCCATCCTGTTTTTTAACACATAACTTATGTAAATTTAATATCTTGGATAGTTGGTATATTAAACCTTTATTATAGTGAAGTACAAATTATTTTTTTTAAACTAAACTGTCATTAAAAGAGTAAAGAGTACATCAAATTGGCAGCAACACATACACTTTTGTTCAGTTGGTTAATAAATGTTTTAAGAAATGAGTCTTTTTATAATGGCCATGTTATATGTCCTCGGTCAGTAGTAATGGCCGCGGATGTCTGTGATGGCCTTAGGCGTTGGATCAGGCCATTACAGACTTCCTGTACCATTATTACATACATTAATTAATACAATAATATTGCATGGGTGTTCAGTTAACTGACCACGTATTATGTATACAACTTTTGCTGTTGTCTGGTCTATGGGTTGTTGTCTCTTTGACACATTTCCCATTTCCTTCTCAATTTTATTAACTATTCATCATGTTTGGCTAGCTAAACGACAGTGTATTATTTTTTTTCAGATTGATCACATTATTGTCTAGAACAATGACAACGAACCATTTATACAAATATGACACATGGTTGTCTAGCTAATAAACGTTGTCTTATTTTTACAGATGTATCACATGCTAGTCTTGCTAACTTACAATGCATTTGTTATACACATTTACCACTCAGTTGTGTAGCTAACCCCTCCTAATAACTTCTTTTTCTAGATATATCACATGAATTTCTATTTATCAGGTGATATCTTAATTATATAGACAAACAACAGGGTTAACTTATAAATCTGTCTGGTTCTTTTAAAGGAAAATACTAAATTTAAATAATAGACTTTATTGAGCTCTTAATATCGAAAAATACACGTTATTTATATGAAAAAGTCATATCTATACACATGTGAAAAGTATTGCAACACCTTGATTTATTAAAACTTGAAAAAACAGCCTCTTATATTGAATGGATTATGATAAGATATGTGTAAAATAATATGGAAACGTAGTTAATGATAACACTGCCATTAAAATGGAAACAAAATGTATGAAAAAAATGTTTTATATAACCCAAATTTTCATAACCAAAATGAAGTGTTTTTGTTAAAAAAAAATACATTTTACAACTTTAACTGTAGTCGAACTTTACAATGTCAGACATTTCAAACTAAATCTTTAGATGATTGTTCACATCAATGTTGATCGTTATACGCCAAAGAATTGATACTTTGTGTTCAGCCTCCATTCAAACGGATAACCGCATCTTACCGTCTTCTGATTCCTGCCATAAATCGACCAGTTTGTTGCTTAGGTAGCAGCAACCATTTCTGATGAAGGGCATTGCTTATTTCATTATGTGTTTGAACTAGGGTGTCCTTTCGCACACTTTCCGTCCAATAGTGTCCCATATATGCTCGATATGGTTCAAATACGGGCTACGATCGGGCCAAGGAAGATAAAATAAATTCCATTGGAACAATGGATCTTCCTCCACGATGCTAATTTCCAACATTGGCTAGCTCTGCACTATATTGGATACTGGCAACTGTGTGTCTGTTCGTAGACAAAGGTCGCCGAAATGGTCTTATCACACGATAACCAGTAGCGATGAGCCGAACAGTTCTTGTTTCAAGGCTCCTGTATGGTTATCACTCTCTTCTTTGGATTGTATTGTTTGCAATAGGTATCCTTCTTATGCTTGATTTTTGCTAGCAGATGTTATAGGGGGTCTTCTTGATCTCAGAAGGTCTTTAACATTGGTTGTTGCCTGATTTTTAATCTCAAAACGACTTATAGTGGAATGGCGATGACCAACAATACGGGTAATTGTCACAGCGACATACCTGCTTATGTCATGCTGATTATCTGCCATCTTGCTGCAGTTATGAGTTGTTGATGACCAATTACAAGGTGCCAATCACCTAACTTTATAAACTTGGTTATGTAATGTGTTGAAAACAATGAAGATAAAAACATCTGTTGTATTGTTGACGAATACAGTAGCTGCATGTGCAAATAAGAACTTATCGAGTCGATATTTATTGATTTCACTCAGGTAATATTCAAATAATGTTTCACTAATTCTATTTCAACAAATTAGATCACAAAAAAAATAGTTTTTTGAATTTCAATTTGGTGTTTTCCATGTGTAATTTCTGGTGTCTAAGAAATATATACATTCATCATATGTTATGTGTGTCACATGCTATTGAAGTGTTATTTGCCATTTTTTTACATATCCAGCAACAACAGGTTTCAAAACAATATTTTTAAAAGAACTTATAATTCGTGTTATAAGTTCGGGTATCTGCCGTTCAATCAAAAATGTACATTCTAAATATGTCACTTGAAGTATTCGATATCTTTTTCCTGTTTGAACATTATTCAGTGTGTTAGCTTTATTTTAGAAGACATAGCTGATATATCTTAAATTTGCGTGAAACAACTATCAATGGTTATTATGTGTGCTTTTTGGGCTGTAATGTGTATTTAGGAGTTAAAAAAGGTACATGGGATTTATTTTAATTTATTTTCTATTCTAAAAAGTTGATATGAAATATCTGCACTTATTTTACGTACAACTCAATGACTCGGAACCTTTTTATTACGGTTTGTTATCATTACATGTTTATTAAAAATTCTTAAAATTTATATGTTTATACTATAAGTCCATTTTGAGGTTAATGCAACATTTTTGTTGAACACTGTCTGGTTCACTAGTTGTGTCTTTGTTGGACTCCATGGACGACACGAACATTGACCTTTACTTCTCGCAAGGTCAACTAGCGATTAAACAATATGTGAATTGTTTAAAATTTATTGAATTTAATGGTAAGATATTGTATTGGTTTTTATGGTTACGAAAGAATAAAGTGACATACATACAGAAGTTAACAATTACTGAAAACGATCAGTGTTTAATTGCAGTATTTGCTCTTGAAAGTTGTAGTTAAATTGTTAACGAAAGATAAATTCCTCACAATTTGCAATTTCCAAACAGCCCCATAACCAGTTATTTTAACAATGTATAATGCAGACCAATTGGAACTGTTTGCCAGTATATCTATTGGTCTGAAATAAGTGCCCACGATTGTTGTAATGGATCTCGGCCGTGATTTTTGCCATTACAACATCACTTTGCCATTATTACAGACCTCGAGCATATACCAGAGACATTATAAAAACACCCATGCATTAAAATAATCAGACATGAGTTTTAAAAACAGACATATACACCGAAATTTCCACTTCATGACCTCGATTGCACATTGGACGATAAGGTTGCAATATCATCACTAATGTGTCCTGAAATTGTAATGCGTAAACTGTACTTTCAGGATAATGAGTATAAATGACAAATGCATACTAATTTTACCAATGACGAAACATTTTGACACCAGTATTATATATCAGCTTTAAAGTCTCCCTTAAAATGGAAAATATTGAACTCCTCCTCTTTTTTATCTCATATATAAATAGACGTTTGTTAGTATCCGTGCCAGAATTCTTAAACCTATTTGTTCTGTGTTGCAATATACAACAATCAATAAGAGGATAAATTGATATTCAAAGTGAAATATTACCTCATTCTAACTTGTCATTATGTCCTACAAATAGAAAATAATACATCTACAAGATTAACATTAACAGAATACGTAAATTCAACCATTGGTCACTAAAATATTATAACCAAGAAAATGTTGATCTTGTTAAATGTCCTGTTTTTTTCTCTTTTTTTTAGTCCTTAGCTTGATATGTAGTTAACCAAAACTTTTCTAAACTGCATTGATAACAAAATTTGTATATGACAAACAACTGTGCCTTATTTTTGACAAAAAGAAGAAATATTGATATTTCGTAACATTGTATATCGTATGTTAATATCTTATTACATTGTATTAAGACATATCCTTCCCAAAGTAACAAAGACACGACAGTTTGTAATATCCATATAAAAAGGGAAATGAGTGCACTCTTTTTCATTAACCACATTCGTTATCATATATTTATCATAACATTTTTCAAGATTAATAATAAAAAAAAAATCGTAGGTATTTAAAATGACTAATTGCAAATATTAGTGCATTTATTTGAACACAAACAGAAGAAAGATCAGCATTTATTAACAATGCTAAAACATTTCACTGACATATCTTGTTTTATAAAAACAACAAAAATAGATTTACAAATAGATATATAAACCACAGGCCGTCCATTTGATTTGAAAACAATGAAAAATGCTTATGCGTAACAGTAAAAAGTGTATCTCATTAAACCATAAAAAATCAACCAAAAAAATTTAACGAAGATATAGTTGCATCGGATTCAAAACTTTCATTACATGTTCAAGCATGAAACTCCTTGTGAAAGGTTTCATATGATTACCATAATCATGTTCATATTTTTTTTTTCGTTTTACATGTGTTGATTCATTGTGCTATTCTAACCTCAATTTGAATATAAACAATTACAATTTACGACATAGTCCGTCATGGGTTTCAAACTTTTTGTTAAAATTGAGTATGGTTTTTATTGTCTGTAAATTTAAAAAAACAGAGTTGAACTTTTAATTAATAAAAAAAGAAGTCTTCATGCGCTATATAGTGTGTGCTGAAGTATGCCGTGGAAGACTGAGGTACACAACACTGATGTCAACAAGATTGTATTGTCAAAATATTAACAAGCCTTATGTCAGATCTCAAGATCAGAGTCGTTTTAGTTCCATTCAAGTTTTGAATCGGCTAATTGACTATGGTCCCTATTAATACAGAACACACTAGCAATACTTAAAATAAATAAAGACGATACCAATACAATCAGATCTCACGAATCCTATAGACAATAAAAAAGCTGTCGCCTTACCTGAAAAAAGAACAACATTTAACCATATAAACGTGGGACTGAAATCTATGATGTTTTTTTAATAGATGGCAGATTCATAATATATAATGAACATGACGCAATACCACGCCAAATATATGTCAGATTTGTTAGAATTCAAATCTATGTCGGATTGTGCGTTTTTAAATTTATCACAAATTTTCTGCAAATGGCGTACCAGTCAATACATATCTGACAAATGATTTCAAAGTTGTGATAAACAAGTCAAAATGTCCAAAAGTAGCGAAAAACATATCTGCTTTTAAATAAAAGCAAGTGTAGAAAAAACGGATAAGGAGTACAAACGTTTTTACTTATAATGGAGTAAATTCTTCAATAAAATCATATTAAAACGCTCTTAAGAATAATATCTACATAAATAATTTTTATAAAACACATGGACCAATTATTTTAAATAATATAAGAATATGTTTTTGTCGAAAGATATGTATAATGTTTAATTAGAAAAAAACCATTACTAAACTAATATGTGAATAAATTGGACCTAGTTACATGTATTCTTATATGTATAAAAGAGGGACGAAAGATACCAAAGGGACAATCAAACTCATAAATCTAAAATAAACTGACAACGCCATGGCCAAAAATGAAAAAGACAAACAGACAAACAATAGTACACATTACACAACATGGAAAACTTAAGAATAAGCAAAACGAACCCCATCAAAAACTAGGGGTGATCTCAAGTGCTCCGGAAGGGTAAGCAGGTCCTGCTCCACATGTTATTTTTATACATTGTCACATGGCTTTTTTTTATATCAGACCTTTTATTGGCCCCAGGTCAGGCTATCATCCCAATAGCTGCATATACTTCAGCGAAATAAATACAGACATGAGCTATTGAAATACTTTCTTAACATTATTGTTTTATTGATATAACAAGCATGTTATTCATCGTATGCTATATCACAACAATGATCATGTTCTTTATTTGAAAATTGTATTGTCACCTTTCCTCCGAAAACATGTCTATAGGTTTTACCATTTTAATAGTCGCATCTACGGTTTATATATATGTCATTTTCTACTGTTTTTTTCATTTGCAATTCTAAGATGCGATCTTGTTGGTGTTAACATTACATTTACTAGTAATAGTGTTCTTAAAATTAAGCTTACAAATAATTCAAAGCCCTTAACTATACAAAATCCGTCACAAAACTAAATGCCACACACAATGATAAAGATATGAATGTTTATTTAAACCAAAATTCGATATGTAAATAGCCAGAAACTTCAGTTTTCAACAGATAACCTTTAAATTGTGTGATGTTCGTTTTATGTGTCATTCAATAGGACATATAAATTTAAACGCGTTACTAGGAGGATCAGAAATGTTTTCTTTTTTTTCTAAGTATTAAGTGTTTTACTTGGGCTAGATGAAAAAATTGGATAACAACAATCAAAATATTTGGATGTATGATAATATAATTTATATCTAGATATGTAACACACTGTCAATTATCAGTCTGCTTTGATACATTTTCTGTAGATATTAACTTGTTTAATTGGGTTTAAACTCTTGTGCTATGAAATTTGTATTTTTTTCCTTTCACTTAAAGTACATTTAATATAAATTAAATAATATTGTATGGTCATAAAACTTAAACAACTTAGAATTGGTTGGGAATAAAACCTCATGTTTATGTTTTTATATATAAATGTACCCCCCTCCCCACACTTCTCATTAAAGAATGTATTTTTTTCACGAAAAGGCTCCTATAACTTTGACTTTCTTTTGAATCATTGTTCTAAATCGGATAAAATCTTGAAAGTTGAAATTATTCGATTTTTAATTTAACATTAAACATCCAAAGTTCAACATTAGTGCGTCAAAACAGATATAGTATTCTCATTGTCAATATCGTATTTTGTACAGATATATCACATAGTTGTCTATCTTATTGTCAATATCTTATTTTGTACAGATATGTCACATGATTGTCTATCTTATTGTCAATATCTTATTTTGTACAGATATGTCACATGATTGTCTATCTTATTGTCAATATCTTATTTTGTACAGATATATCACATAGTTGTCTATCTTATTGTCAATATCTTATTTTGTACAGATATATCACATGATTGTCTATCTTATTGTCAATATCTTATTTTGTAACAATATATCACATTGTTGTCTATCTTATTGTCAATATCTTATTTTGTACAGATATATCACATGATTGTCTATCTTATTGTCAATATCTTATTTTGTAACAATATATCACATTGTTGTCTATCTTATTGTCAATATCTTATTTTGTACAGATATATCACATGGCTGTCTATCTTATTGTCAATATCTTATTTTGTACAGATATGTCACATGATTGTCTATCTTATTGTCAATATCTTATTGTGTACAGATATGTCACATGATTGTCTAGATAACAATTAGGCTTGATTTATTGTATATGTATTGTGTTGCATCCTTTGGTGTTGATATTAAAATAAACAAAAACATACATCGTTTGTACTACAATTATCAGGTTATATTAACAGATTAGTTTAAGATTTATACAATATCTTTTGCTTTTTTAGTTTGGATGCGGACTCGTTGATGTTTTCATTACATCAACGTTTAAAAATTTTCTTTAAATTGTTTTTATCAATAAGGTCAAAGTCCTTAACTAACACAATCCTTCACAAAAAGAAATGCCGCACACAAGAATAAAGATATGAATGTTTAAACCAAAAATCGATATAGAAATACCCAAAAACTACAGTTTAAATAGGTAACCTTTAAATAGCGTAATGTCGTTTTAGGTGTCATTCAGTAGGTCATTTAAATTTAAACGCGCTGCTAGGAGTATCAGAAAAGTTTGTCCTGTTTTATTAGTATTAATGTTTTATATGGGATAGATGAAAAATAAGACACATGTTACCACAATCAACACATATGGATAAATGATAATTTAAATGATTTATACCTGTGCACTGCACTGTCAATTATCATAGTCAACTGGAATTCATTTTCTGTAGACATTGGCTTTTTTATCTGGTTTGAATAATCATGTGATATGATATTTGTAACTTTTTTGACTTTAAGTTCATTTAATAAACAGGATAAATATGACAGAATAATAGATGGTTAAAAAAAAAATTCCAAACCTTAGAATTGTTAAAAAAAACTTTTTTTATGTATTTATATATATATCCCACCTTTACATCCGAAAATCTCTATATTCAGGCAAAAGCTCATATAGATTTGACTTTTGAATCATTGTCAACTGATAAGTCTTGATAGTTGACATTATTCGATTTAAACATTAAAATTAAAATTAGGATATTAAAAAATTGGCCTAATTGAACAGTAACACCGGTTGGAAATAAAAATGATCAAGACACAAGTTATTTCTAAATTGAACCATCTGTTTTTAACTAACTGACACAAATTATTATTTTTTTGGGAAAAACAAACCTGACTAAATAAAAAGAGAAATGTAATGTTCTGAACACAAATAAGAGGGACTGAAATTGATAGATATTGACAAATATACAAAAGGATTGAAACTTAATAAAATTGTGAATAGAAATGGGGAATGTGTCAAAGAGACAACAAGCCGACCATAGAAAAGACAACAGCAGAAGGTCACTAACAGGTCTTCAATGTAGCGAGAAATTCCAGCAACCGGAAAGGTCCTTCAGCTGGCCCCTTAACAAATATATACCTGTTCAGTGATAATGAACGCCATACTAAACTCCAAGTTATACACAAGAAACTGAAATTTAAAAAAATACAAGACTAACAAAGGCCAGAGGCTCCTGACTTGGGACAGGCGCAAAAATGCGGCGGGGTTAAACATGTTTGATATCTAAACCCTCCCTCTTTACCTCTAGCCAATGTAGAAAAGTAAACGCATAACAATACTCACATTAACATTCAGTTCAAGAAAAGTCCGAGTCTGGTGTCAGAAGATGTAACCAAAGAAAATAAACCAAATGACAATAATACATACATAACAACAGATTACTAGCAGTTAACTGACATGCCAGCTCCAGACTTCAATTAAACTGATTGAAAGATTATGATTTCATCACATGCATATCAGGTACAATCCAAAAGGATTGAAACTTATATGGATTAGACGGTTGCTGACAAACAAGCCAAAACTAAAATAAGCTATTAGAAAGTAATGAAATGAAGACGAGTTTGTATCAGATTCGCTCTGTAAAAAAGAAACATTAAAATAGGAGCAACATATTTTTTCTACAAAGACTGGATAGATACATATATCTTTTTGATAAATGATTTATATAATGATAGAGTAAAACTAATGACTTTCCAACAATTCCAAATGTATTGATAAAATTTAATAATTATTGTTTAGTTATAATGGGGTAAATTCATCAATTAATTCTTATAAAAAACTTACGATACGACAATTAAAAAGGTGAAACTATAGACATGTTTTTGGAGGGAAGGTGACAATAAAGTTATCAAATTAAGAACATGATAATTGTTTTGATAAATGCACAAAATGAATTAAATGCTTGTTATATCAATAAAAACAATTAAAGTTAAGAAATTTGTATTTGGTTGTCTTTAAATTATCATTTAAGAGAAAGATAACATTTCCATAGCTAATAATATCTCAAAAATTTATTTTTTTTAAAACTCACGGATCATTATTCCAAATAATATAAAAATATATTTTTATCGAAAAAAGGCGCAAAAGGTATGTATAATGTTTAATTACAAAAAAAACAGTACTAAACTTATATGTGAAGAAATTGGACCTAGGTAAATGTGTTCTAATAGGTATAAATTGTTACATGACATTTTTCATATCAGACCCTTTATCGGTCCCAGGTCATGCTATCAGTCCAAGAGCCGCATATACTTCAGCGAAATAAGTACCGATTATCAGGTTATCTGCAGGTTCGCTACGCTCAATCGACAAAAAGCTTCATATTATGTCTCGCAGCTGATATTTTACAATATCAATATGCAGATAATCTGATAATCGATTTATCGGACTATATTTGCGTGTTTCAGAAGTGTTTTCTTTGTTTCGCCAGCACACAAAAGATGACTTGATAAGTTTGGGTCAAAGTTATTAACGTCGGTTCAAACATTATGACGTCGCTGATATGTCCGGGTCAAAGTTATTAAGGCCGGGTCAACGTATTTGACGTCACAAAGACATGATACGGAATAATATTAAGAGCTGAACAGAGTGATATAGACAGTGGGACGACCGATAAATATAGGGAAGAGCTATGCAAACATTGTCTTTCTTTTAAATGATCATTTACAGACAACCAAATACTTTCTTAACTTTAATTGTTAAATGATATAATAAGCAATTTCTTCATCTTATGCTATATCACAACAATAATCATGTTCTTTATTTGAAAACTTTATTGTCGCTTTTCCTCCGACAACATGTATATAGTTTTACCTTTTTAATTGTCGCATCTAGGGTTTATATGTCATTTTCTACTGTTTTTGGTTTGGCAATTCTAAGATTCGGTCTTATTGGTGTTATCATTACATTTACTAGTAATAATTTTCTTAAAAATTTAACTTACCAATAATTCAAAGCCCTTCACTATACAAAATCCATCATAACACTAAATGCCGCACACAATGATAAAGATATAAATGTTGATTTAAACCAAACATCGATATGTAAATAGCAAAAAAATTCAGTTAACAGATAACCTTTAACGCGTTACTAAGAGAATAAGAAATGTTTGTCCTGTTTTATTAGTATTAAGTGTGTTATTTGGGCTAGATGCAAAATTAGATAACAACAATAAATATATTTGAATATATTGTACTTTAATGAATATCTACCTGTGTAATACATTGCCAATTATCAGAGTCCACTGGGATATATTTTTATGTATATATTGACTTTTGTTATTGGTTTTAAACTCATTTGATATGTTATTTGTAACATTCCTTTTCACTTGAAGTGCATTTAATATATATGAAAGAATATCGAATGGTCATCAAACTTTTAAAACTTAGAATTAGTTGAACAAAAACCCCATGTTTATATATTAATATGTATTCCCCACCCCCCCCCCCCCCCCCACACTTCTCATCAAAGAATTGTTTTCAAGAAAAGCCTCATATAACTTTGACTTTCTTTTGAATCATAAATTTTATGAATCGGATAAAATCTTGATAGCTGACATTATTCGATTTTTACTTAAACATTAAACATCCAAAGTTCCTTTGGCAGTGAATCATGGCCAATTATAGTATTAATCCTAAAGCTAAGGTCATACACCGTTTTATAAGAGTTCCATCTTATAAGAGAGTAATTTAATAAATCGATGTAAGTTTCTATATAAGTGTATTATAAAGGTACAGATTGATATAAAGAAGTGACAAAGCATAATGTTACATGCGAATAAGTTGTATTAAATTTTGTAACAAAACCGTACTGATGACACAAACATTAATACAAATGTTGGGGTCTGATCATTGGTACGTTATCATCATTTACAAGTTTAGTATTCAACATTTCGGTGTTGACATGAATACAAATCTTGGAGTCTATCATTGTTATGATATCATCATTTACAAGGTTAGTAGTCAGCATTTCGGTGTTGACATGAATACAAATCTTGGAGTCTATCATTGTTATGATATCATCATTTACAAGGTTAGTAGTCAGCATTTCGGTGTTGACATGAATACAAATCTTGGAGTCTATCATTGTTATGATATCATCATTTACAAGGTTAGTAGTCAGCATTTCGGTGTTGACATGAATACAAATGTTGGGGTCTAATCATTGTTACGTTATCATCATTTACAAGGTTAGTAGTCAGCATTTCGGTGTTGACATGAATACAAATGTTGGGGTCTAATCATTGCTCGTTATCATCATTTACAAATGTATTAGTCAGCATTTTGATGTAGACATGAATACCAATGTTGGGGTCTAATCCTTCTACGTTATCATCATTTACAAGGTTAGTAGTCAGCATTTCGGTGTTGACATGAATACAAATGTTGGGGTCTAATCATTGTTACGTTATCATCTTTTACAAGGTTAGTAGTCAGCATTTCGGTAATGACATGAATACCAATGTTGGGGTCTAATCATTGTTACGTTATCATCAGTTAAAAGTTTAGTGTTAGCACTTTGGTGTTGACATAAATAAAAATGCTGGGGTCTAATCATTGTTACCTTATCATCATTCAAAAGTTAAGTATTCAGCATTTCGGGTTGATATGTATACAAATGCTGGGGTCTAATCATTGTTACGTTATCATCATTTACAAGTTAAGTAGTCAGCATTTCGGTGTTGACATGAATACAAATGTTGGGGTCTAATCATTGTTACATTATTATCATTTACAAGGTTAACAGTCGGCATTTCGGTGTTGACATGAATACAAATTTTGGGGTCTATTCATTGTTACGTTATCATCATTTACAAGGTTAGTAGTCAGCATTTCGATGTCGACATGAATACAAATATTGGGGTCTAACCAATAACACTTTACTATCATTTACAAGTTAAGTAGTCATCATTTCTGTGTTGACATGAATACCAATTTTGAGGTCTAATCATTGTAACGTTATCATCAGTTAAAAGTTTGGTGTTAGCACTTCGGTGTTGACATGAATAAAAATGTTGGGTTCTAATCATTGTTGCGTTATCATCATTTACAAGGTTAACAGTCGGCATTTCGGTGTTGACATGGAAACAAATGTTGGGGTCTAATCATTGTTACGTTATAGTCATTTACAAGGTTACTAGTCAGCATTTCAGTGTTGACATGAATACCAATGTTGGGGTCTAATCATTGTAACGTTATCATAAGTTAAAAGTTTAGTGTTAGCACTTCGGTGTTGACATGAATAAAAATGCTGGGGTCTAATCATTAATACCTTATCATCATTCAAAAGTTAAGTATTCAGCATTTCGGGTTGATATGTATACAAATGCTGGGGTCTAATCATTGTTATGTTATCATCATTTACAAGGTTAGTAATCAGCATTTCGGTGTTGACATGAATAAAAATGCTGGGGTCTATTCATTGTTATAATATCATTATTCACAGGTTAAGTAATCAGCATTTCGGGTTGTTATGCAAATGCTGGGGTCTAATCCTTGTTACGTTATCATCATTTACAAGGTTACTAGTCAGCATTTCGGTGTTGACATGAATACCAATGTTGGGGTCTAATCATTGTAACGTTATCATCAGTTAAAAGTTTAGTGTTAGCACTTCGGTGTTGACATGAATAAAAATGCTGGGGTCTAATCATTAATACCTTATCATCATTCAAAAGTTAAGTATTCAGCATTTCGGGTTGATATGTATACAAATGCTGGGGTCTAATCATTGTTATGTTATCATCATTTACAAGGTTAGTAATCAGCATTTCGGTGTTGACATGAATACAAATGTTGGGGTCTAATCATTGTTACGTTATCATCATTTACAAGGTTAACAGTCGGCATTTCGGTGTTGACATGAATACAAATTTGGGGGTCTAATCATTGTTACGTTATCATCATTTACAAGGTTAGTAGTCAGCATTTCGGTGTCGACATAAATACAAATGTTGGGGTCTAACCAATAATACGTTATTATCATTTACAAGGTTAGTAGTCACCCTTTCGGTGTTGACATGAATGAAAATGTTGGGGTCTATTCATTGTTACGTTATCATCATTTACAAGGTTAGTAGTCAGCATTTCAATTTAAAAATGAATACAAATGTTTGTGTCTAATCATTCTTACGTTATCATCATTTACAAGTTTAGTAGTCAGCATTTCGGTGTCGACATGAATACAAATTTTGGGGTCTAACCAATAATACTTTACTATCATTTACAAGTTAAGTAGTCAGCATTTCGGTGTTGGCATGAATACAAATGTTGGGGTCTAATCATTGTTACGTTATCATCATTTACAAGGTTAGTAGTCAGCATTTCTGTGTTGACATGAATACCAATGTTGGGGTCTAATCATTGTAACGTTATCATCAGTTAAAAGTTTGGTGTTAGCACTTCGGTGTTGACATGAATACAAATGTTGGGTTCTAATCACTGTTGCGTTATCATCATTTACAAGGTTAACATTCGGCATTTCGGTGTTGACATGAATTCAAATGTTGGGGTCTAATCATTGTAACGTTATCATCATTTACAAGGTTAACAGTTGGCATTTCGGTGTTGACATAAATACAAATGTTGGGGTCTAATCTTTGTTACGTTATCATCATTTATAAAGTTAGTAGTCAGCATTTCGGTGTTGATATATATACAAATGTTGGGGTCTAATCATTGTAACGTTATCATCATTTACAATTTTTCAATCAGTTTAATTGAAGTCCGGAGCTGGCATGCCAGTTAACTGCTAGTAGTCTGATATTATTTATGTATTATTGTCATTGTTTTTATTTTCTTTGGTTACATCTTCTGACATCAGACTCGGACTTCTCTTGAACTTTAATTTGCGTTATATATGCGTTTACTTTTCTGTATGGAACGCCGGAACTGTCTTATAGTGTAAATATTTAATGTGTTCTGTCGCTTTGTCTTTACGTCCTGTCGTTTCTTCTTTATGTTATATGCAAATGTCTGTATTTCATGACACGGCATCTCTGTGTTATGTCAAATTAGTTATTTGTTTGGTCAAACAGTTGTATGATATGTCATAGCTAAAGAGTGTTGTGTACAATAAGCATTACATCATGTTTTAACTACTATATATTCTGTGAATACTTCGAAACTTTATGATCAACCACCTTTACATTCTCTCATATTTTATCTATGTTGTGTCTATTCTTCCTTTACGTAAGTCGGTTAATAATTGCGTGATGTCTCAAGTGTTATTGTTATGTCAAATGTTCTAAACGTTTTGTTTTAATACACCTTTGTTCTATGTAAACCTCATGATTTTATAGTCTTTTGGCGTTATGTTGTGTTTATACATATATATCTCCAGTGAAAAACACTATACATCATGCTATAATTCATATGTGTTTTGCCGTACAGTTGATACTCTCTGTGAGCATTCATTACGTCATGTGCAAATGCCTTTTACATTATGTGCAAATAACTTATACGTTTTGTGCAAACCTCGTTTACCTTATGTGCAAACATCGTTCACCCTATGTGCAAACATCGTTCACGCTATGTGCAAACATCGTTGAACTTATTTGCAAACACCTATTACGTTATGTGCAAATACCTATTAAGTTATGTATAACAACTACATCATTATGTGCAAACACTATTACGTCATGTGCAAATACCGCTTACATTATGTACAAACACCATGTAAGCTATGTGCAAATGACTATGGCATTATGTCCAAACATATATTACGTTATGTGAAAACACTTGTGACGTTATGTCCAAACTCCTATTACGTTATGTGCAAACACCTATTACGTTCTGGTAAACGCTTTTTTAACACAGATTAAAACAAAACGCATCAATGCTATGCATTTTGAAAATAAAGAAAATCAAACGTTTGAGCTTTCTAACAAACTGTGGATATTTATATATTGATTGGTGTAAAAATGATATATACATACAATGTATCTAGTTTTATGGGAAATTATTTTGCTCTACTTTAAGAGTGTGCGTTATGCATCCGTGCTTTGAAAATTTGTTCACTTTACTTGTTGAAAATTTTAACAAATATACTGACACGACTCTAGTTTCCAAGAAGTGCAACCGAAAGGAACAATACGATATAAAAAGGAAGATGTGGTACGAATGCCAATGTGACAACTCTTCACAAGAGACCAGGATGATTTGTTATTATCCTCCCAGTAGAGTTCTCATCTAGAGAGAAACGTGTACTAGATTAATGCTACAAATGCAATGACGTCTCCCACGATTCATGTAGCATCTGAGGAATCCTACAAAATGTCTAAGATTTTATTTTCGTTCATTTCCCTTAACAGTTGTGAATATCATTCTGAATAACCTTCCTAAGACTTACTATTTCCTCCGTCCCTGACAAGTCATGTTGAGACGGGCGGGTGTCCTGAAAAGGGGTGGTCAGGTGAACCGCCCCTCTTATCTGACATTTATATCAAAACTTACAGGGGTTTTGGAAAAATTTGATCCGATTTTGGATCAGACAGGTAGAAGGTTGTAACAAAAAAGCTGCATTTTCTCTAAAAAAAACCTATTGTTTTCATAATAAAAACTGCCTTATCCTGTAATCCACAAAAATGACGCAAAATTGTTTTCTTCTATTAAGTGATGTGTATATCGTTTCTTTTGTTGTCTATAAGAATAAATAAATAATTTCGTTGCTAAAATGGTCATCATAACATAATTTTCCCTTTTAATTTCAGAAAAAAAACTGACCATCTATAAAAAGGATGTGGTATGAATGCCAATGAGACCTTTTCTCCACGAGAGACCAAATGACAAAGAAATAAATAACAATAGATCTCCTCATGGCCTTTAACAAAAAACCCATACCGCATAATCAGCTAATCTATTTATTTTTTTAACCCATTTAATTTTCCACCAGTTTTTAAAAAATGGTTACAGTTAACTAATTCGCTTTTATCCTGCAATTAGCTAGTTATTGTATACAAATAACAGGTAAACAACATTTATTTTGTTTTGTTTATACATGTACAAATAAATTTTCCTGCTACCCGCTTCCATATTGATCAATTAGTAATATGGATATTTCCTTCTGGGTAATAAAATTGAAAATGGAAATGGGGAATGTGCCAAAGAGACAACAACCCGACCATAGAAAAAAACAACAGCAGAAGGTCACCAACAGGTCTTCAATATAGCGAGAAATTCCCGCACCCGGAGACGTCCTTCAACTGGCCCCTAAACAAATATATACTAGTTCAGTGATAATGAACGCCATACTAATTTCCAAATTGTACACAAGAAACTAAAATTAAAATAATACAAGACTAACAAAGGCCAGAGGCTCCTGACTTGGGACAGGCGCAAAAATGCGGCAGGGTTAAACATGTTGGTGAGATCTCAACCCTCCCCCTATACCTCTAGCCAATGTCGAAAAGTAAACGCATAACAATACGCACATTACGTATGCAATACGCATAAATTCAGTTCAAGAGAAGTCCGAAAAATTGTGCACATCCTGCTACAAGCATGTAATAGTTCATTTTGGGGTTTTCTTCGAGTCCGCGTTTCAATAATTGTAAAAATCAGAGACAATGATTAAGATTTAAACAACTTATGCACAAATACCAGGTGTAATTTGTAAACAATATATGTACATTGGCAGAAATATAAAATGTATTAGTTCTCGCTTCGAAACAAGAGAAAATTCGGCAAGCCTCTCTTTTCGTCCTGTTTCTAAAGCTCGTACAAATAAATTTCACGTTTACCGACAAAGTACATTTATAATCAATACATTATTCCACAGTTATTGATATGAATTTATCGTTTTGTTCAATATCTCAACGAATATCGTCGTATAAATTAGAAACATCAACTTATTTTCCGAACGGAGTATCATAATTCAATAAATATTATTGCAGGATATATACGGTATAAACGGTAAGCTTCGATGCGTTTAGTTATGAACGCGAATGGTTCGATAAATATAGCTTAATACACAATTAAGCCAAATCTTCAGAAAAGGGATTTGCTGCATATTTCTGAGAAATCTTATTTAAAAAAATGTAAAAATTTCATACAAATATATTCTATTGGATCTAAATGTTATCAGGTTATCATTCAAAAATATATATTGTTTTGCCATTTTCTGTTAAATATTGCCATTTTTAGATATATCGGTCTCCCTTTTCTCGGCTACTGTTAAAGCGAGACGGTTTTTTTTATTAATATCTAGCGAGGCATGCAGTTCATATGATTCAATCCAAATTATCATCAAAGTGCGGAAACACTCGTGAATTGATGCAATCTTGTTCGCCTTTAAATCGACGTAACATATTTAGTCAAATTTATTTTAAAAAATCACCTATATAACGAAAAGAAAACAGTGACAGACATTAACACGAAAGTGAAGGCTTAAAATTTTCTGTAATTTTCCTGCTACTGATTATAAATTAAGAAAGTTCACTTGTCATGTTTTGTATTGTTGGAATTTTGGAACCCTTTTGTTCATCCGTTTAAATTAAAGGCACCATGAAACAATTGCCAGTTAACTCCCATTTTTCAAAAAACTTTAAATGTGCAGTAGGTCATTGATACGATTTGAGTTCTCAAAATGAAATAAGATAAAGTAAGGATAATAAGACATTAATTTTGTAAAAAATATAAAACCCTTGTTATGTTTTGTTACTTTTTGAGAACATCTTTATGTTAAAGATATGAATCAAAGTACTAAAGTACTGAACATCGGATGACCGCAAGTTCTTGTGGACGGCCACTAGCACTTGTCTCAGAAAATCAAATCACATCTCTTTTCCTGAAAGTGACGTTAAAGTACAGATATATATTTTTTTCTGAGACAAGTCCGTGCATGGATGATACATTCAACCTCATCGAAGTAGTGATACAAATCAGTAAACTCTTTTTTTTTGTTATACATTATTTTAATATTTGTAAATTACAGTTACTTGTATATATAAGATTCATCCATTTGTATACCATTCCATTGCACTATATCAATAATAGTGCTGTGCAAGTGCATGGTGGACAATCTTCCGTAATAATTCGAATTTTTTCTAATAGATTGAATTTGAGTGGGCATTCACATTTTCCCGCAAAACGTTCAATGTCCCATGCAGAGAGAGGGAGCAAAAACAGATAACTCTGCATTGGAGATTGCAAACGTTCTTGACATATTATACCGCATGCGTTCACACACTTTTTCTATACGTGTGTATAAATATTAAAGATTTTTTTAATTTAACGAGTCTAACGACATTTTCATATTATTAATTTATGTTCAAAAAAATAAATTTTTAGGAGTATCCATTTAAAATCAATTAAGAACAAACGATAAGGAATGTAATTTTGCACTCGATAATGTCCGCGTATTTGTCATGTTTATAGATCGGTTACAATCTCAAAACGACTGTTACGTTATAGAAATTTAGGCGACAGCAATACACATGAATGCCCTCACGGTCATCTGATGTAAAATGAATAGAGAAGTTGTTCATAAAAATATCATTAGATAAACATACATACGGACCTAAAAAAATTTCTTCTCTTTTTGATTACTCATTCAATGACCAGTGGCGGAACCAGAATTTTTGAAAAAGATGGAGTTGCGTTTGTTGGTTCTATAAGCAGTTTGATTAAGCGACTAAGTTTTGTCAAAAGTCTCTGCTAATTTCAAAAAAATACAAGATAAGAGGTGACGAGAAAATATCTTCGTCCTTGGTCAATATAATCTGAATAGACGCATATATGATGTGTTAACCTTGTCAAAAGTCTATAATTGATAAAGGTAATTCGGCGCCTTCAAAAACCATATGTTATGATTATGTATGCAAGATATGGCGACCTATGAAATGGCCCGCTTGATGCAGATAAAAGAGAACATTACATACATAAGGCCGTTAGTGCTCTCGATTGAATTGTTTTACATAATCATTTCGGGGCCTTTTATAGCTGACTATGCGGTATGGTCTTTTCTTATTGTTGAAGGCCGTACGGTGACCTAAAGTTGATAATTTCTGTGTCATTTTGGTCTCTTGTAGAGAGTTGTCTCATTGGCAATAATACCACGTCTTCTTTTTTTATATCAACTTATTTTCCGTTCACATTTTCCGTAAAGAAATGAGCTTGCATTTAGTTTTTTTACATGTAGCTTTTTTTCGGTGCATTACGTTTGCGCGCATTACCATTACATTTGCGCGCAAAAGTCATTACGTTTGCGCGCAGCTTTTGATTACAATTGCGCGCATTTCTTTGACAGGCAAACTCAGGTAAAACACAGGTAATAATACTTATTTATTTATAATTTGTTCAATTATTTACAAGTATAAGTACTCATTCCGTTAGTCTTAGTCCCCTGCTCACCAACGATGAGGTGGAAGTGGGATATCGAGCAAGATAAGTCCGTTTTATTATGCACAAGCACTAAATTCTAGAAATATATACAGATGAAAATGTTAAAATGTTAAAACATGGCTATGATCTTTGATATAAGGTAAAAGTATTGATAAATGCATTACTTTACATGTCGGTACGTGCCGAAACTCCATGTTTGTACGTTGGTGTAACTTCACAAACTAATTTAAATTATTTACTAATTTTAAAAACGAACACTATTACAGATGGGTGCGGTCCTAACCTTGACAAAAGTTAACTTAGAGTTAACTTGTTGACTGCTTTCTAAGTTAACTTGAGAATTTTTAAGCAGTCAAGCAAGTTAACTTCGTCGTTGGTGGACCAGACCTACGGTCTGCTTTTTTAGGACTGCTGCAGACCTATCGACAAGTCTGCTCCAGACCAGACCTGTGGACAAGTCTGCTTTTGACCAGTCCTGAGGACAGGTCTGCCCCAGACCAGACCTGTGGACAAGTCTGCTTTTGACCAGTCCTAAGGACAGGTCTGCCTCAGACCAGACCTGTGGACAGGTCTGCTCCTGACCAGACATGAGGACAGGTCTGCTTTTGACCAGACCTGTGGACAAGTCTGCTATTGACCAGACCTGAGGACAGGTCTGCTTATGACAGATTATCGTTATAAGAGTTTTCATATCAGACTTGAGCTTTCATTAAAATATGTAAACAACATTCGCATTGTTTTTCCACAGATATCATTTATTATTTACTCGCTAGACTCTACTAGATATAATACAAATGCTCTCTTTTATTTGATATACATGTATTTTTATATAAATAAAAAATGGCTATACGATCACACAGAGTTTTTTTTATTAGAAGGCGGATAGAAAGGTTATCCAACGCATCGGAACAATATTCTTATATCACGGGATATCGGCAACATTGTCTACGTTACTTCGTTCCCCGTTGTTTACCTGTCCCTTCCTAAATTTTACTTTATGCATAAATTTATACTTGCATGGATATTTCATTGATATTCAACTTGTTTGCATTGGATTTACTATTCTATTTCCCGCAGAATATTCTAACAGAAATTGTACAGTGTCCGTAAGCATACGATGTGGTAAAACTATCAACAATCTCGTCAAATTCGTCAGATTTATCGAGAGATTTGTCATTGCCGATATTTATATGGGACGTCCTAAAATTATACTCAATGCGCACTTTAATGAAATAGTTGCCACTTGACGTTTAACTATAAACAAAATCAATCAACCGACATAATAGATTCCAAGAAGAGAACCTCGTATACTTTTTTTTATTAAATCATTGTAAATAGTACAAATGAATTCAGACATGTCAGTGTTGGTACTTTGATGATGTGGCATAATAGTTTTGTTTTACACGTACACCATCATGAACTCCTATATATGATGTGACTGTTATTATAAATAAAGAGATGAAATTTTGACATTCTCAATTTATTCAGAATATTTTTTGCATTAATGGTTTTCCAATATTATTGATTACGTGTACATTTACGGTCCTACTAAAATGTGAACAGGAGCGCCAGGAGAAGACATTAAGGCGCTCGGTACAATGGTATGCGGGTATATAGATTTGCAAATAAAAGTGCACACATGATCAGTTTTTGTCAAATAGTTTTGTTTTCCAAGTCAGCATGAGGTATTAAAACTACTGAAATTTTGTTACGTATCAATATTTTGAATAAAAGGAGGACACGCTGGTATCCTAAACTTATGCGAACAAAAATTTGTTGTTATTAAATTGCAATATTGCTGTCCATTGTCATGATTATATTATACAATGATTCCTGACACAAAAAATATGGCTGATTAATACTATGCGGGTACGTCATGGTGTATATAGATTTACAAATTAAAGTGCACATATGGTCAGTTTTGGTGGATGCGGTCAAATAATTTTGTTGTACAAGTCAACTGGAGGTATCAAAACTACTGAAATTTTGTTACGTATCAATATTTTGAATAAAATGAGGACATGCTGGTATCCTAAATTTATGCGAACCAAAATTTTTTGTTATTATATTGCAATTTTGCTGTCCATTGTCATGATTGTATTATACATTGAATCCTGACATCAAAAATGTGGCTGATTTACTATGCGGGTATATAGATTTACAAATTAAAGTGCACATATGGTCAGTTTTGGTGGATGCGGTCAAATAATTTTGTTGTACAAGTCAACTGGAGGTATCAAAACTACTGAAATTTTGTTACGTATCAGTATTTTAAGTAAAAAGAGGACATGCTGGTACCCTTAATTTAGGCGAACAAAAATTTGTTGTTATTATATTGCAATAGTGCTGTCCATTGTCATGATTGTATTATACATTGAATCCTGACATTAAAAATAAGGCTGATTTTCTATGCTGGTATATAGATTTACAATTTAAAGTTCACATATGGTCAGTTTTGGTAATGTGGTCAAATAATTTTGTTGTACAAGTCAGCTGGAGGTATCAAAACTACTGAAATTTTGTTACGTATCAATATTTTGAATAAAATGAGGACATGCTGGTATCCTAAATTTATGCGAACCAAAATTTTTTGTTATTATATTGCAATTTTGCTGTCCATTGTCATGATTGTATTATACATTGAATCCTGACATAAAAAATATGGCTGATTAACTATGCGGGTATATAGATTTACAAATTAAAGTGCACATATGGTCAGTTTTGGTGGATGCGGTCAAATAATTTTGTTGTACAAGTCAACTGGAGGTATCAAAACTACTGAAATTTTGTTACGTATCAATATTTTGAATAAAATGAGGACATGCTGGAATCCTAAATTTATGCGAACAAAAATTTGTTGTTATTATATTGCAATATTGCTGTCCATTGTCATGATTGTATTATACATTGAATCCTGACATAAAAAATATGGCTGATTTACTATGCGGGTATATATATTTACAAATTAAAGTGCATATATGGTCAGTTTTGGTGGATGCGGTCAAATAATTTTGTTGTACAAGTCAACTGGAGGCATCAAAACTACTGAAATTTTGTTACGTATCAGTATTTTAAGTAAAAAGAGGACATGCTGGCACCCTTAATTTAGGCGAACAAATATTTGTTGTTATTATATTGCAATATTGCTGTACATTGTCATGATTGTATTATACATTGAATCCTGACATTAAAAATAAGGCTGATTTACTATGCTGGTATATAGATTTACAATTTAAAGTTCACATATGGTCAGTTTTGGTGGATGCAGTCAAATAATTTTGTTGTACAAGTCAACTGGAGGTATCAAAACTGCTGAAATTTTGTTACGTATCAATATTTTGAATAAAATGAGGACATGCTGGTATCCTAAATTTATGCGAACAAAAATTTGTTGTTATTATATTGCAATATTGCTGTCCATTGTCATGATTGTATTATACATTGAATCCTGACATAAAAAATATGGCTGATTTACTATGCGGGTATATAGATTTACAAATTAAAGTGCATATATGGTCAGTTTTGGTGGATGCGGTCAAATAATTTTGTTGTACATGTCAACTGGAGGCATCGAAACTACTGAAATTTTGTTACGTATCAGTATTTTAAGTAAAAAGAGGACATGCTGGCACCCTTAATTTAGGCGAACAAAAATTTGTTGTTATTATATTGCAATATTGCTGTACATTGTCATGATTGTATTATACATTGAATCCTGACATTAAAAATAAGGCTGATTTACTATGCTGGTATATAGATTTACAATTTAAAGTTCACATATGGTCAGTTTTGGTAATGCGGTCAAATAATTTTGTTGTACAAGTCAGCTGGAGGTATCAAAACTACTGAAATTTTGTTACGTATCAATATTTTGTATAAAATGAGGACATGCTGGTATCCTAAATTTATGCGAACCAAAATTTTTTGTTATTATATTGCAATTTTGCTGTCCATTGTCAGGATTGTATTATACATTGAATCCTGACATAAAAAATATTGCTGATTTACTATGCGGGTATATAGATTTACAAATTAAAGTGCATATATGGTCAGTTTTGGTGGATGCGGTCAAATAATTTTGTTGTACAAGTCAACTGGAGGCATCAAAACTACTGAAATTTTGTTACGTATCAGTATTTTGAGTTAAAAGAAGACATGCTGGCACCCTTAATTTAGGCGAACAAAAATTTGTAGTCATTATTTAAATGAATTAAACTATTGCTGATTGTGGCTGCATAGTTCAAGGATGTATAACTAACAAGGACGTATACACCTAACATCAAATATACTTCTTTTCAAAAATATACATAATATGATTGAATTTGATCTCGGAATATATATATATATTCAGTGCCTGTTATCTTGTAACCGAGATCGTTTTTATAATAGATAGATTGTCAGATCACAGATAAATTTGTGTTACGTTCTGTGCGTACTTATTTTCAATTATTTGTGTTTAATCCTGTTCATAAAACGGAAGTATTAATTTTCAAATTACTTTATTTTCGATGTTTATACTACGAAACAAAGATATTAAAAATATTTTTTTTTAAATCAACGAAGAGCGGTCCTGGTTACAAGTTAACTTAGTGTTGACCAGACCAGTCAAAAGTTAACTTGGGAACAGGTCTGGTTTTGATCGGATTTGTTCAAGCAGAAGTTAACTTTGTGGCAGGACCGGTTTCCAAGTTAACTTATGTTAACTTTATGACAGGACTGGTTCCGAAGTTAACTTATGTTAACTTATGACAAGACTGGTTCGAAGTTAACTTATATCAATAGCGGACCTGTTTCTAAGTTAACTTTTTGGCAGACATAAAAACAGTCCTAGGTCCAAGTCCGCTTTTCAAGTTAACTAGATTTTGGTCCTAGGACTGGTCAGAGCAGTCCTATATTCGGTCACAGGTTAACTTTGACCAGTCCAAATGACTGGTTATCAAGTTAACTTGCTGTACAGGTTAGGAGTGCACCCATCTGTAGTTGAAACACTTTTCATCTTGAAATATTCACAATGAAGTTACATGTATGCAATCAGCTATACTACGTAGTTTATAATGATCACTTTATAATTGGTTTTAGAATTCAATATGAACAATATATAATTTGAATTAAGAAATATTTTCAAAATTATTCATTATAAAAATAAAAATAAAATATAGTCAATTACAATTTGATTTAATCCTGATTTATATTTTTACCTGAGTTTACCTGTAAAATGAATGAGCGCATATGTAATCAAAAACTGCGCGCAAACGTAAAACATTTTAATCCCCAAATGCGCGCAAACGTAGTGCGCCCCTTTTTTTTTAGCTTCGAATAACGGGGCAGAGCTTTTAGTTTCAGTATATATACACGCCATCTTGAAATAATTACTTGTCACATATAAATTCTGTTTGGTTGCTTCATGATTTTGCTGATATTCAGCAAGAACTGTTGGCTTAAATGAGATAACAAATTACAGACTGTTCTCTTCTGAGAATATTAAGCCATCAACTGCCGGAAAATTAACTATGTGTATTACATTTCAGATCAAATGTTATTAATTCATGGTCGTTTTATTATGCATATATTACACATTAAAATTGAAAATTGAAATATTAATCATAAATACGTCTCTATTTGCATTGCTGATCTGCAATATGCACAATTTGTTTGCTAAAAAATGTTCTTGTACAATGTTTTCAAAAATACATTATATGTATTTTATTACTTTTGTCTATCTAGGCACACCTCCAGAGAGACACACCACGAGAATTGTGTCTGTATAGTTGTAAATATTTTAAATTTCAACAAGTAAAGTGAATAAAATATAAAAAGAATGGATGTATAACGCACACTCTTCAAGTAGAACAATATAATTTCCCTTAAAAACTAAATATTTATATAAATTTTTATATCAATCAATATATAAAAATACCACATTTCCAATACTAAATCAACAACCCGATCCACACATATTACCTTGAATACAGCAAAGTAGTTCAGAGCTTTTTAGAAAGCTAAAGCTTATAATTTTCTTAATTTTCATAGTGTATATCACTAATGCGTTTTGTTTTAATCTGTGTCAAAAAAGCGTTTACCAGAACGTAATAGGTGTTTGCACACAACGTAATTGGTGTTTGGACATAACGTCATAGGTGTTTGCACATAACGTAATAGATGTTTGCACATAATGTAATAGAAAGTAAAAACACAAACATACTGAACTCCGAGGAAAATTCAAAAAGGAAAATCAAAAATCAAAAGGCAAAATCAAAAGTCCAAACACATCAAACGAATGGATAACAACTGTCATATTCCTGACTTGGTACAGGCATTTTCTAATGTAGAAAATGGTGGATTGAACCTGGTTTTATAGCTAGCTAAACCTCTCACTTGTATGACAGTCGCATCAAATTCCATTACATTGTCAACGGTGCATGAACAAAACAAACATACTCAACGAGTAAAAATGTCAAAAATAGGGGTACAACAGTCAATATTGTGTTATCACCTTAATATCACTATATAAATAACAAATGTAACAAAGTAGCACAAAAAGGCATACATCATATTTAACATTCTCATTTTGCTTTTCTTATACGGCTGAATTTATCTATGTAAAGTCTACCCATAAATGAAAGGAGGTTTTCATTACTGGTGTAAAATTGCGCGTTTGAAATTTGCACAGGTAGACATAAAAATAATTTTGTCGTATGACGGCATACATAAATGCAGACTCACGTAAAGGAGATATAACAAAAAACAGACTTACAGTAAAAATAATAAATAAAATAATGGTGTGGTTCAAAGTATGACGGGACACATAAGTACAGTTTCACGTCAAAGACGGCTGAATTTATCTATGTAAAGTCTACCCATAAATGATAGAAGGTTTTCATTACTGGTGTAAAATTGCGCGTTTGAAATTCGCACAGGTAGACATAAAACTAATTTTGTCGTATGACGCATGAATAAATGCAGACTCACGTAAAGTAGATATAGCTAAAATAGGCATTTGCACATAGCATAAAAGGTTTTTGCACATAATGTAAGCGGTATTTGTACATAACGTAATAGTGTTTGCACATAATGATGTAGTTGTTATACATAACTTAATAGGTATTTGCACATAACGTAATAGGTGTTTGCACATAGGGTGAACGATGTCTGCACATAAGGTAAACGAGGTTTGCACAAAACGTTACAAGTTGTTTGCACATAATGTAAAAGGCATTTGCACATGACGTAATGAATGCTCACAGAGAGTATCAACTGTACAGCAAAACGCATATGAATTATAGCATGACGTATAGTGTTTTTCACTGGAATACATATGTATAAACACAACATAACGCCAAAAGACTATAATATTATGAGATTTACATAGAACAGAGGTGTACATGTATTAAAACAAAACGCTTAGAACATTTGACATAACAATAACACTTGAGACAGCCCGCAATTATTAACCGACTTACGTAAAGGAAGAATAGACACAACATAGATAAAATATGAGAGAATGTAAAGGTGGTTGATCATAAAGTTTCGAAGTATCCACATAATATATAGTAGTTAAAGCATGATGTAATGCTTATTGTACACAACACACTTTAGCTATGACATATCATACAACTGTTTGACCAAACAAATAACTAATTTGACATAATACAGAGATGCCGTGTCATGAAATACAGACATTTGCATATAACATAAAGAAGAAACGACAGGACGTAAAGACAAAGCGACAGATCACATTAAATATTTACACTATAAGACAGTTCCGGCGTTCCATATTTTTGCATTGGCTAGAGGTATAGGGGAGGGTTGAGATCTCACAAACATGTTTAACCCCGCCGCATTTCTGCGCTGTCCCAAGCCAGGAGCCTCTGGCCTTTGTTAGTATTGTATTATTTTAACTTTTAGTTTCTTGTGTACAATTTGGAGTTTAGTATGGTGTTCATTATCACTGAAACAGCATATATTTGTTTAGGGGCCAGCTGAACTACGCCTATGGGTGCGATAATTTCTCGTTACATTGAAGACATGTTGGTGACCTTCTGCTGTTGTCTGCTCTATAGTCGGGTTGTTGTCTCTTTGGCACATTTCCCATTCTCATTCCCAATTTTATAGTATCTTAAAGAGGCACGTATTTTTTCAAAATCAAGATTATGTTGTTTTTTAAAATATCAACTTAATTAAGTCGCGATATAATATGACATGAAGGAGAGATAATTCATGAAATACAAATATGTGATCTTTACAAATGTATTGTTTAATATTATGGATTCACAATGCGCGGATAAATACGGGGTCTACGGCAGTGTACATGTTAAGTTGTATTGATACATGTACATGTACCAACCATGACAATACGTACAAAATGCAAAAAAACTTGCTTTCAAACTAGTACAGATATATTTGTTTTTCTCGTTATTAAGACATTTTACTCTAATTTCATGCATTTTATGCAATATTATAATATAAATAAAGACAATAGAAGTATACCGCTTTACAATAGTCATAATTCGATTAAACTGAAAAAAAAATCCGAATAAAACTACGGGAAACACATTAACTACAAGTGGAAAGCAACGGAACAACATTAACACTGTACTGCTACAAAAACAAACGCCAACATACAAAGAAAAGGACTATGTGTTAAAAACTGTCATACGCATGACACTTGACAAAACATTTTGAGAAAAAAATGTAAAAATTTAATTTTCTTTATCAGTGAAATGCGTACACAACAAACCATACACAGAGAAAGAGAATCGCCTTCACCCAAGAGGTATATTTGTATATTATACAGTTTTTAAATTTACGTATTTGACAATGTAAATAAAGGCAACATTAGTATACCGCTGTTCAAAACTCATTAATCCATGGAGAAAAAAACAAAATCGGGGTAACAACTATGTTTGAGTGAATTACACATTATCTTCTTGCATACCTCAGCATTTGACATTGCAACGGTTCTGATTAAGTCTGTTTTATATATTGCGTACACCAGTACACTGTTTAATTTTATTTTCGATAAATCAATTAGAATGTGTCTCTAGTTCATGTCTCTCCTCTTTTTTCCACTACGTTTGTTAGAACACACTGGCTCGAGCACGATTGCATTTAAGTAAATAAATCTTCTTATGATATGGAAACGCATACTAGCATCATAAATTATTTTCAATAGTGTTTAGATTTTGTTGCAATTATTTTTCATTAAAATGTCCTTGCCTGTCTAGTTGAAATATTTAGAACTTCTTTAAACTTATACGATATAAGCAAAATATAAAAGTCGCCATACTGTTTTACAATAACATAACAAAGTCATACTGTTTTGTTAAGTGTAGTTTGTCCTTTTGTAAATAGTTTTTGTATGTCATATCTTTACTCATATGGAATTGTCCTCTTTGTGATATTTTCACCTCTTTTTAACATATTATCGAATGACAAAGTTATTCGCAATCGACTGTCAATGAAGAGTTCAACCACTTGAGCATTCACATTTACAATCGACTGTAGATTAAGAGGTTAACGAATCCAGAAGTCACTTTCACAATCGACTTTTCGTGATGGGGTGAATGATTTTATCAGTCACATTTACGAAATGCATATGAAGTTAGTACAAGGGGTTTCGATTGTATAATATGAGAACGATCAGTCATTACAAAATGATTGGAATAATCGTATATAGTTCTTCAACAAGTTGAAAAGAGATTACAAATATGCTGTTTTATGAATGGTTAAATTAAAATAGTTCGTCATCTCATTCAGATTTTTATTGTCTGTAAGAAAGACAGGGAAAAGGAGGGAAAAGGGTAGGAATAATTCTATAAGGATTTGGAATATAAAAAGAATGACGTTAATGTATTGTTTCCTTGTTGGTGAAAACTCTTATATTGTTTTGATGATGACATCCGATTTTGTTTAAAGGAACGACATACACCAATTAGACTAAATAAAAAGTCGAAATGAATTATAAGGTCTTGTCAAAAATCAACAACACTACGTAACGACAACCCCCACTTACAACAAATGGTGAATTGTGATACTCTTGGTGGGTAAACAGCTTCTGTTCTACACTGAACCATAGGAAACCTCTCTGAATGTAAGCAATATATCTTCCTGGTAAACACTTGTATCTCTGTCTGGGAGTGAGCGGATTTTTTTCTGTCTTATAGATTATTTTTTCAATTATTTCGAGATTCATTAACTTGGTATATGACTCTTGTATATATTTCAAATGCTGTTAGCTACATTGTATTTTTGCACTGATTATGTGTCTACCAGTTAGTAATAGCTTAGTGTTTCTAATTATAGTGATTACAAACAGGAAGTGAACCCAATAGAGCGAGAGGGATTCCTGTACAGATGCAAGAAGTGTGGGTAAGTTCCTTGATTCAATGGACATGACACAAATATGTATATATGTATCATATGGCAATGTATGGCGTATCCAAGTTATGAAGACAAAATTTTTTGTATTCCTTAATTTCAATGAAGTGCAGAATATCTTTGGTCTTCGAAAATGCAACTTCTGTCATTTGTTCTTATTTAAAGCCACATACATTGTAGATGATTGCAATGTTTCAGAAATCTTTTAAACCCATTGATGAAAAAAACAAAAAGAGGGTTTAAGAGCAGAATTCTACCTCTCAATTTGTAAATACTTTGATATTTAAGCATAGGGAAAGTTGAGATCTCACTAAACTTCTCTAACACCGACGCATTTTTGCGTCTTTCTAAATTCAGGAGCCCCTGGTCTTTGTTTGCCTTTTAAATTTTTTTCAGTTCATTAATGTGATTGGAGATTAGTATGACGTCTATTTTCACAGAACTTGCACGACTTTCTCGCTGTGTTACAGACCCATTCGTGGCCGTCGTCTGTTTTCTACTCTTAAGTGTGGTTTTTGTCTCTTTGACACATTCATCATTTCCATTCTCAATTTTACATAGATGACATTCTTAAAGGGAAACATGTGTGATGCGAGGACAATTTAGAAAAAAGGTCGTCCAATACTAGACTCAGTTCTTGATAAACCGTTGAAGTTCTGTTTGATTGAAAATTCCAGAACAACATTGAACAGCTTAACCTCAGTCCTCAATAATTAACGACTAATCACAATTTCACATTGAACAGAAGCAGATATACTGGTCTGTTTGTTAAGAAATGTTTCACTTATACATATACAACTAACACCATTGATCTGTTTCATCTTTCAGAAGGGAAAAGAGATATGAGTAAGTATTATCTACGTCTATTGTAAATGACAAATATTTAAAACGGTATCTACTACAGACAAGTTTTACAAATACATTTTGTGTATCTCAATCATTTGATCGTTCCGATACTACATATGTTATAAAAGAATAAATATTAAACACTGACCATGAGATGCATACTGCAATAATAAAACAAGATCATCATGATATCAGTTGGATATGATTGAATATTACCATGTTTACGATATTTTCTTGTCATTCGATTTAGTTTTTGAAGTGTTTAATTAGGTTTGTTAGTTTTCAACAATTTTATTTTCTAATTTCAACCAGGTAACTAATGACTTTTTATGATAACTTGATTGCGAAATACTAATAACACAGAGGACATTTTACTCCCCAAACAGCAAGATTTGTTGTTTGGCTTGTTGTCTTTTTTTGTCAAGGTGTTGTATTTTTTCATTGGTTTTTATGATTTTCGAATGCCCATTGTATCTTGTTGAAAATGTCTTTTGAGAACATTTTCAATTTATATCTGTTATACTGGAATTGAAAAAAAATGGTTCCCTTATAACATATTATATTTGTTTCGCCCACACATTGTTGTCAATTTAAGGGAATTATATGCGACTGTCATACAGATTACAGGTTATGTTATAAAACCAAATTTACTCCCTCATTATCCTAATGAGGAAATGATTCTACCAAGTCAGGAATATGACAAATGTTTTTATTCGTTTGATGTCTTTAAGGTTTAAGGTTTTGATTTGCCATTTGGTAAAGGACTTTCCATTTTGAATTATCTGTTGTCTTGTATGTTGGTTTAAGGCGAAGTGTACGTAATTGCACGCCTCTAGCGGACTACGGGATTGAAAACGTTTGTCGTTAGTTACGCAAGTTATCTCCCTTACTCCAAGAAAGGACACACAAAAGAGAAACTACCTTCTGTGTTCTACAATGAATCCAACAAGCACGCCTGTGCTGTCTTAAACCTCATAGAAATTATCTAAATAACTCCAATTAGAAATCACAGCATTCTGTACGTTGTTCTGTGTGCAGCCTGATTTAAAAACACTGTTTTTTTTTGTTTTAGACGCGTAGGAGAAGGAATTTCATGTTTATGATATCAATAGAAAGAAAAAACGCCTCACAACAAAATTATAAACAAATAAACAAATAAACATACAATTTTTCTTCTATTGCTATTAAATTAATTATATGAATATAAATCATGTCCTTAAATTGAAATGAAACCTGAATTGACCCAACAATATCGTTTTAAAAAAGCCGTAGCCTTCAACGCAAAACACAGTACTCAACGTAAAGTTTTATAATAGGTTACAAATAATTAATGAAAGACGTTTGAATTTAATTGGGTTTTTTTTAAAAGACGTTGAAATGTTCGTATTTTGTGCAATTGAAATTTAAGGACATGATTTATATTCATATAAGAAATAAGACGATACCAAGAGAATAATTTGACCACTAGTGCAAAACTTACCAGTCGGAAGAACAAAGACGGAGAACAAACAAACAAAAAACAAATTAGGCTCCACAAATTACTCAGTAACTTAAAAATTGTCTTACTCTAACATTTATCTTAAAATCCGTAAAATTATGTCATTCAACTCCTAGTTTTCCACTTTTTTATACATGTGCAGAAAATAAACAGGTGTCTTCTATTCCGTCCGCAATTTATGGGAAAACTAAATCTAAATTTAGAACCAGATTGAAATTGAAAATACACATGTAAGCTAAAATATAACATGTCATTTCTTCTTTCACAAATTCCAATTTCGAAGAGATATATAGCGAAACCTGTTTTCTTTTATTGTGCCTGTGTGCATCATTCAAAATAAGAGTATGTAATTTTGAAGTATCAAGTCTCAATTCAAGATTATGAATGAATAGAATATAGAATTTATGAGGGGGACCTTTATCGGAAATCCGGGATCGGGTGTTTTTAAGCTCGCGATTTCGGGATTGACACTTTCGGGATCCGGGATTCGGGAATTCTATTTCCGAATTTCGGCTAGTCGGGATTTATTTTTTTTTAAATTTGGGACCTCGGGATTTCGTGTTTTTTAAGCCCGGGTTTTCGGGATCTGGATCCCTCTTTCCCTCCTCCCTTTATTATAATAAAAAAAAAAGAGGCGAGGGAAGTTTTGTGATACTTGGAACTGCAATTTAATATTTAGTAGAATGAGAGGTTAAATGTGGTGAGACTATTACATTTCGATTTTTTTTAAAATTTAACCCAAGTTTACTGCAAGGGGTGTTTAACGACCTCGACGATTATCCATGAGAATCTCGCACTCGGTCAGCTCTAGGTGTTCACCTAGTTCATGATCACACAAGAATTGAGAAGCCTATGGTTTACTAGTCTTATAATATGAGACTTTGGAGTTCATATAATTTACATTCAACGTTTTTTATCGAATATTTCAAGGCTTTTTGACTATCAATGTTGACCCCTCCCCCAATTGATTGAATAACATGAATGGATTGCCGCCCCTATATTAAACTGAAGTCCTATAAACTGACTGGTATTCGAATTTGTTAAAAGAAATAATTGGTATCTTACAGGGGCGTAGCTGCCGTTAGCCACTTTAGGCACGTGCATACACATATTTTTTTCACATTTTTTTTCTATCAAAAAAAAAATAATATACAATGTTATCTGTAGATGAAAGCCGGTGAAGTTGTCAAAACTCTTTAATTATCGAATGTCATGTGTACACAGTTGACTGAATACCTAGCTACGCCCCTGTCTCATATTGATTCAATACCGTTATGCCGAGAAAAAAAAATCATTTATTTCCGCGAATTCCGAACAGCTAGAAATATATTCCCGAGTTTCGGTTTGAGTAATCCGAATAATTCAAGCCCTTTCCATGTCCGATTTTCTCCCACACGAGAAATGTAGCATTCGTACATCAGCTGAATAATACGACTGAATTATTCGGGCTACAATTTTTGTAAATCCCGAATGCACATAAAAGTAAAGGTCCAGCCCGACTTTCGGACTGTTGTAGATTTCAGATTGATTTCCAGAAATAAAAATCGTACAAGAATGTTTCACGCAAATATTCGTCTTCAGACGTGTAAAGTTATACAACGGTTACTAGCCGGTCTGGATTGTGCATGCAATGCATAAAATATATAATGTCGACGCTCAGGGATGTGTTGAATTATAAAGATGCTTATGAGGCACAAAGATAAGATTAATTTACCCAAATGTACTAAGAATTACCACACAACTTAAATTTACTTAAATATTGATTTGTTATTCTGTGCCAGACAGATGGCTGATAATCTGAGAAGAGACCTTGATGACATGAAGTTTTATGGGAACAAAGATTTTGAAAACACATTTAGATTTTAACAAAAATAAGGCACCAAGGTCGAAAATAGTTCTAGTTCATAATGAAGAAAATGTCAACCGTTTTCTAGCTTTGCGATCTCCGCACGCACCCGAATATAATAGACAAATACAATACAATAGTACACAAAACGTAACATAAAGAACTAAAGACCGAGCAACACGAACTCCAACAAAACGGTATATATTTCATACAACTGTATAGTATAGAATTATATGAAGCGTCGTAACTGTTGCTGCGACGTCAATAACGTTGTCGTTGTTTTTTGTTTTTTTACACTCAAGATTCAACTTTAACAGTGTATAGCTTGAAAAGTAGCACGGTTGCTAAGGACTTTCTTTGCACCAATCGATTCCTCGGACATTTTAAAATCGTCTCATCAATTTAAAAAAAAATCGATTGTCTAATATAATAGAAAATCTTGGAAATGTAACAATTCCTGCCGAATTTCCCGATTTTCCCTATATATCCTTTGTAATTTTGGTGTATGATGCTGTTAACTTCAACAGCTCGTATCTCAAAAACGAAAACGGTTACCCCTTTTTTATTTTATTTTCCGATTTATTTTTACAAGCATAATCTACATGAAACCTAAAGGAAAAAAGGAATACTAACATGACAATTATTGCAGTAGTGAAATCCGAGTGGAACTTAACATTGTTTTATTTAGAATGTTGGGGTCTAATCCATAATACGTTATTATCATTTACAAGGTAAGTAGTCACCATTTCGGTAATGCCATGAATACAAATGTTGGGGTCTAACCATTGATACGTTATCATCATTTACAAGTTTAGTAGTCAGCATTCCGGTGTTGACATGAATACAAATGTTGGGGTCTAATCATTGTAACGTTTTCATCATTTAAAAGCTGAGTAGTCAGCACTTCGGTGTTGACATGAATGCAAATGCTGGGGTCTAATCATTGTTACGTTATCATCATTTACAAAGTTGGTAGTCAGCACTTCGGTGTTGATATGAATACAAATGATTGGGTTTCATCATTGTTACCTTATCATCATTCAGAAGTTAGTAGTCAGCATTTCGGTGTTGACATGAACACAAATGTTGGGGTCTAATCATTGTTACGTTATTATCATTTACAAGGTTAGTAGTCAGCATTTCGGTGTTGACATGAATGCAAATGTTGGGGTCTAACCAGTGTTACGTTATCATCATTTACAAGGTTAGTAGTCTGCACTTCGGTGTTAATATGAATACAAATGCTTGGGTCTCATCATTGTTACCTTATCATCATTCAAAAGTTAGTAGTCAGCATTTCGGTGTAGACATGAACACAAATGTTGGGGTCTACTCATTGTTACGTTATTATCATTTACAAGGTTAGTAGTCAGCATTTCGGTGTTGACATGAATACAAATGTTGGGGTCTAATCATTGTAACGTTATCATCATTCACAAGGTTAGTAGTCAGCATTTCGGTGTTGACATGAATACCAATGTTGGGGTCTAATCATTGTTACGTTATCTTCATTTAAAAAGTTAGTTGTCGGCATTTCAATGTTGACATGAATACAAATGCTGGAGTCTAATCATTGTAACGTTATCATCATTTACAAGGTTAAATTAGTAGTCAGAATTTCCCTGTCGACATGACTACAAATGTTGTGGTATAATCATTGTTTCGTTATCATCATTTACAAGTTTAGTAGTCAGCTTTATGGTGTTCACATGATTACAAATGTTGGGGTCTAATCAGTGTTACGTTATCATCATTTAAAAGGTTAGTAGTCAGTATTTCGGTGTTGACATGAATACAAATGTTGGGGTCTAATCATTGTTACGTTATCATCATTTGCATGGTTATTAGTCAGCATTTCGGTGTTGAAATGAATACAAATGTTGGGGTCTACGCATTGTTACGTTATCATCATTAACAAGGTTAGTAGTCAGCATTTCGGTGTCGACATGAATACAAATGTTGGGGTCTAATCATTGTTACGTTATCATAATTTACAAGGTTAGTAGTCAGCATTTCGGTGTTGACATGAATACAAATGTTGCGGTCTAATCATTGTTACGTTATCATCATTTACAAGGTTAGTAGTCAGCATTTCGGTGTTGACATGAATTTAAATATTGGGGTCTAACCAATAATACTTTATTATCATTTACAAGTTAAGTAGTCAGCATTTCGGTGTTGAGATGAATACAAATGTTGAGGTCTAATCATTCTTCCGTTATCATCATTTACAAGGTTAGTAGTCAGCATTTCGGTGTCGACATGAATTCAAATATTGGGGTCTAACCAATAATACTTTATAATCATTTACAAGTTAAGTAGTCAGCATTTCGTTGTTGACATGAATACAAATGCTGGGGTCTAATCATTGTTACGTTATCATCATTTACAAGGTTAGTAGTCAGCATTTCGGTGTTGAAATAAATACAAATGTTGCGGTCTAATCATTGTTACGTTATCATCATTTACAAGGTTAGTAGTCAGCATTTCGGTGTTGACATGAATACAAATGTTGGGGTCTAATCATTGTTACGTTATCATCATTTAAAAAGTTAGTAGTCGGCATTTCGTTGTTGACATGAATACAAATGTTGGGGTCTAACCATTGTTACGTTATCATCATTTACAAGGTTAGTAGTCAGCATTTCGGTGTTGACATGAATACAAATGTTGCGGTCTAATCATTGTTACGTTATCATCATTTACAAGGTTAGTAGTTAGCATTTCGGTGTTGACATGAATACAAATGTTGGGGTCTAATCATTGCTACGTAATCATCAATGACAAGTTTAGTAGTCAGCATTTTGGTGTTGACATGAATACCAATGTTGCGGTTCTAATAATTGTTACGTCATCATCATTTACAAGTTTAGTAATCAGCATTTCGGTGTTGACATGCATACAAATGTTGGGGTTTAATCATTGCTACGTTATCATCATTTACAAGGTTAGTAGTCAGCATGTCGGTGTTGACATGAATAATAATGTTGGGTTCTAATAATTGTTACGTCATCATCATTTACAAGTTGAGTAGTCAGCATTTCGGTGTTGACATGAATACAAATGTTGGGGTCTAATCATTGTTACGTTCTCATCATTTACAAGGTTAGTATGCAGCATTTCGGTGTTGACATGAATACAAATGTTGTGGTATAATCATTGTTACGTTATCATCATTTACAAGTTTAGTAGTCAGTTTTTCGGTGTTCACATGATTTCAAATGTTGGGGTCTAATCAGTGTTGCGTTATCATCATTTAAAGGTTAGTAGTCAGTATTTCCGTGTTGACATGAATACAAATGTTGGGGTCTAATCATTGTTACGTTATCATCATTTGCATGGTTATTAGTCAGCATTTCGGTGTTGAAATGAATACAAATGTTGGGGTCTACGCATTGTTATGTTATCATCATTAACAAGGTTAGTAGTCAGCATTTCGGTGTTGACATGAATACAAATGTTGGGGTCTAACCAATAATACTTTATTATCATTTACAAGTTAAGTAGTCAGCATTTCGGTGTTGAGATGAATACAAATGTTGGGGTCTAATCATTGTTACGTTATCATCATTTACAAGGTTAGTAGTCAGCATTTTGATGTCGACATCAATACAAATGTTTTGGTCTTATTATTCTTACGTTGTCATCATTTACAAGGTTAGTAGTCAGCATTTCGGTGTCGACATGAATTCAAATATTGGGGTCTAACCAATAATACTTTATTATCATTTATATGTTAAGTAGTCAGCATTTCGTTGTTGACATGAATACAAATGTTGGGGTCTAACCATTGTTACGTTATCATCATTTACAAGGTTAGTAGTCAGCATTTCGGTGTTGACATGAATACAAATGTTGCGGTCTAATCATTGTTACGTTATCATCATTTACAAGGTTAGTAGTTAGCATTTCGGTGTTGACATGAATACAAATGTTGGGGTCTAATCATTGCTACGTAATCATCAATGACAAGTTTAGTAGTCAGCATTTTGGTGTTGACATGAATACCAATGTTGCGGTTCTAATAATTGTTACGTCATCATCATTTACAAGTTTAGTAATCAGCATTTCGGTGTTGACATGCATACAAATGTTGGGGTTTAATCATTGCTACGTTATCATCATTTACAAGGTTAGTAGTCAGCATGTCGGTGTTGACATGAATAATAATGTTGGGTTCTAATAATTGTTACGTCATCATCATTTACAAGTTGAGTAGTCAGCATTTCGGTGTTGACATGAATACAAATGTTGGGGTCTAATCATTGTTACGTTCTCATCATTTACAAGGTTAGTATGCAGCATTTCGGTGTTGACATGAATACAAATGTTGGGGTCTAATCATTGTTACGTTATCAACATTTATAAGTTTAGTAGTCAGCATTTCGGTGTTGACATGAATTCAAATGTTAGGGGCTAATCATTGTTACGTCATCATCATTTAAGAGGTTAGTAGTCAGCATTTTGGTGTTGACATGAATACCAATGTTAGGTTCTAATCATTGTTATGTTATCATCATTTACAAATTTAGTAGTCAGCATTTCCGTGTTGACATGAATACCAATGTTGGGGTCTAACTAACAATACGTTATTATCATTTACAAGGTTAGTAGTCAGCATTTCGGTGTTGACATGAATTCAAATGTTGACATGAATACAAACGTTTGGGTGTAATCATTGTTACGTTATCATCATTTACATGGTTAGTAGACGTTACGTTTTGTTGATGCTAAAAACGATATAAGAAAGGTACACATGTTCGACATCTTTAATAGACATATGACGTTACGTTGTTTAGATGCTAAGGTCGATGTAAGAAAGGTACACATGTATGTAGTGATGATTTTCGACATCCTTAATAGACATATGACGTAACGTTGTTGAGATGCTAAGGTCGATGTAAGAAAGGTACACATATATGTAGTGATGATGTCCGACATCCTTAATAGACATATGACGTTACGTTGTTTAGATGCTAAAGTCGATGCAGCAGTTTCATGACTTTTGCATTTATGTCATGTTTAGCAAAAATACTTTTTTAACTGGAATTCCCTTAAATATGCTGCATTACAATGGAGATAACTGTATTGTATTTTAGTCTTGGCCTTTGTAAAACTTGATTTTACTGTCGCAAAATATCTGTTAACCTCAAATTGTGACAGTAAAATAAACGTTTTACTAAGGCCAAGCTTAGAATAAAATACAGTTACCTCCAGTAAGATGCAAGTTAGTGTATCAATAATAAAACAACTTCACACAAGTATTAGTCCTTCTTAAAATTTCAAACATTGAAATCCTTTTGTTGTAATCCTGACACGTACGTGTTTTAGTATCCGTGACATAATACTTAAACCTGTATGGTCTACATGTATGTAGCAATATACAACAATAAGTGAGATGATCAATAGATATTTAAAGTGAAATATTACCTCATTCGAACTTGCCATTATGTCCTACAAGTAGAAAAAAATACGTCTAGAAGTTTAATATTAACAGCAAAACAAATACACATACCTACATTTGACCATTAATCACTTAAATATTATAACCAAGAACATGTCACTATGAAACATTATAAATCAAATAAATGTTGATCTGATTAAATGTCCTTTGGTTTATCTAGTCGTTTGCTTGAAATATTGAAAACCTAGTTTATTTAGGCCAAACAAACAGATGTCAAAAACTTTTTTTGGGAGAGGTTTTTAAAGCTTCGACAGATTTGCAAAATAAATTAATACCGAAAAATGAAGACGAGTTTGTATCAGATTTGCTCTGGAAAAAAGAAACCATGAAAATAGTAACACCATCTATTATCTATAAAGATTTGGTAGATAAAGGGATCTCTTTGATAAATGCTTTATTAAATGATGAGGGAAAACTAATGACTTTACAACAATTCCAAAACATTTATGAAATTCAATCAAACGTTTTTACTTATAATTGGGTAAATTCATCAATAAAATCATATTAAAACGTTCTAAAGAATAATATCTACATAAACAATTTTTATAAAACACATCGACCAATTATTCCAAATAATATATTTTTATCGTAAGATATGTATAATGTTTAATTAGAAAAAAACAGTACTAAACTTATATGTGAATAAATTAGACCTAGTTACGTGTATTCTTATAGGTATAAAAGAGAGACGAAAGATACCAAAGAGACAATCAAACTCATAAATCTAAAATAAACTGACAATGCCATGGCTAAAAATAAAAAAGACAAACAAACAAACAATAGTACACATGACACAACATAGAAAACTAAAGAATAAACAACACGAACCCCACCAAAACCTAGGGGTGATCTGAGGTGCTCGGGAAGGGTAAGCAGATCCTGCTCCACAAGTTATTATTATTAATTATTACATGGCATTTTTCATATCAGACCTTTTATCAGCCCGAGGTCATGCTATAAGCCCAAGAGCTGCATATACTTCAGCGAAATAAATACAGACAAAAGCTATGGAAATACTTTCTTAAATGTAATTCGTTTATTGATATAACAAGCATTTTATTCATTGTATGCTATATCACAACAATGATCATGTTCTTTATTTGAAAACTTTATTGTCACCTTTCCTCCGAAAACATGTCTATAGGTTTTTTTTCCATTTTGATAGTCGCATCAACGGTTTATATAAATGTCATTTTCTACTGTATTTTGTTTTGCAATTTAATGATGCGGTCTTGTTGGTGTTAACAATACATTTACTAGTAATAATTTTCTTAAAATTAAGCTTACCAATATTTCAAAGCCCTCAACTATACAAAATCCATCACAAAACTAAATGCCGCACACAATGATAAAGATATGAATGTGTATTTAAACCACAAATCGATATTTAAATAGCCAGTTTTCAACAGATAACCTTTAAATTGTGTGATTTTCGTTTTATGTGTCATTCAATAGGACATTTAAATTTAAACGCGTTACTAGGCGGTTCAGAAATGTTTGTCTTTTTTTCTAAGTATTAAGTGTTTTTCTTGGGCTAGATGAAAAATTAGATAACAACAATCAAAATATTTGGATATATGATAATTTAATGAATATCTACATATGTAACACACTGTCAAATATCAGTCTTCTTTGATACATTTTCTGACTTGTTAAATTTGGTTTAAACTCTTGTGCTATGCAATTTGGAGTTTTTTCCTTTCACATTAAGTACATGTAATATAAATGAAATAATATTTTATGGTCATAAAACTTCAACAACTTAGAATTGGTTGGGAATAAAACCCCATGTTGATGTATTCATATATACCCCCTCCCCACACTTCTCATTAAAGAATGTATTTTTTCCATAAAGGCTCCTATAGCTTTGACTTTCTTTTGAATCATTGTTATAAATCGGATAAAATCTTGAAAGTTGAAATTATTCGATTTTTAATTTAACATTAAACACCCAAAGTTCAATATTAGTGTGTCAACAAAGATATAATAGATGTTCTTTGGCAGTGAAACATGACCAATTATATTATCATTCCTAAAGCAAAGGTGATGCACCGTTTTATAAGAGTTCCATCTCATAATCGAGAAATTAATAAATGCAGATTTTGATCTTTGGCAACTTTCCTCAAGGATTTGCTCGTTTCAATTTGTCAAAATCAATTTAGGTAAAGGATTTACATCTTCATTTGATATACCTTTCAATTTTCATAAATTTATCATAAAACACTAATAAGGCAAAAAAAACTATATCATGGTTGTATATCTTATTGGCAATATCTTATTTTGTACAGATAAATCACATGGTTGTCGATCTTATTGTCAATATCTTATTTTGTACAGATATATCACATGGTTGCCTATCTTATTGTCAATATCTTATTTTGTACTGATATATCACATGGTTGTCTATCTTATTGTGTACATATATATCACATAGTTGTCAATCTTATTGTCATTATCTTATTTTGTACAGATATATCACATGGTTGTCTATCTTATTGTCAATATCTTATTTTGTATAGATATATCACATGGTTATCTATCTTATTGTCAATATCTTATTTTGTATAGATATATCACATGGTTATCTATCTTATTGTCAATATCTTATTATGTACAGATATATCACATGGTTGTCTATCTCATTGTCAATATCGTATTTTGTAACAATATATCATATGGTTGCCTATCTTATTGTCAATATCTTATTTTGTACTGATATATCACATGGTTGTCTATCTTATTGTGTACATATATATCACATAGTTGTCAATCTTATTGTCATTATCTTATTTTGTACAGATATATCACATGGTTGTCTATCTTATTGTCAATATCTTATTTTGTATAGATATATCACATGGTTATCTATCTTATTGTCAACATCTTATTTTGTACAGATATATCACATGGTTGTCTATCTTATTGTCAATATCTTATTTTGTATAGATATATCACATGGTTATCTATCTTATTGTCAATATCTTATTTTGTATAGATATATCACATGGTTGTCAATCTTATTGTCAATATCTTATTTTGTACAGATATATCACATGGTTGTCTATCTTATTGTCAATATCTTATTGTGTACACATGTATCACATAGTTGTCAATCTTATTGTCATTATCTTATTTTGTACAGATATATCACATGGGTGTCTATTTTATTGACAATCTCTTATTTCGTACAGATACATGTATATCACATGGTTGTCTATACCATTGTCAATATCTTATTTTGTACAGATATATCACATAGTTGTCAATCTTATTGTCAATATCTTATTTTGTACAGATATATCACATTGTTGTCTATCTCATTGTCAATATCTTATTTTGTACAGATATATCACATGATTGTTTATCTTATTGTCAATATCTTATTTTGTACAGATATATCACATTGTTGTCTATCTCATTGTCAATATCTTATTTTGTACAGATATATCACATGATTGTTTATCTTATTGTCAATATCTTATTTTGTACAGATATATCACATGGGTGTCTATTTTATTGACAATCTCTTATTTCGTACAGATACATGTATATCACATGGTTGTCTATACCATTGTCAATATCTTATTTTGTACAGATATATCACATAGTTGTCAATCTTATTGTCAATATCTTATTTTGTACGTATGTATCACAAAGTTGTCAATCTTATTGTCATTATCTTATTTTGTACAGATATATCACAAAATTGTCTATCGTATTGTCAATATCTTATTTTGTACAGATATATCACATGGTTGTCTATCTTATTGTCAATATCTTATTTTGTACAGATATATCACATGGTTGTCTATCTCATTGTAAATCTCTTATTTTGTACAGATATATCACATGGTTGTCTAACTTATTGTCAATATCTTATTTTGTACAGATATATCACATGGTTGTCTATTTTATTGTCAACATCTTATTTTGTACAGATATATCACATAGTTGTATATCTTATTGTCAATATCTTATTTTGTAACAATATATCACATTGTTGTCTATCTTATTGTCAATATCTTATTTTGTACTGATATGTCACATGATTGTCTAGATAAAAGAGGGACGAAAGATACCAAAGGGACAGTCAAACTCATAAATCTAAAACAAACTGACAACGCCATGGCTAAAAATAAAAAAGACAAACAGAAAAACAATAGTACACACGACACAACATAGAAAACTAAAGAATAAACAACACGAACCCCACCAAAAACTAGGGGTGATCTCAGGTGCTCCGGAAGGGTAAGCAGATCCTGCTCCACATGTGGCACCCGTCGATAACAATTAGGCTTGATTTATTGTATATGTGTTGTGTTGCATCCTTTGGTGTTGATATTAAAATAAACAAAAACATACATCGTTTGTACTACAATTATCAGGTTATATTAACAGATTAGTTTAAGATTGATACAAATGTTATCTTTTGCTTTTTTAGTTTGGATGCGGACTCGTTGATGTTTTCATTACATCAACGTTTAAAAAATTTCTTTGTTTTTATCAATAAGGTCAAAGTCCTTAACTAACACAATCCTTCACAAAAAGAAATGCCGCACACAAAAATAAAGATATGAATGTTTATTTAAACCAAAAATCGATATAGAAATACCCCAAAACTACAGTTTAAATAGGTAACCTTTAAATAGCGTAAGGTCGTTTTAGGTGTCATTCAGTAGGTCATTTAAATTTTAACGCGCTGCTAGGAGTATCAGAAATGTTTGTCCTGTTTTATTAGTATTAATGTTTTATATGGGATAGATGAAAAATAAGACACATGTTACCACTATCAACACATATGGATAAATGATAATTTAAATGATTTATACCTGTGCACTGCACTGTCAATTATCATAGTCAACTGGAATTCATTTTCTGTAGACATTGGCTTTTTTATCTGGTTTGAATAATCATGTGATATGATATTTGTAACTTTTTTTACTTTAAGTTCATTTAATAAACAGGATAAATATGACAGAATAATAGATGGTTAAAAAAAAAATTCCAAACCTTAGAATTGTTAAAAAAAACTTTTTTTATGTATTTATATATATAACCCACCTATACATCCGAAAATCTCCATTTTCAGGCAAAAGCTCATATAGATTTGACTTTTGAATCATTGTCAACTGATAAATCTTGATTGTTGACATTATTCGATTTAAACATTAAAATTAAAATTAGGATTATAAAAAATTGGCCTAATTGAACAGTAACACCGGTTGGAAATAAAAATGATCAAGACACAAGTTATTTTTAAATTGAACCATCTGTTTTTAACTAACTGACAAAAATTATTCATTTTTTGGGAAAAACAAACCTGACTAAATAAAAAGATAAATGTAATGTTCTGAACACAAATAAGAGGGACTGAAAATGATAGATATTGACAAATATACAAAAGGATTGAAACTTAATAAAATTGTGAATGGAAATGGGGAATGTGTCAAAGAGACAACAAGCCGACCATAGAAAAGACAACAGCAGAAGGTCACTAACAGGTCTTCAATGTAGCGAGAAATTCCCGCAACCGGAAGCGTCCTTCAGCTGGCCCTTTAACAAATATATACCTGTTCAGTGATAATGAACGCCATACTAAACTCCAAATTATACACAAGGAACTAAAATTTTAAAAGTACAAGACTAACAAAGGCCAGAGGCTCTTGACTTGGGACAGGCGCAAAAATGCTGTGGGGTTAAACATGTTTGATATCTCAACCCCCCCCCCCCCCCCTTTACCTCTAGCCAATGTAGAAAAGTAAACGCATAACAATACTCACATTAACATTCAGTTCAAGAAAAGTCCGAGTCTGATGTCAGAAGATGTAACCAAAGAAAATAAACCAAATGACAATAATACATAAATAACAACAGATTACTAGCAGTTAACTGACATGCCAGCTCCAGACTTTAATTAAACTGATTGAAAGATTATGATTTCATCACATGAATATCAGGTACAATCCAAAAGGATTGAAACTTATATGGATTAGACGGTTGCTGACAAACAAGCCAAAACTAAAATAAGCTATTAGAAAGTAATGAAATGAAGAGTTTGTATCAGATTCGCTCTAAAAAAAGAAACATTAAAATAGGAACAACATCTTTTTTCTACAAAGACTGGATAGATACATATATCTTTTTGATAAATGATTTATATAATGATAGAGTAAAACTAATGACTTTCCAACAATTCCAAATATATTGATAAAATTTAATAATTAGTTTTTAGTTATAATGGGGTAAATTCATCAATTAATTCTTATAAAAAACTTACGATACGACAATTAAAAAGGTGAAAATATAAACAAGTTTTTGGAGGAAAGGTGACAATAAAGTTATCAAATTAAGAACATGATAATTGTTTTGATAAATGCACAAGATGAATTAATGCTTGTTATATCAATAAAAACAATTAAAGTTAAGAAATTTGTATTTGATTGTCTTTAAATTATCATTTAAGAGAAAGATAACATTTCCATAGCTAATAATATCTCAAAAATTTATTTTTTTTAAAACTCACGGATCATTATTCCAAATAATATAAAAATATATGTTTATCGAAAAAAGGCGCAAAAGGTATGTATAATGTTTAATTACAAAAAAAAAAACAGTACTAAACTTATATGTAAAGAAATTGGACCTAGTTAAATGTGTTCTAATAGGTATAAATTGTTACATGGCATTTTTCATATCAGACCCTTTATCGGTCCCAGGTCATGCTATCAGTCCAAGAGCCGCATATACTTCAGCGAAATAAGTACCGATTATCAGGTTATCTGCATGTTGATATCGTAAAATATCAGCTGCGAGACATAATATGAAGCTTTTTGTCGATTGAGCGTAGCGAACGAGATCAAAAAGCCTTCATATAATGTCAAGCAGCTGATATTTTACAATATCAATATGCAGATAATCTGATAATCGATTTATCGGGCTATATTTGCGTGTTTCAGACGTGTTTTCTTTGTTTCACCAGCACACAAAAGATGATTTGATAAGTTCGGGTCAAAGTTATTAACGTCGGTTCAAACATTATGACGTCGCTGATATGTCCGGGTCAAAGTTATTAAGGCCGGGTCAACGTATTTGACGTCACAAAGACATGATACGGAATAATATTAAGAGCTGAACAGAGTGATATAGACAGTGGGACGACCGATAAATACAGGGAAGAGCTATGCAAACATTGTCTTTCTTTTAAACAGTCAGGGGCATTACTTAAACAAGTAACAAATAAAATTACCTATACAAGACATGTTGAAAACGAGGCTAATTTAAATATAACTTATATAAGTTATTTTTCTGAATATTATTTTTATAGGTGTCCAAGAATACAGATTTTATTAGCTTTAAATAATTTTCACAGGTATCTGGTTATTTTTCCCTTGATATATAAAAACTAATTCTTCAAAAACACTAATTAACTTTCCGACGCACTTATCTTTCATACCGACGCTTCTGGGTCAAAGATTTGTCTCTTGGGACTATTAAATTATCATTTTTCTCTAAAATCTTGAAGGTAGACTGATATAAATAGATAGATACTTGTGAATTAATTAAGACCTGAAGTTATTTATAATTTGTAACCTAAATCAATGACATATGTGCCTTAGATAAGTGTAATTGCTATTTTTTTCAAAAATGTTTAAAATAACGTATTCAAGTAATATTTTTGTCATTATTTTCAAAGTAACCCTTTATCTCTATACTCCTCTCAAAACTGATAAATTCTTTATTTTATGATATAAAATGTTGTTAAAAATCATGAAAACTACATTTAGTCTATGTTTGTATTGAAAATTAAAATAACTCTCTTAAGTAATTTTATTATTTTTAAAATAAACAATTACTTATATAAGTAATTAAAAATAATAACTTGTCTAAGTAACGCCCCTGACTGTTAAATGATAATTTACAGACAACCAAATACTTTCTTAACTTTAATTGTTAAATGATATAATAACAATTTCTTCATCTTATGCTATATCACAACAATAATCATGTTCTTTATTTGAAAACTTTATTGTCGCTTTTCCTCCGACAACATGTACATAGTTTTACCTTTTTAATTGTCGCATCTAGGGTTTATATGTCATTTTCTACTGTTTTTGGTTTGGCAATTCTAAGATTCGGTCTTATTGGTGTTATCATTACATTTACTAGTAATAATTTTCTTAAAAATTTAACTTACCAATAATTCAAAGCCCTTCACTATATAAAATCCATCATAACACTAAATGCCGCACACAATGATAAAGATATAAATGTTGATTTAAACCAAACATCGATATGTAAATAGCCAAAAACTTCAGTTAACAGATAACCTTTAACGCGTTACTAAGAGAATAAGAAATGTTTGTCCTGTTTTATTAGTATTAAGTGTGTTATTTGGGCTAGATGAAAAATTAAATAACAACAATAAAAATATTTGAATATATTGTACTTCAATGAATATCTACCTGTGTAATACATTGCCAATTATCAGAGTCCACTGGGATATTATATGTTATTCAGGTCTCAGACAGGGTATATACTGTGCCATTCCCGGCTTAGAATTTATATCCCCTGAGCCGAAGGCGAAGGGGATATAAGCCCTAAGCCGGGAATGTCACAGTATATACCCTTTCTTAGACCTGAATTACACATATATTACGGATTACCCATGACTTAATGTTATTTTCCAGTGCAGGTATTTGTTGACAACACATATATATCGAAAACCCAACCTGATATGTTCGGCATACGGGAAGGATTTTCTAATTTGCTGTGAACATAATTTCATCGTGTATGTAATAATTTATAATAACACTTTTAACATTAAATTTAAGTATTAAAAGTGTAAAATGCGTGATTTTGTATCAAAATATATTATTATTTGAAGCACATCATTATTTTCCCTCTGTGAGCCTCGGGCAGTCTGATAGCTTTTGACTACGTCACATAGTAACCGGTGTTATGATGACGTTTTTGAGGTTCTAATTGGGGATAAAAACGTCGTATATACCCCGGCAGTTTCCTGAATATATACTGACATCTCTGTGTTGTTATCCAATCACAAACCTCGACACATTTGTAATCCGTAATATATTTTTATGTATATATTGACCTTTGTTATTGGTTTTAAACTCATTTGATATGTTATTTGTAACATTCCTTTTCACTTGAAGTGCATTTAATATATATGAAAGAATATCGAATGGTCATAAAACTTCTAAAACTTAGAATTAGTTGAACAAAAACCCCATGTTTATATATTAATATGTATCCCCCCCCCCCCTACACACTTCTCATCAAAGAATTGTTTTCAAGAAAAGCCTCATATAACTTTGACTTTCTTTTGAATCATAAATTTTATAAATCGGATAAAATCTTGATAGCTGACATTATTCGATTTTTACTTAAACATTAAACATCCAAAGTTCCAAAAATGATATAATAGATGTTCTTTGGCAGTGAATCATGGCCAATTATAGTATTAATCCTAAAGCTAAGGTCATACACCGTTTTATAAGAGTTCCATCTTATAAGAGAGTAATTTAATAAATCGATGTAAGTTTCTATGTAAGTGTATTATAAAGGTACAGATTGATATAAAGAAGTGACAAAGCATAATGTTACATGCGAATAAGTTGTATTAAATTTTGGAACAAAACCGTACTGATGAGATAAACATTAATACAAATGTTGGGGTCTGATCATTGGTACGTTATCATCATTTACAAGTTTAGTATTCAACATTTCGGTGTTGACATGAATACAAATGTTGGGGTCTAATCATTGTTACGTTATCATCATTTACAATGTTAGTAGTCAGCATTTCGGTGTTGACATGAATACAAATGTTGGGGTCTAATCATTGTTACGTTATCATCATTTACAATGTTAGTAGTCAGCATTTCGATGTCGACATGAATACAAATGTTGGGGTCTAATCATTGTAACGTTATCATCATTTAAAAGTTTAGTGTTTGCACTTCGGTGTTGACATGAATACAAATGCTGGGGTCTAATCATTGTTACGTCATCATCATTTACAAGGTAAATAGTCAGCATTTCGGTGTTGACATGAATACAAATGCTGGGGTCTAATCACTGTTACGTTATCATCATTTACAAGGTAAGTAGTCAGCATTTCGGTGTTGACATGAGTACAAATATTGGGGTCTAATCATTGTTACGTTATCATCATTTACAAGGTTAGTAGTCAGCATGTCGGTGTTGACATGAAAACAAATACTGGGGTCTAATCATTGTTACGTTATCATCATTTACAAGGTAAGTAGTCAGCATTTCGGTGTTGACATGAATACAAATGCTGGGGTCTAATCACTGTTACGTTATCATCATTTACAAGGTTAGTAGTCAGCATTTCGGTGTTGACATGAATACAAATGCTGGGGTCTAATCACTGTTACGTTATCATCATTTACAAGGTAAGTAGTCAGCATTTCGGTGTTGACATGAATACAAATGCTGGGGTCTAATCACTGTTACGTTATCATCATTTACAAGGTTAGTAGTCGGCATTTCGGTGTTGACATGATTACAAATGTTGGGGTCTAATTATTGTTACGTTATTATTATTTACAAGGTTAGTAGTCAGCATTTCGGTGCTGACATGAATACAAATGTTGGGGGTCTAACCAATAATACGTTATCATCATTTATAAGATTAGTAGTCAGCCTTTCGGTGTTGACATGAATACAAATTTTGGGGTCTAATCATTGTTACGTTATCATCATTTACATGGTTAGTAGTCAGCATTTCGGTGTCGACATGAATGCAAATGTTGGTATCTAATAATTGTTACGTTATCATCATTTATAAGGTTAGTAGTCAGCATGTCGGTGTTGACATGAATACAAATGCTGGGGTCTAATCATTGTTACGTTATCATCATTTACAAGGTTAGTAGTCAGCATTTCGGTGTTGACATGAATACAAATGTTGGGTCTAATCATTGTTACGTTATCATCATTTACATGGTTAGTAGTCAGCATTTCGGTGTTGACATGAATGCAAATGTTGGGGTCTAATAATTGTTACGTTATCATCATTTATAAGGTTAGTAGTCAGTACTTCGGTGTTGACATGAATACAAATGTTGGGGTCTAATCGTTTTTACGTTATCATCATTTAAAAGGTTAGTAGTCAGTACTTCAGTGTTGACATGAATACCAATGCTGGGGTCTAATCATTGTTACGTTATTATAATTCACAAAGTTAGTATTCAGCTTTTCGGTGTTGACATGAATACAAATATTGGGGTCGAAACATTGTTGAGTCATCATCATTTACAAGGTGAGTAGTCAGCATTTCGGTGTTGACATGAATACAAGAGTTGGGGTCTAATCATTGTTACGTCATCATCATTTAAGAGGTTAGTAGTCAGCAATTCGGTGTTGACATGAATACAAGACTTGGGGTCTAATCGTTGTTACGTCATCATCATTTAAGAGGTTAGTAGTCAGCAATTCGGTGTTGACATGAACACAAATGTTGGGGTCTAATCAATGTTACGTTATTATCATTTAAACGATTAGTAGTCAGCATTTCGGTGTTGAAATGGATTCAAATGTTGGGGTCTAATCATTGTTACGTTATCATCATTTACAAGGTTAGCAGTCAGGATTTCGGTGTTGACATGAATACAAATGTTGGGGTTTAATCATTGTTACGTTATCATCATTTACAAGGTTAGCAGTCAGGATTTCGATGTTGACATGAATACAAGAGTTGGGGTCTAATCATTGTTACGTTATCATCATTTAAAAGGTTAGTAGTCAGCATTTCGGTGTTGACATGAATACAAATGTTGGGGTCTAATCATTGTTACGTTATCATCATTACAAAGATTATTAGTCAGCATTTCAGTGTTGACATGAATACAAATGATGGGGTCAAATCATTGTTGCGTTATCATCATTTAAAAGGTTAGTAGTCTGCATTTCGGTGTTGACATAAATACAAGAGTTGGGGTCTAATCATTGTTACGTTATCATCATTTACAAGGTTAGTAGTCAGCATTTCGGTGTTGACTTAAATACAAATGTTGGTTTCTAATCATTGCTACGTTATCATCATTTACAAGGTTAGTAGTCAGCATTTCGGTGTTGACATGAATACAAATGTTGGGGTCTAATCATTGTTACGTTATCATCATTTATAAGGTTATGAGTCAACATTGCAGTGTTGACATGAATACAAATGTTGGGGTCTAATAATTGTTACGTAATCATCATTTATAAGATTAATAGTCAGCATTTCGGTGTTGACATGAATACAAATGTTGGGGTCTAATCATTGTTACGTTATCATCATTTATAAGGTTAGGAGTCAGCATTGCAGTGTTGACATGAATACAAATGTTGGGGTCTAATCATTGTTACGTAATCATCATTTATAAGATTAATAGTCAGCATTTCGGTGTTGACATGAAAACAGATGTTGGTGTCTAATCATTGCTACGTTTTCACCATTTACAATGTGAGTAGTTAGCATTTCGGTGTTGACATGAATACAAATGTTGGGGTCTAATCATTGTTACGTTATCCTCATTGACATGGTAAGTAGTCGGCATTTCGGTGTTGGCATGAATACAAATGTTGGGGTCTAATCATTGCTACGTTTTCACCATTTACAATGTGAGTAGTCAGCATTTCGGTGATTACATGAATACAAATATTGGGGTCAAATCATTGTTCCGTCATCATTATTTATAAGGTTAGTAGTCAGCATTTCGGTGTTGACATGAAAACAAATGTTGGGGTCTAATCATTGTTACGTTATCATCATTTATAAGGTTAGCAGTCAGCATTTCGGTGTTGACATGAAAACAGATGTCTAATCATTGCTACGTTATCATCATTTACAATGTGAGTAGTTAGCATTTCGGTGTTGACATGAATACAAATGTTGGGGTCTAATCATTGTTACGTTATCCTCATTGACATGGTAAGTAGTCGGCATTTCGGTGTTGACATGAATACAAATGTTGGGGTCTAATCATTGCTACGTTTTCACCATTTACAATGTGAGTAGTCAGCATTTCGGTGATTACATGAATACAAATATTGGGGTCAAATCATTGTTCCGTCATCATTATTTATAAGGTTAGTAGTCAGCATTTCGGTGTTGACATGAAAACAAATGTTGGGGTCTAATCATTGTTACGTTATCATCATTTATAAGGTTAGCAGTCAGCATTTCGGTGTTGACATGAAAATAAATGTTGATGTCTAATCATTGCTACGTTATCATCATCAACAAGGTTAGTAGCCAGCATTTCGGTGTTGACATGAATACAAATGTTGGGGTCTAATCATTGTTACGTCATCATCATTTACAATATTAGTAGTCAGCATTTTGGTGTTGACATGAATACAAATGTTGGGGTCCAATCATTGTTACGTCATTATTATTACAAGGAGAGTAGTCAGCATTTCGGTGTTGACATGAATACAAATGTTGGGGTCTAATCATTGTTACGTTATCATCATTTATAAGGTTAGTAGTCAGTACTTCGGTGTTGACATGAATACAAATGTTGGGGTCTAATCGTTTTTACGTTATCATCATTTAAAAGGTTAGTAGTCAGTACTTCGGTGTTGACATGAATACCAATGCTGGGGTCTAATCATTGTTACGTTATTATAATTCACAAAGTTAGTATTCAGCTTTTCGGTGTTGACATGAATACAAATATTGGGGTCGAAACATTGTTGAGTCATCATCATTTACAAGGTGAGTAGTCAGCATTTCGGTGTTGACATGAATACAAGAGTTGGGGTCTAATCATTGTTACGTCATCATCATTTAAGAGGTTAGTAGTCAGCATTTCGGTGTTGAAATGGATTCAAATGTTGGGGTCTAATCATTGTTACGTTATCATCATTTACAAGGTTAGCAGTCAGGATTTCGGTGTTGACATGAATACAAATGTTGGGGTTTAATCATTGTTACGTTATCATCATTTACAAGGTTAGCAGTCAGGATTTCGATGTTGACATGAATACAAGAGTTGGGGTCTAATCATTGTTACGTTATCATCATTTAAAAGGTTAGTAGTCAGCACTTTGGTGTTGACATGAATACAAATGTTGGGGTCTAATCATTGTTACGTTATCATCATTACAAAGATTATTAGTCAGCATTTCAGTGTTGACATGAATACAAATGATGGGGTCAAATCATTGTTGCGTTATCATCATTTAAAAGGTTAGTAGTCTGCATTTCGGTGTTGACATCAATACAAGAGTTGGGGTCTAATCATTGTTACGTTATCATCATTTACAAGGTTAGTAGTCAGCATTTCGGTGTTGACTTAAATACAAATGTTGGTTTCTAATCATTGCTACGTTATCATCATTTACAAGGTTAGTAGTCAGCATTTCGGTGTTGACATGAATACAAATGTTGAGGTCTAATCATTGTTACGTTATCATCATTTATAAGGTTAGGAGTCAGCATTGCAGTGTTGACATGAATACAAATGTTGGGGTCTAATCATTGTTACGTAATCATCATTTATAAGATTAATAGTCAGCATTTCGGTGTTGACATGAATACAAATGTTGGGGTCTAATCATTGTTACGTTATCATCATTTATAAGGTAAGGAGTCAGCATTGCAGTGTTGACATGAATACAAATGTTGGGGTCTAATCATTGCTACGTTTTCACCATTTCCAATGTGAGTAGTCAGCATTTCGGTGATTACATGAATACAAATATTGGGGTCAAATCATTGTTCCGTCATCATTATTTATCAGGTTAGTAGTCAGCATTTCGGTGTTGACATGAAAACAAATGTTGGGGTCTAATCATTGTTACGTTATCACCATTTACAAGGAGAGTAGTCAGCATTTCGGTGTTGACATGAAAACAAATGCTGGTGTCTAATCATTGCTACGTTATCATCATCAACAAGGTTAGTAGTCAGCATTTCGGTGTTGACATGAATACAAATGTTGGGGTCTAATCATTGCTACGTCATCATCATTTATAAGGTTAGCAGTCAGCATTTCGGTGTTGATATGAAAATAAATGTTGATGTCTAATCATTGCTACGTTATCATCATCAACAAGGTTAGTAGTCAGCATTTCGGTGTTGACATGAATACAAATGTTGGGGTCTAATCATTGTTACGTCATCATCATTTACAATATTAGTAGTCAGCATTTCGGTGTTGACATGAATACAAATGTTGGGGTCCAATCATTGTTACGTCATTATTATTACAAGGAGAGTAGTCAGCATTTCGGTGTTGACATGAATACAAATGTTGGGGTCTAATCATTGTTACGTTATCATCATTTAAAAGGTTAGTAGTCAGTACTTCGGTGTTGACATGAATACAAATGTTGGGGTCTAATCGTTTTTACGTTATCATCATTTAAAAGGTTAGTAGTCAGTACTTCGGTGTTGACATGAATACCAATGCTGGGGTCTAATCATTGTTACGTTATTATAATTCACAAAGTTAGTATTCAGCTTTTCGGTGTTGACATGAATACAAATATTGGGGTCGAAACATTGTTGAGTCATCATCATTTACAAGCTGAGTAGTCAGCATTTCGGTGTTGACATGAATACAAGAGTTGGGGTCTAATCATTGTTACGTCATCATCATTTAAGAGGTTAGTAGTAAGCAATTCGGTGTTGACATGAATACAAGACTTGGGGTCTAATCGTTGTTACGTCATCATCATTTAAGAGGTTAGTAGTCAGCAATTCGGTGTTGACATGAACACATATGTTGGGGTCTAATCAATGTTACGTTATTATCATTTAAACGATTAGTAGTCAGCATTTCGGTGTTGACATGAATACAAGAGTTGGGGTCTAATCATTGTTACGTTATCATCATTTACAAGGTAAGTAGTCTGCATTTCGGTGTTGACATGAATACAAATGTTGGGGTCTAATCATTGTTACGTTATCATCATTTATAAGGTTAGTAGTCAGTACTTCGGTGTTGACATGAATACAAATGTTGGGGTCTAATCGTTTTTACGTTATCATCATTTAAAAGGCTAGTAGTCAGTACTTCTGTGTTGACATGAATACCAATGCTGGGGTCTAATCATTGTTACGTTATTATAATTCACAAAGTTAGTATTCAGCTTTTCGGTGTTGACATGAATACAAATATTGGGGTCGAAACATTGTTGAGTCATCATCATTTACAAGGTGAGTAGTCAGCATTTCGGTGTTGACATGAATACAAGAGTTGGGGTCTAATCATTGTTACGTCATCATCATTTAAGAGGTTAGTAGTCAGCAATTCGGTGTTGACATGAATACAAGACTTGGGGTCTAATCGTTGTTACGTCATCATCATTTAAGAGGTTAGTAGTCAGCAATTCGGTGTTGACATGAACACAAATGTTGGGGTCTAATCAATGTTACGTTATTATCATTTAAACGATTAGTAGTCAGCATTTCGGTGTTGAAATGGATTCAAATGTTGGGGTCTAATCATTGTTACGTCATCATCATTTACAAGGTTAGCAGTCAGGATTTCGGTGTTGACATGAATACAAATGTTGGGGTTTAATCATTGTTACGTTATCATCATTTACAAGGTTAGCAGTCAGGATTTCGATGTTGACATGAATACGAGAGTTGGGGTCTAATCATTGTTACGTTATCATCATTTAAAAGGTTAGTAGTCAGCATTTTGGTGTTGACATGAATACAAATGTTGGGGTCTAATCATTGTTACGTTATCATCATTACAAAGATTATTAGTCAGCATTTCAGTGTTGACATGAATACAAATGATGGGGTCAAATCATTGTTGCGTTATCATCATTTAAAAGGTTAGTAGTCTGCATTTCGGTGTTGACATAAATACAAGAGTTGGGGTCTAATCGCTGTTACGTTATCATCATTTACAAGGTTAGTAGTCAGCATTTCGGTGTTGACTTAAATACAAATGTTGGTTTCTAATCATTGCTACGTTATCATCATTTACAAGTTTAGTAGTCAGCATTTCGGTGTTGACATGAATACAAATGTTGGGGTCTAATCATTGTTACGTTATCATCATTTATAAGGTTAGGAGTCAGCATTGCAGTGTTGACATGAATACAAATGTTGGGGTCTAATCATTGTTACGTAATCATCATTTATAAGATTAATAGTCAGCATTTCGGTGTTGACATGAATACAAATGTTGGGGTCTAATCATTGTTACGTTATCATCATTTATAAGGTAAGGAGTCAGCATTGCAGTGTTGACATGAATACAAATCTTGGGGTCTAATCATTGCTACGTTTTCACCATTGACAATGTGAGTAGTCAGCATTTCGGTGATTACATGAATACAAATATTGGGGTCAAATCATTGTTCCGTCATCATTATTTATAAGGTTAGTAGTCAGCATTTCGGTGTTGACATGAAAACAAATGTTGGGGTCTAATCATTGTTGCGTTATCATCATTTATAAGGTTAGCAGTCAGCATTTCGGTGTTGACATGAAAACAAATGTTGGTGTCTAATCATTGCTACGTTATCATCATCAACAAGGTTAGTAGTCAGCATTTCGGTGTTGACATGAATACAAATGTTGGGGTCTAATCATTGTTACGTCATCATCATTTACAATATTAGTAGTCAGCATTTCGGTGTTGACATGAATACAAATGTTGGGGTCCAATCATTGTTACGTCATCATTATTACAAGGAGAGTAGTCAGCATTTCGGTGTTGACATGAATACAAATATTGGGGTCTAATCATTGTTACGTTATCATCATTTAAAAGGTTAGTAGTCAGTACTTCGGTGTTGACATGAATACAAATGTTGGGGTCTAATCGTTTTTACGTTATCATCATTTAAAAGGTTAGTAGTCAGTACTTCGGTGTTGACATGAATACCAATGCTGGGGTCTAATCATTGTTACGTTATTATACTTCACAAAGTTAGTATTCAGCTTTTCGGTGTTGACATGAATACAAATATTGGGGTCGAAACATTGTTGAGTCATCATCATTTACAAGGTGAGTAGTCAGCATTTCGATGTTGACATGAATACAAGAGTTGGGGTCTAATCATTCTTACATCATTATCATTTAAGAGGTTAGTAGTCAGCAATTCGGTGTTGACATGAATACAAGACTTGGGGTCTAATCGTTGTTACGTCATCATCATTTAAGAGGTTAGTAGTCAGCAATTCGGTGTTGACATGAACACATATGTTGGGGTCTAATCAATGTTACGTTATTATCATTTAAACGATTAGTAATCAGCATTTCGGTGTTGACATGAATACAAGAGTTGGGGTCTAATCATTGTTACGTTATCATCATTTACAAGGTAAGTAGTCAGCATTTCGGTGTTGACATGAATACTAATGTTGGGGTATAATCATTGTTACGTCATGACCATTTACAAGGTTAGTAGTCAGCATTTTGGTGTTGACATGAATACAAATGTTGGGGTCTAATCATTGTTACGTTATCATCATTACAAAGATTATTAGTCAGCATTTCAGTGTTGACATGAAAACAAATGATGGGGTCTAATCATTTTTACGTTATCATCATTTAAGAGGTTAGTAGTTAGCATTTTGGTGTTGACATGAATACAAGAGTTGGGGTCTAATCATTGTTACGTTATCATCATGTACAAGGTTAGTAGTCAGCATTTCGGTGTTGACATGAATACAAGAGTTGGGGTCTAATCATTGTTACGTTATCATCATTTACAAGGTTAGTAGTCAGCATTTCGGTGCTGACATAAATACAAGAGTTCGGGTCTAATCATTGTTACGTTATCATCATGTACAAGGTTAGTAGTCAGCATTTCGGTGTTAACATGAATACAAATGTTGGGGTCTAACCATTGTTACGTTATCATCATTTACGAGGTAAGTAGTCAGCATTTCGGTGTTGACATAAATACAAGAGTTGGGGTCTAATCATTGTTACGTTCTCATCATGTACAAGGTTAGTAGTCAGCATTTCGGTGTTAACATGAATACAAATGTTGGGGTCTAATCATTTTTACATTATCATCATTTAAGAGGTTAGTAGTCAGCATTTTGGTGTTGACATGAATACAAGAGTTGGGGTCTAATCACTGTTACGTTATCATCATGTACAAGGTTAGTAGTCAGCATTTCGGTGTTGACATGAATACAAGAGTTGGGGTCTAATCATTGTTACGTTATCATCATTTACAAGGTTAGTAGTCAGCATTTCGGTGTTGACTTAAATACAAATGTTGGTTTCTAATCATTGCTACGTTATCATCATTTACAAGGTTAGTAGTCAGCATTTCGGTGTTGACATGAATACAAATGTTGTTGTCTAATCATTGTTACGTTATCATCATTTATAAGGTTAGGAGTCAGCATTTCGGTGTTGACATGAATACAAATGTTGGGGTCTAATAATTGTTACGTAATCATCATTTACAATGTGAGTAGTCAGCATTTCGGTGATGACATGAATACAAATATTGGGGTCAAATCATTGTTCCGTCATCATTATTTATAAGGTTAGTAGTCAGCATTTCCGTGTTGACATGAATACAAATGTTGGGGTCTAATCATTGTTACGTTATCATCATTTATAAGATTAATAGTCAGCATTTCGGTGTTGACATGAAAACAGATGTTGGTGTCTAATCATTGCTACGTTATCATCATTAACAAGGTGAGTAGTCAGTATTTCGGTGTTGACATGAATACAAATGTTGGGGTCTAATCATTGTTACGTCATCGTCATTGACATGGTAAGTAGTCAGCATTTCGGTGTTGACATGAATACAAATGTTGGGGGTCTAATCATTGTTACGTCATCATCATTGACATGGTAAGTAGTCAGCATTTCCGTGTTGACATGAATACAAATGTTGGGGTCTAATCATTGCTACGTTTTCACCATTTTCAATGTGAGTAGTCAGCATTTCGGTGTTGACATGAATACAAATGTAGGGGTCTAATCATTGTTCCGTTATCATTATTTATAAGGGTAGTAGTCAGCATTTCGGTGCTGACATGAAAACAAATGTTGGGGTCTAATCATTGTTACGTTATCATCATTTATAAGGTTAGTAGTCAGCATTTCGGGTTTGACATGAAAACAAACGTTGGTGTCTAATGATTGTTACGTCATCATCATTGACATGGTAAGTAGTCAGCATTTCAGTGTTGACATGAATACAAATGTTGGGGTCTAATCATTGCTACGTTTTCACCATTTACAATGTGAGTAGTCAGCATTTCGGTGTTGACATTAATACAAATGTTGGGGTCTGATCATTGTTACGTTATCATCATTTAAAAGGTTAGAAGTCAGCATTTCGGTGTTGACATGAATACAAATGTTGGGGTCTGATCATTGTTACGTTATCATCATTTAAAAGGTTAGTAGTCAGCATTTCGGTGTTGACATGAATACAAATGTTGGGGTCTAATCCTTGTTAAGTCATCATCATTTACAAGATTAGTAGTCAGCATTTCGGTGTTGACATGAATACAAATGTTGGGGTTTAATCATTGTTACGTCAACATCATTTACAAGGAGAGTAGTCAGCATTTCGGTGTTGACATGAATACAAATGTTGTGGTCTAATCATTGTTCCGTTATCATCATTTATAAGGTTAGTAGTCAGCAATTCGGTGTTGACATGAAAACAAATGTTTGTGTCTAATCATTGCTACGGTATCATCATCAAGGTTAGTAGTCAGCATTTCGGTGTTGACATGAATACAAATGTTGGGGTCTTATCATTGTTACGTCATCATCATTTACAAGATTAGTAGTCAGCATTTCGGTGTTGACATGAATACAAATGTTGGGGTCTTATCATTGCTACGGTATCATCATCAACAAGGTTAGTAGTCAGCATTTCGGTGTTGACATGAATACAAATATTGGGGTCTAATCATTGCAACGTCATCACCATTTACAAGATTAGTAGTCAGCATTTCGGTGTTGACATGAATGCAAATGTTGGTGTCTAATCATTGTTACGTTATCATCATTTACAAGGTTAGTAGTCAGCATTTCGATGTTGACATGAATACAAATGTTGGGGTCTAATCATTGTTACGTTATCACCATTTACAAGGAGAGTAGTCAGCATTTCGGTGTTGACATGAAAACAAATGCTGGTGTCTAATAATTGCTACGTTATCATCATCAACAAGGTTAGTAGTCAGCATTTCGGTGTTGACATGAATACAAATGTTGGGGTCTAATCATTGTTAAGTTATCATCATTTAAAAGGTTAGTAGTCAGCATTTTGGTGTTGACATGAATACAAATGTTGGGGTATAATCGTTGTTAAGTTATCATCATTTACAAGGTTAGTAGTCAGCATTTCGGTGTTGACATGAATACAATTGTTGGTGTCTAATCATTGCTACGTTATCATCATTTACAAGGTTAGTAGTCAGCATTTCGGTGTTGACATGAATACAAATGTTGGGATCTAATTATTGTTACGTTATCATCATTTAAAGGGTTTGTAGTCAGCATTTCGGTGTTGACATGCATACAAGAGTTGGGGTCTAATCATTGTTACGTTATCATCATTTAAAGGGTTAGTAGTCAGCATTTCGATGTTGACATGAATACACATATTGGGGTTTAAACATTGTTGAGTCATCATCATTTACAAGGTAAGTAGTCAGCATTTCGGTGATGACATGAATTTAAATGTTAAGGTCTAATCATTGTTACGTCATCATCATTTAAGAGGTTAGTAGTCAGCAATTCGGTGTTGACATGAATACCAATGTTGGGGTCTAACCAATAATACGTTATTATCATTTACAAGATTAGTAGTCAGCATTTCGGTGTTAACATGAATTCAAATGTTGGGGTCCAATCATTGTTACGTTATCATCATTTAAAAGGTTAGTAGTTAGCATTTCGGTGTTGACATGAATACAAATGTAGGGGTCTAATCGTTGTTACGTTATCATCATTTAAAAGGTTAGTAGTCAGTACTTCAGTGTTGACATGCAAAGCAATGCTGGGGTCTAATCATTGTTACGTTATCATCATTCACAATGTTAGTATTTAGCTTTTCGGTGTTGACATGAATACACATATTAGGGTTTAAACATTGTTGAATCATCATCATTTACAAAGTAAGTAGTCAGCATTTCGGTGATGACATAAATTTAAATGTTAAGGTATAATCATTGTTACGTCATCATCTTTTAAAAGGTTAGTAGTCAGCAATTCGGTGTTGGCATGAATACAAGAGTTGGGGTCTAATCGTTGTTACGTCATCATCATTTAAGAAATTAGTAGTCAGCATTTCGGTGTTGACATGAATACCAATGTTTGCGTCTAACCAATAATACGTTATTATCATTTACAAGGTTAGCAGTCAGGATTTTGGTGTCGACATGAATACAAATGTAGGGGTGTAAACAGTGTTACGTTATCATAATTTAAAAGGTTAGTAGTCAGTACTTCAGTGTCGACATGAATACAAATGTTTGGGTCTAATCATTGTTACGTTATAATCATTTAAAAGTTTAGTAGTCAGTACTTTAGTGTTGACATGAATACAAATGTTGGGGTCTAATCATTGTTACTTTATCATCATTTAAAAGGTTAGTAGTCAGCATTTCGGTGTTGACATGAATACAAATGATGGGGTCTAATCATTGTTACGTCATCATCATTTATCAGGTTATAAATCAGCATTTCTGTGTTGACATAAATACAAATGTTGCGATCTAGTCATTGTTACGTTATCATCGTTTACATGGTTCGTAGTCAGCATTTTGGTGTTGACATCACTACAAATGTTAGGGTCTAATCATTGTTACGTTATGATAATTTAAAAGGTTAGTAGTCAACTTTTCGGTGTTGACATGAATACAAACGTTGAGGTCTAATCGTTGTTACGTTATCATCATTTAAAAGGTTAGTAGTCAATACTTCAGTGTTGACATGAATACCAATGCTGAGGTCTAATCATTGTTACGTCATCATCATTTACAAGGTTAGTATTGAGCTTTTCTGTGTTGACATGAATACAAATATTGGGGTCTAATCATTCTTGCGTCATCAACATTTAAAAGGTTCGTAGTCAGCATTTCGGTGTTGACATGAATTAAATATTGGGGTCTAATCATTGTTACGTTATCATCATTTACAAGATTAGTAGTCAGGATTTCGGTGTTGACATGAATACAAATGTTGGGGTCTAATCATTGTTACGTTATCATCATGTATAAGGTTAGCAGTCAGGATTTCGATGTTGACATGAATACAAATGTAGGGGTCTAATCATTGTTACGTTATCATCATTTTAACGGTAAGTAGTCAGTATTTTGGTGTTGACATGAATACAAATGTTGGGGTCTAATCGTTGTTACGTTATCATCATTTACAAGGTTCGTAGTCAGCATTTCGGTGTTGACATGAATTAAATGTTGGCGTCTAATCATTGTTACGTTATCATCATTTACAAGGTTAGCAGTCAGGATTTCGGTGTTGACATGAATACAAATGTTGGGGTCTAATCATTGTTACGTTATCATCATGTATAAGGTTAGCAGTCAGGATTTCGATGTTGACATGAATACAAATGTTTGGGTCTAATCATTGTTGCGTTATCAACATTTAAAAGGTTAGTAGTCAGCATTTCGGTGTTGACATGATACAAATGTTGGGGTTTAATCATTGTTACGTTATCATCATGTATAAGAATAGCAGTCAGGATTTCGATGTTGACATGAATACACATGTCGGGGTCTAATCATTGTTGCGTTATCATTATTTATAAGGTTAGTAGTCAGCATTTTGGTGCTGACATGAAAACAAATGTTGGGGTCTAATCATTGTTACGTGATCACCATTTACAAGGAGAGTAGTCAGCATTTCGGTGTTGACATGAAAACAAATGCTGGTGTCTAATAATTGCTACGTTATCATCATCAACAAGGTTAGTAGTCAGCATTTCGGTGTTGACATGAATACAAATGTTGGGGTCTAATCATTGTTAAGTTATCATCATTTAAAAGGTTAGTAGTCAGCATTTTGGTGTTGACATGAATACAAATGTTGGGGTATAATCGTTGTTAAGTTATCATCATTTACAAGGTTAGTAGTCAGCATTTCGGTGTTGACATGAATACAATTGTTGGTGTCTAATCATTGCTACGTTATCATCATTTACAAAATTAGTAGTCAGCATTTCGGTGTTGACATGAATACAAATGTTGGGATCTAATTATTGTTACGTTATCATCATTTAAAGGGTTAGTCGTCAGCATTTCGGTGTTGACATGAATACAAGAGTTTGGGTCTAATCATTGTTACGTTATCATCATTTAAAGGGTTAGTAGTCAGCATTTCGGTGTTGACATGAATACACATATTGGGGTTTAAACATTGTTGAGTCATCATCATTTACAAGGTAAGTAGTCAGCATTTCGGTGATGACATGAATTTAAATGTTAAGGTCTAATCATTGTTACGACATCATCATTTAAGAGGTTAGTAGTCAGCAATTCGGTGTTGACATGAATACCAATGTTGGGGTCTAACCAATAATACGTTATTATCATTTACAAGATTAGTAGTCAGCATTTCGGTGTTGACATGAATTCAAATGTTGGGGTCCAATCATTGTTACGTTATCATCATTTAAAAGGTTAGTAGTTAGCATTTCGGTGTTGACATGAATACAAATGTAGGGGTCTAATCGTTGTTACGTTATCATCATTTAAAAGTTTAGTATTTAGTACTTCAGTGTTGACATGCGAAGCAATGCTGGGGTCTAATCATTGTTACGTTATCATCATTCACAAGGTTAGTATTTAGCTTTTCGGTGTTGACATGAATACACATATTGGGGTTTAAACATTGTTGAGTCATCATCATTTACAAAGTAAGTAGTCAGCATTTCGGTGATGACATGAATTTAAATGTTAAGGTATAATCATTGTTACGTCATCATCATTTAGAAGGTTAGTAGTCAGCAATTCGGTGTTGGCATGAATACAAGAGTTGGGGTCTAATCGTTGTTACGTCTTCATCATTTAAGAAATTAGTAGTCAGCATTTCGGTGTTGACATGAATACCAATGTTTGCGTCTAACCAATAATACGTTATTATCATTTACAAGGTTAGCAGTCAGGATTTCGGTGTCGACATGAATACAAATGTAGGGGTGTAAATAGTGTTACGTTATCATCATTTAAAAGGTTAGTAGTCAGTACTTCAGTGTCGACATGAATACAAATGTTGGGGTCTTATCATTGTTACGTTATAATCATTTAAAAGTTTAGTAGTCAGTACTTTAGTGTTGACATGAATACAAATGTTGGGGTCTAATCATTGTTACGTTATCATCATTTAAAAGGTTAGTAGTCAGCATTTCGGTGTTGACATGAATACAAATGATGGGGTCTAATCATTGTTATATCATCATCATTTATAAGGTTATAAATCAGCATTTCTGTGTTGACATAAATACAAATGTTGCGATCTAGTTATTGTTACGTTATCATCGTTTACATGGTTAGTAGTCAGCATTTTGGTGTTGACATGAATACAAATGTTGGGGTCTAATCATTGTTACGTTATGATAATTTAAAAGGTTAGTAGTCAACTTTTCGGTGTTGACATGAATACAAACGTTGAGGTCTAATCGTTGTTACGTTATCATCATTTAAAAGGTTAGTAGTCAATACTTCAGTGTTGACATGAATACCAATGCTGGGGTCTAATCATTGTTACGTTATCATCATTCACAAGGTTAGTATTGAGCTTTTCTGTGTTGACATGAATACAAATATTGGGGTCTAATCATTGTTGCGTTATCAACATTTAAAAGGTTCGTAGTCAGCATTTCGGTGTTGACATGAATTAAATATTGGGGTCTAATCATTGTTACATTATCATCATTTACAAGATTAGTAGTCAGGATTTCGGTGTTGACATGAATACAAATGTATGGGTCTAATCATTGTTACGTTATCATCATGTATAAGGTTAGCAGTCAGGATTTCGATGTTGACATGAATACAAATGTAGGGGTCTAATCATTGTTACGTTATCATCATTTTAACGGTAAGTAGTCAGTATTTTGGTGTTGACATGAATACAAATGTTGGGGTCTAATCGTTGTTACGCTATCATCATGTATAAGGTTAGCAGTCAGGATTTCGATGTTGACATGAATACAAATATAGGGGTCTAATCATTGTTACGTTATCATCATTTTAACGGTAAGTAGTCAGTATTTTGGTGTTGACATGAATACAAATGTTGGGGTCTAATCGTTGTTACGTTATCATCATTTACAAGGTTCGTAGTCAGCATTTCGGTGTTGACATGAATTAAATGTTGGCGTCTAATCATTGTTACGTTATCATCATTTACAAGGTTAGCAGTCAGGATTTCGGTGTTGACATGAATACAAATGTTGGGGTCCAATCATTGTTACGTTATCATCATGTATAAGGTTAGCAGTCAGGATTTCGATGTTGACATGAATACAAATGTTGGGGTCTAATCATTGTTGCGTTATCAACATTTAAAAGGTTAGTAGTCAGCATTTCGGTGTTGACATAATACAAATTTTGGGGTCTAATCATTGTTACGTTATCATCATGTATAAGGATAGCAGTCAGGATTTCGATGTTGACATGAATACACATGTCGGGGTCTAATCATTGTTGCGTTATCATTATTTATAAGGTTAGTAGTCAGCATTTTGGTGCTGACATGAAAACAAATGTTGGGGTCTAATCATTGTTACGTTATCACCATTTACGAGGAGAGTAGTCAGCATTTCGGTGTTGACATGAAAACAAATGCTGGTGTCTAATAATTGCTACGTTATCATCATCAACAAGGTTAGTAATCAGCATTTCGGTGTTGACATGAATACAAATGTTGGGGTCTAATCATTGTTAAGTTATCATCATTTAAAAGGTTAGTAGTCAGCATTTTGGTGTTGACATGAATACAAATGTTGGGGTATAATCGTTGTTAAGTTATCATCATTTACAAGGTTAGTAGTCAGCATTTCGGTGTTGACATGAATACAATTGTTGGTGTTTAATCATTGCTACGTTATCATCATTTACAAGGTTAGTAGTCAGCATTTCGATGTTGACATGAATACAAATGTTGGGATCTAATTATTGTTACGTTATCATCATTTAAACGGTTAGTAGTCAGCATTTCGGTGTTGACATGAATACAATTGTTGGTGTTTAATCATTGCTACGTTATCATCATTTACAAGGTTAGTAGTCAGCATTTCGATGTTGACATGAATACAAATGTTGGGATCTAATTATTGTTACGTTATCATCATTTAAACGGTTAGTAGTCAGCATTTCGGTGTTGACATGAATACACATATTGGGGTTTAAACATTGTTGAGTCATCATCATTTACAAGGTTAGTAGTCAGCGTTTCGGTGTTGACATGAATTTAAATGCTAAGGTCTAATCATTGTTACGTTATCGTCATTTACAAGGTTAGTAGTCAATACTTCAGTGTTGACATGAATACCAATGTTGGGGTCTAACCAATAATACGTTATTAACATTTACAAGATTAGTAGTCAGCATTTCGGTGTTGACATGAATTCAAATGTTGGGGTCCAATCATTGTTACGTTATCATCGTTTAAAAGCTTAGTAGTTAGCATTTCGGTGTTGACATGAATACAAATGTAGGGGTCTAATCATTGTTACGTTATCATCATTTTAACGGTAAGTAGTCAGTATTTTGGTGTTGACATGAATACAAATGTTGGGGTCTAATCGTTGTTACGTTATCATCATTTACAAGGTTCGTAGTCAGCATTTCGGTGTTGACATGAATACCAATGTTGGGGTCTAACCAATAATACGTTATTAACATTTACAAGATTAGTAGTCAGCATTTCGGTGTTGACATGAATTCAAATGTTGGGGTCTAATCATTGTTACGTTATCATCGTTTAAAAGCTTAGTAGTTAGCATTTCGGTGTTGACATGAATACAAATGTAGGGGTCTAATCATTGTTACGTTATCATCATTTTAACGGTAAGTAGTCAGTATTTTGGTGTTGACATGAATACAAATGTTGGGGTCTAATCGTTGTTACGTTATCATCATTTACAAGGTTCGTAGTCAGCATTTCGGTGTTGACATGAATTAAATGTTGGCGTCTAATCATTGTTACGTTATCATCATTTACAAGGTTAGCAGTCAGGATTTCGGTGTTGACATGAATACAAATGTTGGGGTCTAATCATTGTTACGTTATCATCATGTATAAGGTTAGCAGTCAGGATTTCGATGTTGACATGAATAAAAATGTTGGGGTCTAATCATTGTTGCGTTATCAACATTTAAAAGGTTAGTAGTCAGCATTTCGGTGTTGACATAATACAAATGTTGGGGTCTAATCATTGTTACGTTATCATCATGTATAAGGATAGCAGTCAGGATTTCGATGTTGACATGAATACACATGTCGGGGTCTAATCATTGTTGCGTTATCATTATTTATAAGGTTAGTAGTCAGCATTTGGTGCTGACATGAAAACAAATGTTGGGGTCTAATCATTGTTACGTTATCACCATTTACGAGGAGAGTAGTCAGCATTTCGGTGTTGACATGAAAACAAATGCCGGTGTCTAATAATTGCTACGTTATCATCATCAACAAGGTTAGTAGTCAGCATTTCGGTGTTGACATGAATACGAATGTTGGGGTCTAATCATTGTTAAGTTATCATCATTTAAAAGGTTAGTAGTCATTACTTCAGTGTCGACATGAATACAAATGTTGGGGTATAATCGTTGTTAAGTTATCATCATTTACAAGGTTAGTAGTCAGCATTTCGGTGTTGACATGAATACAATTGTTGGTGTTTAATCATTGCTACGTTATCATCATTTACAGCATTTCGATGTTGACATGAATACAAACGTTGGGATCTAATTATTGTTACGTTATCATCATTTAAAGGGTTAGTAGTCAGCATTTCGGTGTTGACATGAATACACATATTGGGGTTTAAACATTGTTGAGTCATCATCATTTACAAGGTAAGTAGTCAGCATTTCGGTGATGACATGAATTTAAATGTTAAGGTCTAATCATTGTTACGTCATCATCATTTAAGAGGTTAGTAGTCAGCAATTCGGTGTTGACATGAATACCAATGTTGGGGTCTAACCAATAATACGTTATTATCATTTACAAGATTAGTAGTCAGCATTTCGGTGTTGACATGAATTCAAATGTTGGGGTCCAATCATTGTTACGTTATCATCGTTTAAAAGGTTAGTAGTTAGCATTTCGGTGTTGACATGAATACAAATGTAGGGGTCTAATCGTTGTTACGTTATCATCATTTAAAAGGTTAGTAGTCAGTACTTCAGTGTTGACATGCGAAGCAATGCTGGGGTCTAATCATTGTTACGTTATCATCATTCACAAGGTTAGTATTTAGCTTTTCGGTGTTGACATGAATACACATATTGGGGTTTAAACATTGTTGAGTCATCATCATTTACAAAGTAAGTAGTCAGCATTTCGGTGATGACATGAATTTTAATGTTAAGGTATAATCATTGTTACGTCATCATCATTTAGAAGGTTAGTAGTCAGCAATTCGGTGTTGGCATGAATACAAGAGTTGGGGTCTAATCGTTGTTACGTCATTATCATTTAAGAAATTAGTAGTCAGCATTTCGGTGTTGACATGAATACCAATGTTTGCGTCTAACCAATAATACGTTATTATCATTTACAAGGTTAGCAGTCAGGATTTCGGTGTCGACATGAATACAAATGTAGGGGTGTAAATAGTGTTACGTTATCATCATTTAAAAGGTTAGTAGTCATTACTTCAGTGTCGACATGAATACAAATGTTGGGGTCTTATCATTGTTACCTTATAATCATTTAAAAGTTTAGTAGTCAGTACTTTAGTGTTGACATGAATACAAATGTTGGGGTCTAATCATTGTTACGTTATCATCATTTAAAAGGTTAGTAGTCAGCATTTCAAGGTTGACATGAATACAAATGATGGGGTCTAATCATTGTTATATCATCATCATTTATAAGGTTATAAATCAGCATTTCTGTGTTGACAAAAATACAAATGTTGCGATCTAGTCATTGTTACGTTATCATCGTTTACATGGTTAGTAGTCAGCATTTTGGTGTTGACATGAATACAAATGTTGGGGTCTAATCATTGTTACGTTATGATAATTTAAAAGGTTAGTAGTCAACTTTTCGGTGTTGACATGAATACAAACGTTGAGGTCTAATCGTTGTTACGTTATCATCATTTAAAAGGTTAGTAGTCAATACTTCAGTGTTGACATGAATACCAATGCTGGGGTCTAATCATTGTTACGTCATCATCATTCACAAGGTTAGTATTGAGCTTTTCTGTGTTGACATGAATACAAATATTGGGGTCTAATCATTGTTGCGTTATCAACATTTAAAAGGTTCGTAGTCAGCATTTCGGTGTTGACATGAATACAAATGTAGGGGTCTAATCGTTGTTACGTTATCATCATTTAAAAGGTTAGTAGTCAGTACTTCAGTGTTGACATGCGAAGCAATGCTGGGGTCTAATCATTGTTACGTTATCATCATTCACAAGGTTAGTATTTAGCTTTTCGGTGTTGACATGAATACACATATTGGGGTTTAAACATTGTTGAGTCATCATCATTTACAAAGTAAGTAGTCAGCATTTCGGTGATGACATGAATTTAAATGTTAAGGTATAATCATTGTTACATCATCATCATTTAGAAGGTTAGTAGTCAGCAATTCGGTGTTGGCATGAATACAAGAGTTGGGGTCTAATCGTTGTTACGTCATCATCATTTAAGAAATTAGTAGTCAGCATTTCGGTGTTGACATGAATACCAATGTTTGCGTCTAACCAACAATACGTTATTATCATTTACAAGGTTAGCAGTCAGGATTTCTGTGTCGACATCAATACAAATGTAGGGGTGTAAATAGTGTTACGTTATCATCATTTAAAAGGTTAGTAGTCAGTACTTCAGTGTCGACATGAATACAAATGTTGGGGTCTTATCATTGTTACGTTATGATCATTTAAAAGTTTAGTAGTCAGTACTTTAGTGTTGACATGAATACAAATGTTGGGGTCTAATCATTGTTACGTTATCATCATTTAAAAGGTTAGTAGTCAGCATTTCGGGGTTGACATGAATACAAATGATGGGGTCTAATCATTGTTATATCATCATCATTTATAAGGTTATAAATCAGCATTTCTGTGTTGACATAAATACAAATGTTGCGATCTAGTCATTGTTACGTTATCATCGTTTACATGGTTAGTAGTCAGCATTTTGGTGTTGACATGAATACAAATGTTGGGGTCTAATCATTGTTACGTTATGATAATTTAAAAGGTTAGTAGTCAACTTTTCGGTGTTGACATGAATACAAACGTTGAGGTCTAATCGTTGTTACGTTATCATCATTTAAAAGGTTAGTAGTCAATACTTCAGTGTTGACATGAATACCAATGCTGGGGTCTAATCATTGTTACGTTATCATCATTCACAAGGTTAGTATTGAGCTTTTCTGTGTTGACATGAATACAAATATTGGGGTCTAATCATTGTTGCGTTATCAACATTTAAAAGTTTCGTAGTCAGCATTTCGGTGTTGACATGAATTAAATATTGGGGTCTAATCATTGTTACGTTATCATCATTTACAAGATTAGTAGTCAGGATTTCGGTGTTGACTTGAATACAAATGTTGGGGTCTAATCATCGTTATTTTATCATCATTTACAAGGTAAGTAGTCAGAATTTCGGTGTTGACATGAATACAAATGTTGGGGTTAAATCATCGTTATGTTATCATCATTTATAAGGTTAGTAGTCAGCATTTCGGTGTTGACATGAATACAAATGTTGGGGTCTAATCATCGTTATGTCATCATCATTTACAAGGTTAGTAGTCAACATTTCGGTGTTGACATGAATACAAATGTTGTGGTCTAATCATTGTTATGTTAACATCATTTAAAAGGTTAGTAGTCAGCATTTCGGTGTTGACTTGAATACAAATGTTGGGGTCTAATCATTATTACGCTATCATCATTTAAAAGGTGAGTAGTCAGCATTTCGGTGTTGACATGAATACAAATGTTGGGGTCAAATCATTGTTACGTTATCATCATTCACAAGGTTAGTAGTCAGCATTTCGGTGTTGACATGAATACAAATGTTGGGGTCTAATCATTGTGACGTCATCATCATTTACAAGATTAGTAGTCAGCATTTAGGTATTGACATGAATACAAATGTTGGGGTCTAATCAGTGTTACGTTATCATTATTTAAAAGTTAGTAGTCAGCATTTTGGTGTTGACATGAATACCAATGTTGGGGTCTAAACATTGTTACGTTATCATCATTTAAAAGGTTAGTAGTGAACATTTCGGTGTTGACATGAATACAAATGTTATGGTTATAGTTGTCATTTTACTGTTTGAGAAAAGTATGAATTGTTTTAAATACTAAGGACTTTTTTTTTATCCCAGGGAAATATTACCGCAGGCGTAATTTGAAATTTTTTATTTTCAATACTTACAAATGCCTTTCATTGGTCAGTTAACAACACATATCATATAACTAGTCATCTCTATTGTGTATCGTTCAAATGATTCTGAACGACAATTTAAACTAGTCCAGTAGATATAAAGAACAAGAGGAGGTGTCATGATTGACCATGAGAAAATTGTTTACCTGAGATAATATGACATAAACATTAAATTGTGGAAACTATACCTTACCTTATCGCTTTTACAAAAAATGTAACAATGAGTATATCACAAATACAGATCTAAGAATGGGAATTGGGCACTGCAGCGACATGGTTTAATGTTGAACAAATGCAACGTCTAGGCATTTACCCATACGTATGGGATATGAAGAGTACGATGTGGGCTAAATTTGATTGATACAACAAAATATTCCAAAAGCATGGGAGTTTAACAAAGTTGAATGCATTTGTTCTTTTATTGGACAACATTGTAAATGTAACAATTTGCTAATATCTATATTGATAGGTGAAATAAACAAATAGTACGAAATTGTGTCTATCCAATTCATAGGTTTTACCCAATTCGTGTAATGTGTGATTAACACAATCACTTGTCCATAGCTTTAATTGGCCAGTTAACAACATATATCATTTAAAGAGTCATCTCTAATTTGTATTGTTCAAATGATACTGAACGACAATTTAAACTAGTGCAGTAGATATAGAAATAAGAGGAGATGTCATGATTGACCATGAGAGAATTGTTCACCTGAGATAACATGAGATAAACATTAAATTGTGGACACTACAGTTTATTGTATCACTTTTACTAAACAAATGTAACAATGTATCACAAATACAGATCTAAGATAGAGGATGGGGCAGTGCAGAGACAACGTTTGATGTTGAATAAAGGAAACGTCAAAGCATTTATCATAATATGTGTTGCTCCTTAAGATGAGCAAGCTTGGAACTTTAAATACAAATTAAAATCTCCCTCGCCCTGCTCGTCCGAATTAAAAGTATTTAATCTCAAAATTAAATAGACTATAAACAGGACAAAGACAGATATAGGATTAGTTGCTCGCAGTACCATATAATTTGTTCTTGCGATACAATCCTTAATTTTACTTTATTTAACAGACTTCTTCGATTTAAACAACATATAAATACATGACATATAACATTGTTCCTCTTTTGCTGCGTTTTGTAGCAAACGGGAAAACTTTCAAACGAAATTAAATATATGTATTCATAACGTTGTCTAGCTAACGGACGATGTCTGATATAAACATACATGTAGTTGTCATTTAATTGACTGGCTTATTTATAATGATGATCTAGTTTTATTTACTGACATTGTCTTAGTAGTTGGTAGTTACAGAACATATATAACTAGAAACTACTTGTAATTACTGGTGGTATTGATTATATTGAAAACTAAATGGCCTGGAATAGTATGATTCTCAAACAACATAATTGGCCTGTACTAGTTTTATATAAAGTTGAATTCTTTGAATCATCGTTTTTATGTCATGCCAACCATACAATTAGACCTAGTTACATGTATTAAAATAGATGTGTATTATGACATGGCATTTTCATATCAGAATCTTTATCGGCCCTATGTCATGATATCAGCCCCTAAACAATGTACAAAATATATTGTATTTATGGATAAAGGTTCATGCGATACTTAATGTTGTATTTTTACCACATTTACTTAACGCTTAACGCTTGTAGTTCATGCGGTACTTTATGTCACTCTTTTAAAAACAAAATTAACCAGAAACCTTATATGTAAATTGGAGAAATTGGAAATTAAATATGGTGTGTATCTTCCATCTTCATGGTGTCTGCCTCTGGTTTAAATTAAAACCCTGCATTTACGATTCAAACAACAAGATATGGTCGGTTTTAAAGGTAGAATATGAACGTGGTGATGTCCAAGTATAAACCCCAATAGAAACATAAAAAGCTAATTGGACTATTAATATTTACCAGGCCGATGTCTCTTGTGAATCAAAATGAATGTTCCTTTTGCACTTACTTAGATATGAATGAAGGACATTTTATAATTTCAGACTGGAAGACAAGGAATCCCTGTGTGACTTCTAAAATATTTTCTTGGTTCCAAAAGAATGTTTTATGTATATTGTTTTTTTTATATACACATTTTATCAATCGAATTGTAGCGATCATATTAGCAAGTTATTGCTATACAGAAACTTCTCTTCACACATATTGTGTTTAACTACAGCTTTCAAATTTAAAACTGATTTGTTTGCCGTACTAGTTTAACGTTTACTTAGTTCGGAGCAGACAAGAGCAACAAATAACTTAAACGAAACTTGACTAAAGCTACAGCTTTCAAGGTCAAACTTCATTTTTTTGCAGTACTAGTTTAACGGATATCTTAAAAAAAAGTTTACTTAATGTGGAGCATCAAATAAATTTAACATATATTGTGAAAAGCGAAAGCTGTCAAGGTCGAAATTTTTGCAGTACTCGTTTATCAGATCTTTTAAAAAGTGATCTGAGTGTGGAGCATACACGAGCAGAAGTTAAAATAACAGAAACATACTTTAATTAATATTTTGTTTATTTACAGCTGTCTATGTCAAAACTCTTTGTTTGCCGTACTAGTTTAGAGTTTACTTCTTTGCAGTACTAGTTTAACGGATTTGTTAAAAAGTTTACGGAGTGTTAAGCATACAAGATCAGACGTTAACTTTACAAATTTCGTTTGGCTCCGGCTGCTTAGGGTGCAATTTGCGTCTTTGCATTAATAGTTTAAGTGATTTGTCTTAAGTTAACTTTGTCAACAGTCACTAGAACATTCCAGCAACCGATTATTGACAAACAAAATGGGTTATCCATTCGTTTGATGTGTTTTGAGATTTTGATTTTGCAATTTTTTTATTGGCTTTTCTTAAAACGTCTATCAGGATAACCTTTAATTCTTAAAGTTGTTATTGTATAACTATGTTAAATTTTAGTAAGACAATAACAATTAAAACCAAGGAGTAAACAAAGACTCACAAAACCAAGGACATGTACATCAACAGTTATAAATAATAATTAAGAAGCAATACGAACTCCATTAAAAACCGGGAGTGAAATCAGGTGCTCCAGAAGGGTAAGCATTTCCTGCACCGTATACGGCAACCGTTTCCTGAAGACTAGTTTGTGACAAAACGACACATTGTGTATTAATGATGCGACATTAGATTTGGAAACAAGTATTAGTAAACTATTTATCTAGTCTATTTTCTTCCGTCTTATTACCACTATAAATTTTTGTTAATTATTTTTAAAAAATGAATTTACATTATATTACGTTCATTATAATATAAAAACCGAAATATTTCAACAACAGTAAAAACTATGCATATTACAATCAGCATGACATTATCAGATCACAATACGACTACCAAACAAAGGCATAATTTCTTTAATTCAGCCACGGACCCGCGATGTCGTTGGTTGTTTGCGATCTTAAACATGCATAAATATTTATGAAATATGAGAAACAATATCATTATACATGTACCCATTGATAATTTTTATTTTAAATCTAATGTCGCACCATTAATACATAATATGTTATTTAGTCATAAAGTCTTCTTCAGGAAACTTATACTTTAACACCGGACATGTTTACGTATATAGCGATATAAGGTTGTTTTAAACATTTAGTGTGAACGTTAATCATCATTTATCAACAATTTATGATGAATTATAGATTTGTATTTCATATTGAATGCCGTATATTATCATATAATTGATTTTAGCTGATATTGCATATGTCATATGTTCCTATCAGTCCAATAGGAGCATGAAAACAGTAAACTAATGGTATATCATTTAAGAAAGATTGTGAGAAGAGAAAGATTGTGAGCAGAGATAGATTGTGAGAAGAATTTAATACTCACAATATGTCAGGTCATCATTAACCCCAATATTAATGCATACTACAGTTTATAAAACAATATTAGATAATAATCGTGTGTTGTTGACATTTCGGGGTTTTCAATCCAATTTTCAATTTTCAATATTTTTTAAAAATATTGGAAGTAAAATATGTTACTTTATTTATTATATTGAAAAACTAGTCAAAAACTAGACTTTATCACAATTTTGTAAAATAAAATGACACCAAATTTTCTCAGGATTCTCAAAGTTTTTCTTAGATATATTGTTTCGTCAGGCAAAAAGAGAAACCATTTACTCTGATTAATTAGAAATAAGATGATGTGGTATGGGTGCCAATGAGACAACTAAGTTCCTTTTAAATAATAAGAAAACGTAATTTCCTTTTTGCCGTAAAATGTCATCAGAGCAT